>NC_136527.1:104926196-104961196 GCF_053919585.1 Euprymna scolopes | reverse complement strand
TCATACATACATACATTTTCATACATACATACATGTTCATACATACATACATGTTCATACATACATACATGTTCATACATACATACATTTTCATACATACATACATGTTCATACATACATACATGTTCATACATACATACATTTTCATACATACATACATTTTCATGCATACATACATTTTCATGCATACATACATTTTCATACATACATACATTTTCATACATACATACATACATTTTCATGCATACATACATTTTCATACATACATACATACATTTTCATACATACATACATACATTTTCATACATACATACATTTTCATGCATACATACATTTTCATACATACATACATTTTCATGCATACATACATGTTCATACATACATACATTTTCATACATACATACATGTTCATGCATACATACATTTTCATGCATACATACATTTTCATACATACATACATTTTCATACATACATACATTTTCATACATACATACATTTTCATACATACATACATTTTCATACATACATACATTTTCATACATACATACATTTTCATACATACATACATTTTCATGCATACATACATTTTCATGCATACATACATTTTCATGCATACATACATACATTTTCATACATACATACATTTTCATGCATACATACATGTTCATGCATACATACATTTTCATGCATACATACATTTTCATACATACATATATTTTCATACATACATACATTTTCATACATACATACATTTTCATACATACATACATTTTCATGCATACATACATTTTCATGCATACATACATGTTCATACATACATACATTTTCATACATACATACATTTTCATACATACATACATTTTCATGCATACATACATTTTCATGCATACATACATGTTCATACATACATACATTTTCATACATACATACATGTTCATACATACATACATGTTCATGCATACATACATGTTCATGCATACATACATTTTCATGCATACATACATTTTCATGCATACATACATTTTCATACATACATACATTTTCATACATACATACATTTTCATGCATACATACATTTTCATGCATACATACATTTTCATGCATACATACATTTTCATGCATACATACATTTTCATGCATACATACATTTTCATGCATACATACATTTTCATGCATACATACATTTTCATGCATACATACATTTTCATGCATACATACATTTTCATGCATACATACATTTTCATGCATACATACATTTTCATGCATACATACATTTTCATGCATACATACATGTTCATACATACATACATGTTCATACATACATACATTTTCATGCATACATACATTTTCATGCATACATACATTTTCATACATACATACATTTTCATGCATACATACATTTTCATACATACATACATTTTCATACATACATACATTTTCATACATACATACATACATTTTCATGCATACATACATTTTCATACATACATACATTTTCATGCATACATACATTTTCATGCATACATACATGTTCATACATACATACATTTTCATGCATACATACATTTTCATACATACATACATACATTTTCATGCATACATACATTTTCATGCATACATACATTTTCATACATACATACATTTTCATACATACATACATTTTCATACATACATACATACATTTTCATGCATACATACATTTTCATACATACATACATTTTCATGCATACATACATTTTCATACATACATACATTTTCATACATACATACATTTTCATGCATACATACATTTTCATGCATACATACATGTTCATGCATACATACATTTTCATGCATACATACATACATTTTCATGCATACATACATACATTTTCATGCATACATACATTTTCATACATACATACATGTTCATACATACATACATGTTCATACATACATACATGTTCATACATACATACATTTTCATACATACATACATTTTCATACATACATACATTTTCATACATACATACATTTTCATACATACATACATTTTCATACATACATACATTTTCATACATACATACATTTTCATACATACATACATTTTCATACATACATACATTTTCATACATACATACATTTTCATACATACATACATTTTCATGCATACATACATTTTCATGCATACATACATTTTCATGCATACATACATTTTCATGCATACATACATTTTCATGCATACATACATTTTCATGCATACATACATTTTCATGCATACATACATTTTCATGCATACATACATTTTCATGCATACATACATTTTCATGCATACATACATTTTCATGCATACATACATTTTCATGCATACATACATGTTCATACATACATACATGTTCATACATACATACATTTTCATGCATACATACATTTTCATGCATACATACATTTTCATGCATACATACATTTTCATACATACATACATTTTCATGCATACATACATTTTCATACATACATACATTTTCATACATACATACATACATTTTCATGCATACATACATTTTCATACATACATACATTTTCATACATACATACATGTTCATACATACATACATTTTCATACATACATACATTTTCATACATACATACATTTTCATGCATACATACATGTTCATACATACATACATTTTCATACATACATACATTTTCATACATACATACATACATTTTCATACATACATACATACATTTTCATACATACATACATTTTCATACATACATACATTTTCATACATACATACATTTTCATACATACATACATTTTCATACATACATACATTTTCATACATACATACATTTTCATGCATACATACATACATTTTCATGCATACATACATGTTCATACATACATACATTTTCATACATACATACATTTTCATACATACATACATTTTCATACATACATACATTTTCATACATACATACATTTTCATACATACATACATTTTCATACATACATACATTTTCATGCATACATACATTTTCATGCATACATACATTTTCATGCATACATACATTTTCATACATACATACATTTTCATACATACATACATTTTCATACATACATACATTTTCATACATACATACATTTTCATACATACATACATTTTCATACATACATACATTTTCATACATACATACATTTTCATACATACATACATTTTCATACATACATACATTTTCATACATACATACATTTTCATACATACATACATTTTCATGCATACATACATTTTCATACATACATACATTTTCATACATACATACATTTTCATACATACATACATTTTCATACATACATACATGTTCATACATACATACATTTTCATGCATACATACATTTTCATACATACATACATTTTCATGCATACATACATTTTCATACATACATACATACATTTTCATGCATACATACATTTTCATGCATACATACATTTTCATGCATACATACATGTTCATACATACATACATTTTCATGCATACATATATGACGAGATCCCTGGCGACACCAGATGATCTTGCTTTAATGGGGAAAGGAGTGGCTGGTTACTTTTAATGCATCTAAAACCAAACTTCTCTCTTTACATCATCAACATTCTAATCCACATTTGTCATCAATTGAAATGAATGGCTCTCGTCTTCAGGAGGCCTCAAGTTTTGACAAGCTTCTGGGCTTGACCATTACTCCTGATCTTAAATGGAACACGTATATCAAATCTGTTGCCAAGGCCGCTGGAAAAATGGTGGGATCTTTCTATCGATCCAGTAGATATCTCACTGCTGATGCTATTCTCTATCTATATAAGAGCCAGGTACGTCCAAGGATGGAATACTGTTGCCACATCTGGGCAGGTGCTGCTAGAAAGGACTTGTCCTGCCTTGATAGAGTTCAAAATAGACTTCGTAGCCTCGTAGGAGATGTCCTTTTCTCCTCCTTACAACCTCTATCTCACAGAAGAGATGTTGCGAGTTTGTCTCTGATGTATCGTTATTTTCATGGAAAGTGTTCAACTGAGCTTCAATCTATGGTCCCCCCTCGCCAAACTTTCACAAGAAACACTCGTCTAGCTGTAAGCACTATCAGTAGTTTCCCCCACTCTTTATCTGTGCCTAAACCTAAACATAGATTCCATGAACAAAGCTTCTTTCTTAGAACTGCACGCCTGTGGAATTGTCTTCCGTTTTCCTGCTTTCCGGCTGACTACAATATGGTTGTGTTCAAGTCTAAAGTAAATAAATTCTTGATGAGCCGTTCCATATAAGTTATTAAATTTACCAAATTTTCATTACTAATGATTACTATATTGACCAACTTCTACTGTACACTCTTTAACCCTTATCCTTGAGTGGCCTCTGGGCCTTGATAATGTGGTGATGCCTTTGTAAAAAAAAAAAAAAAAAAAAAAAAAAAAATAGAGGAAGAGAAGAAGGGAGACAGATTTGGAATTATCTACATGTCAAAATAGATGGTCTGGTTTTTCAAATAGAGGAAGAGAGGGCAGAAGAGGGGGGGTGTTAATGTCTGATTGGGACAAAACAAATGTCTATGGGATTTTGTCAGAAAGAGAGAAAACAAATAATTTGTTTTATCTCATTTGCTGTTATATATCTATCAACAACGGAAAGGTTGTTTTTAAAATCTCTGTTAAGCGAGATGAAGAATGGGGATCAAAAAGTAGGGGTCACCGCCAGGCATTGTTCGACCTGGGTGACTAATCATGCCTAATTGGAAATAAGTAAAAAACACCTCAGTGCAGGTGGGGGTTGAGGTCTGGTAGAGATAAGCTCTAAGAGAAAAGAAAGAATAACTCCAGAAAGGTGGAAGGGGAATTTCTGATTTGATAAAAACGATTGGTTTTTTAGAGTTAGAGTCCTTTTTACAAGCTGGCATCGAGGCGTCCACATCGCTCTCACCCCGCCCGGGAGAGGGGGGGGGGAAACATCCATAAGAGCTAAGTTGAAAAACTCTTGTTCTTAGCTGGGAAATTAATTAGAGGAACTTGTTATACAACCTGCATTATGAAACCTGGATCAAAGAACTGGACTATAAACAAGTGTAAAACGATTTATGAATAATTATTTTGTTTCGTTATATAAAAATGTCTCAGAGTTTTTCTTTGTTTCTCGATTGCCAGCCTGAATGAAGATGCAGTTTATTTCAGATATGCCCTGACGCCAGATGATGAAAGAGATAGACTGGATCCAGCACAAAGCCAGAGTGACGACCAAAATCGACAATGTTGCCACACGGACTTAGGGTCATGCACATTTCGCGTGTCCTGAGCAGCAGAAAGATATTTTCTAGTGACCAGTGAGAGTCGGGTCACCCTTGAGGGGTCCACCACTAGACAAGTAAGAATGTAGCCCTGCTGGGTTGCATCTATGGTCCTGTGAGCTGGGGGCGACGAACACGGCAAGAAGTACATCACAAGTATGCTCCAGTGAACCAGGTTAGCGACGGATGCGGCCCGGTCCTCGGACAGGTGTTAGGGTTATACATACATACAAAACAAGTACAAGTTATAAGCTTTTATACTTTTCGTATTCTTTTTTATATATACATTTTCATACATACATACATACATACATACATACAAAACTGTCTTGATTAAATTGTACAAGTACCTTTAATTCATACAGAAACTGACACAAGCGCCTGTTATGTTTTTTCTAAACAGTTCACTTCTTGTAAGAAAAAAAAAATACTCTTGCTGAGATCGAAATTAAAACCTACAGTGAGTCAAGTATAATAACCATTAAGCCAGCTTGACACAATCTTTAAAGGGGCTTTCAAACTTAATTAATAAAGGAATCTGTAATGTGAACCAATCATGCATGTACAATCGTCAACCAGTTCGTAAGCAAATAAAAATCCAATGATTCCTACGGACCATTTTTTCACTTTTAACCCCTTAGCAGCCCGTTTTCAGGTGAAAACTGATTAAAAAGTTTTCCATATGTCTGAATATCCTATATATCAAATTTAAAATCTGTAGATAAAAAGTTGTTGACTATACAAATTGAGAAATGTCCTCACACACACACACACACACACACATTCTCATATAAGTTATGAAAATATATATGGCAATTAAGCTACACAGAATATTCTGTTTAATTCTCATGAAAATTTGTCAGGCTTAAGTCTATGCATAAGACTGACGAATTCTCACGAGAATGAAATGCTGAATATTCTGTGTAGCTTCATTGCCATATATATTTTCATAACTAACTACCTAGCTCTACCTATGAGAGATGGGGGAGGGAGGGAGAGAGAGAGATGGGGGAGGGAGAGAGAGAGAGAGAGATGGGGGAGGGAGGGAGAGAGAGATGGGGGAGGGAGGGAGAGAGATGGGGGAGGGAGGGAGAGAGAGAGATGGGGGAGGGAGGGAGAGAGAGAGATGGGGGAGGGAGGGAGAGAGAGAGATGGGGGAGGGAGGGAGAGAGAGAGATGGGGGAGGGAGAGAGAGAGATGGGGGAGGGAGGGAGAGAGATGGGGGAGGGAGGGAGAGAGATGGGGGAGGGAGGGAGAGAGATGGGGGAGGGAGGGAGAGAGATGGGGGAGGGAGGGAGAGAGATGGGGGGGGGAGGGAGAGAGAGAGAGATGGGGGAGGGAGAGAGAGAGATGGGGGAGGGAGAGAGAGAGAGATGGGGGAGGGAGAGAGAGAGAGATGGGGGAGGGAGAGAGAGAGAGATGGGGGAGGGAGAGAGAGAGAGATGAGGGAGGGAGAGAGAGAGAGAGATGGGGGAGGGAGAGAGAGAGAGAGATGGGGGAGGGAGAGAGAGAGAGAGATGGGGGAGGGAGAGAGAGAAAGAGATGGGGGAGGGAGAGAGAGATGGGGGAGGGAGGGAGAGAGATGGGGGAGGGAGGGAGAGAGATGGGGGAGGGAGGGAGAGAGATGGGGGAGGGAGGGAGAGAGATGGGGGAGGGAGGGAGAGAGATGGGGGAGGGAGGGAGAGAGATGGGGGAGGGAGGGAGAGAGAGATGGGGAGGGAGGGAGAGAGAGATGGGGAGGGAGAGAGAGAGAGATGGGGAGGGAGAGAGAGATGGGGAGGGAGGGAGAAAGAGAGATGGGGGAGGGAGGGAGAGAGAGAGATGGGGGAGGGAGGGAGAGAGAGAGATGGGGGAGGGAGGGAGAGAGAGAGATGGGGGAGGGAGGGAGAGAGAGAGATGGGGGAGAGAGGGAGAGAGAGAGATGGGGGAGGG
The DNA here is from genome assembly GCF_053919585.1 of Euprymna scolopes. Taxonomy (NCBI): domain Eukaryota; kingdom Metazoa; phylum Mollusca; class Cephalopoda; order Sepiida; family Sepiolidae; genus Euprymna; species Euprymna scolopes. Next base: position 104,953,950 of record NC_136527.1, on the reverse strand, counting down.
AGGGAGAGAGAGAGAGAGATGGGGGAGGGAGGGAGAGAGAGAGAGAGATGGGGGAGGGAGGGAGAGAGAGAGAGATGGGGGAGGGGGAGGGAGAGAGAGAAAGAGGGGGAGGGAGAGAGAGAAAGAGGGGGAGGGAGAGAGAGAAAGAGGGGGAGGGAGAGAGAGAAAGAGGGGGAGGGAGAGAGAGAAAGAGGGGGAGGGAGAGAGAGAAAGAGGGGGAGGGAGAGAGAGAAAGAGGGGGAGGGAGAGAGAGAAAGAGGGGGAGGGAGAGAGAGAAAGAGGGGGAGGGAGAGAGAGAAAGAGGGGGAGGGAGAGAGAAAGAGGGGGAGGGAGAGAGAGAAAGAGGGGCCGGTGGTGGAATAGGCGGAGGGGGCGAGGAAAGCAAGATGAGGAGGGAAAGGGAAGGTAGAGAGAGTCAGCAGGACACAGACAGAGGTAGAAATAGAGGAATATGAGAGATGAATGATAGAAGTAGAATTTGAAAAGAGGAACAGAGACAACAAAAAAAGAAGTAAAAAAAGAAAAAAAAATGTGTGAAATTAGCGATTTAATGAACGATGAAAAAAAGATGAAAAATGAAAAAAGATGAAAAAAAGATGAAAGATGAAAAAAGATGAAAAAGAGATATGAACAAATTGTTTTAACATCTATTTTTTTATAATTGAAATCTTTTTTTAAACATTTTTTTAGCCCCCCCCCCTCCCCGCCCTCTCTCTCCTTCGGCATCACCAATATCGACCCCCCCTCCACCTATCCCTCGGTCGTTTCCGATCAATAATAACATCAAACGATATTAATAATCAATTATAATCAGAAAATTGCACACATCATAGAATCGGTTTTCTGGTAGGGCAGGCACCACACCACCCACAACCACCTGCATACCCAGCGTAACACTCTCTTCTGTCCAGTCTGGGATAGTTTGGAACAGACTTGATGTTCTTCATCATTACATGGAAAATAAGGGAGGCTGATCATTTTGTTTGAATCTATCTACTAAAATGCTCACACATAAACTGATGGCATTTCGGTTTTGTTGCAGAATAGGTAACAGGCATATATATATATATATATATATATATATATATATATTATATATATATATATATATATTATATATATATATATATTCCAAAGAATTTTCTACCTATATCTCTACCTTTGCCTTATAACAAAGAAAATATAGAAATATTGCCACATATTACCTAGCATATATTATACTCTGAAATCCAGTATTATAGCCTTAAAACTACCAACCCCTTTTGCCTTAAATCATCATCATAATATTCCTCCCAAAATTATACACTAATTCATAGTGCTGTTGTCGTCTCGCTTGCATCTGTAAAAAAAAAAATGGCCCTCCATAGATAGACACCTTACACGCCGTTAAAATAGAACTACCACCCATCCACGCTATCCCCTAACTTTAACCCTAAAACATATACTACATACGTTTAAGACTATGATAAAAACTCTATACACCTTTCTGCATTACACTATATATAATACGCTCCTCTTATTTAGAATTCGAAACCCCCCAACATCATCTATGATTTTATTGGATCTATTTCGTTCCTAATGAATCCCACGCTAGACGCCGCATCCCCACTATGTTACCGAGCATCTTCTCTACTATTCTGATGAGAAGCATTAGGCTTCGAAATGCCTTGACATAAAGAGTCCCTTCTATCCCCCAACTAATCGATTGTATTCCCTTATTGAATAAATGAACCAATCTATATCCACCAATATATAGTTCCTATCGGTTTCATATATATATATATATATATATATATATGGAAGTTTTAAAAGCCAAAAAGCAATTCGGAAAGGACCGGAATCACAAGAGCAAAGAAAAGAAAAACAAACAAACAAATAGACTAGTTTGTTCAAGTAGAGAAATGTCTAACTGTTTATTCATCTGTCATTCCTCACCTCGTTATATAATTATTTTGCAACCAAGTTGCTAGTATGTCCGGTGTATATAAAGTCCGTTGGTGGTATGGAACTTTGATTAATTTCGGGAGAAAATACCTTCCCTTTTCAAAAAGAAAAAAGTATATTCAAGATGGGCGCCATCTTGAACATATATATATATATATATATATATATATATATATACTAGCATTCCAGCCCGGCGTTGCCCGGGTGTTTGGAGGTGTATGTTGAGCAAAAAAAAAAAAAAAAAAAAAAAAGCAGTCAATTTTTTTAAATTTTGACCCCTATTATGACCCCTTAACATTTATTGTTTTGGGCTCAAATCAAGTTATTAAGTTAGATCCATGTCCAAGGAACCTATATCTAAAATTTCAAGTGTTTAGACCCAAAATTGTCGGAAGAGTTTGATAGAGTTCTCAAAAGGTCAAATCGTTGAACTTTGACCCCTTGACAGCCAAATTTTTGGTCGTAAACGGATTACAAAGACTTTCCCAAATCTCAGTACCCTGTATATAAAATTTTGAGTCTGTAGACAGAGTTATTGCATAGGGAAATGTACACAGACACACAGACGGATACGTTCACTTTTATAGATATAGATAGATTAGTGATAATACAATTACCAATTCCATACTAAATTCTGATTCTTCATAAATCTCATAATATTTAATATATTAGAGTTGTATTTTTTCTCCGATTACCGTAAAAACAAATGTTAAGTGTGCAGATATTTTCCTAAATAGAATGGAAGATTTTATTTAAAAAAAATCAAATAAAAAAAAAATAATTAAAAGAATCGTTTTGGCATCGGAAAATCAGTACAAATTTTTCCGATTCCACATTCCGATTCCTCGTCCCAACACTAATATATATATATATATATATATATATATATATATATATACTAGAAAAAGTACCCGTTGTTGACTGATTTCAAAAACAGCCTACAGAAAATGAACTCTGATTTATGAAAGTATGATAGGTTATGAAAAGGGAGGGTTGTAAAGAGATAGCTTCGAATTTGGGGGTATCAAAACCAAAGCAAAATATGATGAAAGTAAAAATAAAATAGATAAACCCCATAATTTATTATACCATACCTGTTCACACTGAAACACGTATCACAATATTCTGTGGATCTATATTAAAAAAAAGCCTTGTTAAACTTTGTGACATATTTCCATTCTATGGATGTCAGGCGCGAACGAACACCCCATAATTTTATTATACCATATTTCTTCAAACTGAAACATAATTATCAAAATATACTTACGCAGATAGATATGAAAAGTCTTTATTAAAGTTTGTGCCTATTTCTATTCTATGGAGGTCAGGCGCGAACGTAGACCCCACAATTTTATTATACCATCCCTATTTAAGTTAAAACATACTTATCAAAGTATTCTTATGTACATCTATATCAAAAACCCTTGTAAATGTTTTTTTTTTTTAAATTTTTAAATTTTTTATTTCCATACTTTGTGGACCAGGCGTGATCGCAGACCCCACAATTTTAATGAATCCCCATTCTGCTAGATCAAACATACCCATTCCTGTGTCTCGATACATCTATCATTATATGTAATCAGTTTTTTAAAATAGTCAATCATATAGGAGCCTATTCGTGACCACACACAGACATTCAGCTTTATATTATATATATATATATATATATATATATATATATATATATATATATATACATACACATACAAATATATAGATTAGCTAAATACATATACACTGACATACACATTCTAATCTATTCATACTTTTTTCTCACATTCATGCATTTCCTTCACATTTTATTTGTAGTGAAATGTTTATATATATATATATATATATATATATATATTCTTTTCCGTTTTTAGTTTTTGACATTAGTTAGGCGTGAATGCAGACCCCACAATTTTAATGAACCACCGTTCTGCCAGATCAAACATACCCATTCCTGTGTCTCGATACATCTTCTATCATTATATGTAATCAGTTTTTTAAAATAGTCAACCATATAGGAGCCTATTCGTGACCAGAGACACACACACACAGACATTCATTCAGCTTTATATATATATATATACAGGCTGTTTTTTTGGTGGGAGGCAAACGTTGAATTGACAACACTATTTTCTTTAATTGCTTATTTAGCAACCATCGGTTATTTTAGGTTCAGCTTGGTTTGGCAATTCATCAAGTTTCAGCAGGGTGGTTGTTTTTGTTTTATGGCATATCAACCCTTTTCAGGTTATTTAATGCAGAATTCAGTGATTTTGAAGAAAAAATTTTTTAATAGAATATATTTGTTTTTTTCGAGTCGGTTTCTATTTAACCTATAGTGAACCTGGGAGCAATGGCAATTAAAGGGTGGCTCCACACTCCCCAAGAGCCCGCAAGCTGAGGCCTCACCATTGGATACAGTTTAAGGTCATATCCAGGACCTCAGGTTTCAGCAGGACGTAGCCACAAGCCACACAGCGTATGACATGATCAATTTACTGATAGAGACATTTAATAAACTGGCCACTTCGTTCATGCGATTTAACCGTATTAGATTATTTTCTTTGGAGACCTGTAAAGTATCATGTCTATGCTGATAATGCAGACACAATAGACCACTTGGAAAACAACACTGAATGCATTATTGTCAAAATAATTTGATACGTATAATTGTGAAGATTGTATCTCTAGATTACGCCGTATGTGCACAAACTACGTTCGTATTTTAACCATGAAATGTTAAAAATTAATCTTGGTAATAAAGATTTTTTTTTTTTTTTAAAGGGAATCACCATTTATCAAGGCACGGAGGCCACTCGAGGATAAGGGTTAAAGAGTGTACATTGGTCAAAAGGACAATATCATAGTAATCAGTAGAAGTGTAAATTTGGTAAAATGGCATTACTTAAGAGGAACGACTCAAGAATTTGTTCACATTGGACTTGAAGACGGCCATATTGTAGTCAGCTGGAAAGCAAGTAAATGGAAGAGAGTTCCACAGGTGTGCAGTTCTAAGAAATAAGCTTTGTTCGTGGAATCTACGTTTAGGTTTCGGTACAGATAAAGAGTGAGGAAAATTATTGATAGAGTTTTCAGCCAAACGAGTGTTTCTTGTGAATGTTTGGCGAGAGGGAACCATAGATTGGAGCTCAGATGAACACTTGCCATGAAAATAACAATAAAACAGAGACAAGCTCACAACGTCTTTTCTGTGAGAAAGAGGTTGCAGGGAAGAGAAAGGGGCATCCCCCACTAGACTACGAAGTCTATTTTGAACTCTGTCAAGGCAGAATAAGGTCTTTCTAGCAGCTCCTGCCCAGATGTGACAGCAATACTCAATCCTAGAACGTACCTGACTCTTATATAAATAGAGTATTGCATCAACACGTAGATATCTACTGGATCGATAGAAGGATCCCATCATTTTTCCAGCGACCTTGCCAACAGATTTGATGTACGTATTGCATTTTAGATCAGGAGTAAAGATCAAGCTCAGAAGCTTTTCAAATCATAGAGCCTCCCCAAGACGAAAGCCATTCATTTCAATTGATGCCAGATGGGGATCAGAACATTGATGATGTAAAGATAGAAGCTTGGTTTTAGATACATTAAAAGTAACCAGCCACTCCTTTCCCCATTGTACCACATGCTCAAGATTAAAGGAGAGAGAATCAGAGAGAACTTGGTTGTTTACGGCATTTATACAATAATAAAATTTTCTGCAATTTTAATGTTCGGCGCCAGTAAAAACAATAAAAGAACACCCCTTGTATACATATTTATATATAGAGGCCCCCAGAATCAGTACCAAGATTATATATACATATATCCTAGCAGGCTGCCCAGCGTTGCTCGGTCATAAAATACACAAATTTATTTTAATTCATACAGAAAATGAGATATGTATGCAAGGATTGTTTTTTCTAAACAGTTCACTTCCTGTAAGTAAAATAAAAAAGAATACTCAATCCGAAATCGAAACCAAAACCTAAAGGCAGTGAGTCAAGTAAGATAACCATAAGGCCAGCTTGACACAATCTTTTAAAAAAGTGTTTTCAAACCTACTTGTTCTTAACATAAGGAATCTGTCATGTGAACGATTCATGCATGCGCATTCATGAAACAGTTGACAAACAGATAAAAATCCAATGACTCCCACGGACCAATTTTTCGATTTTGCCTCCTTAGCAGCCTTTTTTCCGGGTGAAAACTGATTAAAAAGTTTTCCATATGTCTGAATACCATACATATCAAGTTTCAAGTATGTATATATAAAAGAAAAGAGTGTATAGGTTGAGAAATGACTTCACAAACACATTTTCAGTTTTGTAGATAGATACTAGTAGTTCAGCCCAGCTTTGCTTGGGCCCTATGTACTGTTCATATGTATGCATATATAAAAAAGGTTTAACTCATGTCCAAGTACATCTAAAATTTCAAGTGTTTAGACCCAAAATTGGCGGACGAGTTTGGTAGAGTCTGCAAAGGTCAACTCTGCCAACCTTGAGCTCTTGGCAGCCAAAATTTTCGCCCAAAAACTGATTAAAAAGCTTGCTGCATGTTTGAATACTCTTTATGTAAAATTTCAAATGTTTAGACCCAAAATTGGCTGAATAGTTTGCTAGAGACTGCAGTGGTGAAATTTTTTCTTGAACTTTGACCGCAATTTTGACCCCTTAACATTTGTTTTGGGCTCAAATCAACTTAATACATTTGATTCATGTCCAAGTAACCTACATCTAAAATTTCAAGTGTTTTGACCCAAAATTAGCGGAGGAGTTTGGTAGAGTTTTCAAAGGTCAAATTGTTGAACACATTAAAATACCAATTTGCTACCGACCTGTATACTTTTAGCATTCTGAAACTTTTTTTTTTTTATAAAATTAGGAAAGACTGCAGGCTGAAAATTGATGACAGAGTAGTTTGGTAGGAAAATGTACACATAGACACACACACAAACAAGTTCATTTTTATAGATATATAGGCATGTGTGCAACAAATAATTTTTACCAAACGGATTTACATTTAATTTTCTACCGACCTGTATACTTTAAAATGTGGAAACTAATTATAAAATTTATTATCTGAATTTGTTATTGTTAAATTGATTTTTCAAAAAAAATAAATAAATAAATAAAATTGATGTTGGCAACTGAGAGAGAGAGAGAGAGAGAGAGAGAGAGAGAGAGAGAGAGAGAGAGAGAGACAATCATTTTGATTTTTGTGTGACGGAAAAAAAAAAAAAGCTTTGAACAAAATCTAATTTTGAAAATAAAAAATAAAAAGTTTCGAAATATAAAAAGTATACAAGTCGGTAGAAAATTGGTATTTTAATGTGTTTGTTTAAACTAATTTGTCGTATATTGTTTTTGTTTTTTCTGATTCCTTGCTTTAAATTTAATTTTCTACCGACCTGTATACTTTAAAGTGTGGAAACTATTTGAATTTAGTTAAATTGATTTTTCAAAAAATAAAAAATAAAATAATGGTGTTGGCAACAGACAGTAACAGAGGGAGAGACAATCATTTTCATATGGTGAAAAAAAAAAAGCTTTGAACAAAATCTAATTTTGGAAAAAAAAAAAAGTTTCAAAATATAAAAAGTATACAGGTCGGTAGAAAATTGGTATTTTAATGTGTTTGATTAAACTAATTTGTCGTATATTGTTTTTTTTTTTTTCTGGTTGTTTGCTTTTAATGAAACAAGCATTTGTGTTCCATGCAAATGAAGGCAATTTAAGCACACACGCTTTCATGAAGAGAACAAAAGTTATAAAAACAAAAACAAAAAACAAAAACAAAAAAAAAACAACAGATTTTGTATGTTAAAAGGAGATAAAAATGGCCCATTCCTAATTTGGTTAATTATACCTTTTATCCAACGTGTCCATTAACAGACTTTTTGCTTGACCTTCAGACTGGGATTGAAGGGTAGTGTTCTGGCTTCAGTCAGAGGAGGAGAAATACTTCACGACTAAGTCAATTTTTATGCATTTATTTATTTTTTTTTTTTCTGATTACATTTTCACCCCAAACAAGGCACATTGCCACTTTGATGTAGAGGGTTACTATCAGGGACCTAAGTTGCAGGGGTACTATGTAGGGAGTTGAGCAGCAAGATGTCTGTTCACATTACACTTGAACTTCTGCATGTCAGTACAGTTGGGAAAGCAGGAAACCGGAAGAGAATTCCAAAGTCCTGAAGTTCTGGGGAAGAAGCTATTAGAGTAGAAGGCTTTCTTACATCTAGGGATCTCGACTATGTAGGGGTGGGACTTTGCTGCTTGTCAGGTTTGTCGGGGGTATTTTCGTTGAGGGAGTACAAGGGCTTGATGCAGCCATGTGCTAACTATGTTGTCGTGGGAAGACAAATCCAACAGAATTTCATCTCTTGTAGGTTATCTAGTTTTCTGCCACCGCAAAAACTTGGACACATAACTGGGAACACTTTCTGTATTGTTTCGCTGTCTACAAAGCAGCAACCGGAACTCAATTTCAGGACCTAATCTTTACCATAACGAGGCGAAATGGACTACAAACGATCCCTGTTTACTTTTTTACTTAAAACTCGGCCAATGCAAAATTTTACAGTATTCCAGGTGCGAGTGAGGCATTTAGTTCCCTCCCACTGCAAAAACTCCGACGCCAGGGTCATAAAGTGGGACTGAGAGGTCAGTACCCCAGAGGAGGGGTATTCGGACCTCCAAAAAGAAAAAAAAAAAAAAAAAAATGCCTGGGCAGTTCTGTCGGCATTCCTCAGTTAGAGGCCCTCAGGTGATTAACAATAAACTAACTCCTTCTTAAAGAGTGAAAGCATAGCCTGGGAGGGTGGACCTCCTAGAACTGCACAGAACTTAATCTCCACCCCAAAAATCAACAGGAACTGGATTATTACAGGAATGGTCTAATCTCTATTGATTTTTTTTTTTTGGGGGGGGGGGGGGGGGTTCTAGTCAAAACCAGAGTTTACTGTTGTAAATTATAACGGCATTTATTCGGAGCAAGTTGAGCCTGCTCCAAATGAGTTTAGTAAGGTGGTCTACCCATGTCAATAGGCAGCCGAGTTCTTGAAATCGATACCCTTGTTTAGTTTCAAAAGACAATGGATACTCCCCCCATGTAAGAGTAGCTGAAAGAGTAATTGTGAGTCACACGTTGTGCAATCTCCACCCACATACCTCCTGAATCAGCACTGCTTGAGACCAATGGCAACGACGTGTTTTGATGACTTGAAAAATGCTAAGTGGAGAGCACCTGCACCACTTGGAATTCCCAAATGGTCACCCATTTTTAGTACTGACCAGGTTCAACGTTGCTTAACTTTGGTGATCTAACAGAAACTGCTGTGTGAATGTGATTATGCTGTATATATATATATATGTAAAAGAGATTTAGAAGGCTGTCACAATGCGAGGAATGAATTATAGTCGCTGTTGGTAAGAGGAGACGAGAACAAGTGGTGAATTACAAATCAATAAGTACACATAAAATATATATATATATATATATATATATATATATATATATTTTATGCTTTGAATCGACCTGTTACGCACACCATTTGAAAAGGGAAAACTTTTCCGAAATTAATAATGGAATACGTCGCATGAATACAAGTAAGACATTTTACCATACAACTGAATAAGTATATAAAAAAAAAAAATAATAATATATATATATATATATATATATATATATATATATATATATGTGTGTGTGTACTTATTGATTTGTAATTCACCACTTGTTCTCGTCTCCTCTTACCAACAACGACTATAATTCATTCCTCGCATTGTGACAGCCTTCTAAATCTCTTTTACATACCTATCCCACACAATGCTTCAAGCAAACTACATATCAATCCTATATATATATATGTATATGCATATGTCAGGTCATGTCATATGCTACTGGTACCATGTAACCCAGTACTACCTGCCTCATGGTCGGGTCACCGGCGACTAAACTGGTTCCCCCACCAGACTTGTTTGGTGAGGAGGGCGGCTAGTCTCCCTGAAGGATTAAAAACAAGACCTTCCAAAGGGCGAGTGACCCCTTTTTCTGGGTCAACGGCCAACTAGCACCGTGTATAATTGTGTGTGTGTATATGTGTATTGGGGTAGAGAGGGCTCCCGTAAGCTGTGGTGAAGGCACCCTTTCTAGGAGAAGCAAATCTCTGATTTAAAAAACCATAAAGCGGAAGACCATTACCCGCATTAAGCTGGTCTGCAGTTTAATTTGTTGCTGGCTATCTTGCTCTTGCTTGTTGTGGGATCTCAACATTTTGAACCGAGAGAGAGACTTAGCTGTCGTACAAAGCTAAGACTCTGTAACATCATATTTGTATAGATACTCCCTCAGACATTTGAAATCATGGATTTTAAATGTCTGAGGGAGTGGCACTCGTCTGACAAGACGTTGCAATCATCATATATATATATATATATTTATGTCTCGGCAGTAGAGTGAAAAGCATATCTTATTTTTCTTTTATTAATATTATTGGAATTTTTTTCCTTTTTTCCCTTGTACACATTTTTGTGAATTATTCCATGGATTTCTGCCTTTGGATTATTATGGACCATCTTCTTCCAATAACGGGATTTCCTTGGATTTTACTTGTGCAAATGGAAATTCAATTAACATTCTTGAAGTTATATATTTGGATCTTACCATCACTGGATTTATCTTCCACCAGACTATCCATTCATGTGTAATCACCTTTTTCTTCACCATATTCCCTCTGCTTCACTTTTTTGTTATCAAGTAAGATCTTTGACTTACTTGTTGTTTCATCAAATACTTCCGCATGCAAAATCCGATCCCGCATTTTGCTAATTCCTACCCTCTGATAAAAAGGAAAGTATTTCTTCGAAACTCCGCGGATTAAGGACTATCCATTTTTCTTGTGTTTCCTTTTCAGATTAAATATGTTTTTATCTCATTTCAAAGTGTTTTTTAACATGTTTTATTAACTGTTTGCTCGTATATATATATATATATATATATATATATATATATATATTCATTCTTCTCGGCTGTACTTCGCAAACAAAGATTCTATGAGGGGGGGGTTGTCCATGTCGACTGCAGGCACGCTTGTGGCTGATGAGCCCGATGCGAGACAAGCAGGTCCTGAACTGTCATCTAGGTTTCAGCCTCTGTTCCATCGACGAGATGTTGCATCCCTCTGCCTGTTCTACAAATACTTTAATGGTGAATGCTCTGACGAACTGAAAACACTTGTACCTCCCCGACGTAACTACCCCCGACAAACCCGACAAGCTACTAAGTCTCATCCCTTTACAGTAGAGATCCCTAGGTGCAAGAAAGCCTTTTACTCCAATAGTTTCTTCCCCAGAACTGCGGGTCTTTGGAGCTCCCTTCCGGGATTCTGCTTTCCCAACTGCAATGATATGCAGAAGTTCAAGTGTAATGTTAACAAACATCTTTCTACTCATCTCCCTTCATAATGACCCCGCTAATTAAGTCCCTGATAGTAGCCCCCTGCTTCAAAGTGGCACTGTGCCTTGTTTGGGGTGAAAATTGAATAAAAAAAAAAAAAGAAAAAAAAAAAGCCGGTTTGGCTACAGCGGCTGCAGTCGAAAGTCGTGTCAGGAGGCTTCCCGATTTTTTTTTCTGCAGCACTTCTCCCGCAGATTCTCTGCACGGTAGATCTCAAAGGAGGTGACAGCCTGGTGGACAGTACATCGCCAGGTAGCATGGTCAGCAGCGAGAGTAGACTACTGGAGATGGTCAATACGACAGTCATCGAGGGACATCTTTAGAGAGTTTTATATCTTTTCTTCGGTGCTCCTTTGACGGCCAGTATAGAGTTCATCATATAAGACTATATATATATATATATATATATATATATATATACACACACACATATATATATATATATATATATGAGAGGTAATGACCTTGAAACACGCGTGTACGTAGATTACTGTTTTAAAAAATAATAAATAAATAAAAAATGTTATATACGTCCAAAATTAAAAAGGGCGACTTTCTAAGTAAATAAAAAAAATGAGCTCCGAGGCGGAGCCAATATTAACCGTATGTATCGCTTGAAAAATAACAATAACAAAATCTATATATATATAGCATAATCTCTTAGGATTATCTAAAAAGACTTAAATTTCAAATTTTTATTTATGCTATTTCTGTTTATAAAGAGTAAGGATTTCTGCATTAATTAAAATATAATATGTACGCATATTTTCCAATCGGGCAACGCCGGGAAGCCTGCTAGTATATAGTAAAAAAACAATTATGTCAGCCCCTTTAAGAAACTTGTTTCTTATCGTTGAGCACTTTCAGTTGAATTAAGTCGGTTAATTTAGCTCTTATGGATAGATCATCGTATAACGATTAGATTAATGTCTTACTGACATAAATGAACATTTAAAATTAAAATGTTTAAATTCAACATTATTTCATGCGGTTAATGGTAGCCGATTGGATATGGTCTTTGCTAATCGAGCCAGATTGCTGGTGTTGCCGTGTTCGAATCTGCACTGAATCTGCACCTGCACTGAAGATTCCCGAAAGGATGAAACACTAGTGTCTATAAGTATTTAATTATTATAGTAAAAAAAATAATTTTCTTATCATTGAGCACTTACAGTTGAATTAAGTCGGCCAATTTAACTCTTATCCATAGATCATCGTATAACGATTAGATCACTGTTGACTGACGTAAAGAACATTTAAAAAAATTAAAATGTTTAAATTCAACGTTATTTCATGCGGTTAATGGTAGCCGGTTGGATACGGTCTTTGCTAATGGCGCGTGTTACCGAGTTCGAATCTGTCGACTGGTGTTAATCGTGACACCCTGCACTGAAGATTCCTGAAAGGATGAAACACTAGTGTCTGTAGGTATTTAATTATTATAGTAAAAAAAAAAAACAATTATATATATATATATATCTTTGAGGAATCGGCTTATGCAAGTGCTAAGTTTATTTAACAAGTTTAGTTATGGTTTGCTTTTTTTTTTTTTTTCTCCTCTCCTTTCATTAAATTCAATATGGCGTAATGGTAAAATATAAAGGTATCTGCAGCTTCTCTTCCAAATTTCGGATTTTTACCATGTCAAATCACATTTTAATTCCTTTTGACGGATTGATTGTTGCTATTTCTTCTGATGAGTTAAGGGCAGAATAAATTCACTAATGATTAAGTGATTGATTTTGCACTACAAAACAGATACTGTCAAGAATTGTGTAAATCAACTGATGAATTTTGGAATATAACTTTTTGCCATTTATTCTCTATATTGCTCTGTAGTAATATTGAGCTTCTTATATAAGGATTGATATATAATAAGAAAAATATATTTCTACAGAAATATATATATATATATATATATATATATATATATATATATATATATAGTAAGAACTCACCACTAATCAAGACCCAAAAGTTATGCAAGGATAGTGATTAATAAGTGTTAGGTGGCTGGTGAGACAACACCATGATGATCAGTTATGGTGGAACTTGGGTAGCATTTGATTATTTAAGAGGACAGCTTAACAAGAACTTATTTATATTAGACTTGAAAACGACCATGTTATAGTCAGCTGGGAAGCAGGCCCACGATATATTGTGCTCCACAGATGGGTGGTTCTAGCGAAAGAAACTTTGCTCATGGAAATTTTTGTTTAGTTTCAGGCACAGAGAGAGAGAGAATAAGGGAAATTGTTGACATTGGTTGTAGCTAGCCTTTGGAATTCCCTCTCTGCTTCCTGTTTGCAAACTGCAGAAATTCGGATGTAAGGTAATGTGAATAAACATCTTGCTACTGAAATAGCTCTCCTATAAATCTGGCCTTTATCACAGTATCCTCTAAAGTTTCAGTAAACAAAGATGTTTGGTTTCGTGTAAATAATTTCTTTTTAAGTCAATGATATATGCAGATATGTTGATTATATTGGCGTGTTTGTTTCTTTGTAAACTGTTCAACCGGGAGATGATGATGGCTAAGGGGTTAACGACACGGACTGACAACCTGAGTTTTTCAAGTTCAAACCCAGTCAATTCTACAGAAACACTTTGTTTGTTGTTGGCAACCTTCACTTTAAAATCACATTGACACACTGGTTAACAGGGTTCGTGCAGATTTTCAATGTTTGTTTTCAAAGACGAAATTCAAGCTTTCAAAACAAAATTTGAAATCTAAACAACTAGCGGGGGTAGTTTAGAGGTGTGTGTGCTCGGGCGCGGGGGGGGGGTTAAATCAAAACAAAAGCATAAGCGAAGTAATAATCTTGTTTAAATATTATATAAAAAGAAATAATGTTAAGAATTTAACAAAAATCGTTGTCCGGATATTTGTGTCAGAGAGGGGGGGGGGCGGTAAAAAAAAAAAAAACGTTTTGGTAGGTAGGTGGGATTGAACCCGAAGCCTTGAGGCGAAGTTGGAAAATAAAGTGTATGAAAAAAAAAAAAAAAAAAACGTGACTCGTTAACCGCTCGGCCACCAAGAAAGAGTAACTGAAACACGTTTGAATTTATTTAAGTATAAAAGAATTGACAGGTGCCCGCACTTAATGACTTAACGAGGTCAAATATTAGTAGCAGAGTTAAGTTTTACTGCGGGGCAGTTTTTTAATGAGGTCAAATAGAAGTTAATGCGCGGCAGTTTTTTGGAGTTCGTTTACCCAATTTTGGCTGGTTTTGTTTCCCCAAGATGATGGGGGGAACCAGCTCCTCACAAAAAAGGGATTATCCAAATTGAATAGCAATTGTCTGATATAAGGAGAAACTCTGCATTAATTAAAGCTGATTGCTTTCTGGACATTACCGGAATCGCACGCATTAAGCTTCGAATTAGCTTCGGTTTTATACAAAAAAGCCGAATCAACACGTGAGAAGCCAAAATAGCAATAATTTTGTAAAAGTCGCTGCAAATAAATCTAGACGCGACACGCATTCCCAAATCGTAGATATTATTATCTAGGGGGTATATAACCACTTCTAAGCGATAGTAACCCCCTCGCCCAGGAAGCCTGGTGGAAAAAGCCTTTTTTGGACATACAAAAACTTGCACGCCTGTTTTGCCTTTATATATATATATATATATATATATATATATTAGCGGGGTGGGGTACCGGGTGTTTGGAGATGTGTGTGTATTAAAAAAAAAAAAAAAACGTTGGCCGGGTGCTTGGAGGTGTAAAAGAAAAAAAAAGTTTTAGTAGGAAGGTAGGATTGAACCCCGAAGCCTTGACGATGGAAATGAAATAGAAAAAAAGCCAGGCACCTAACCATCTCGGCCACGAGGAGAGAGGAATTGATAAATGTGTTAAGTTAAGGTTTATAAAGTGAAACATACAGTTACTGTTTACCCTGCCCCATCATTCGTTTTTCAAAGACGCAGCAATGGAAAAATAGCTGGTAAAAGTTGGGCGAATTAAATACACATGCGACCCCTGTTCTTAAGTCGTAGATATTACAATTTAGACATGATATAAAAAGTTTTAAGGAGCAAGCCGAGCAAGAAGGCCGATGAAAAAAGCCTTTTGCAGACAAACAAGAAGTGCACACACATACATACACACACACATTTTTGCTTTTATATTTATAGATATAACTAGCAGGGGGGGGGTGTTTTGAGGTGTGTGTGGTTTTGGGTAAATCAAACTAAACTAAAATAAACAAAAAAGTTTTGGTAGGTGAGTATGAGGATCGAACCCAAACCCGAACCCTTTAGGCAAAGTTGGAAATTAAAGTGTGAAAAAAAGACGTACGACGTTAACTACTGGCCCACGGAGACATACAAGAGAAATACATTTGAATTTATTTACTTAACTATTGACAGGTGGCAACAATAAAAGTTAACTCTGCTGCTTCTATTTGACCTAATTATTGAGGTCAAATAGAAGTTATGCAGGAAACTTGGGTTTGTTTACCTAACTTTGACTTTTTTTCCCCCCAAAGTTGTAAATTAAAGTGTGGAAAAAAAAAAAGTGCGATGTCAACCATTGCCCTACCGCGAGATGCTAGCAGAAACACGTTTGAATTTATTTAATTACTTGGATTTAGCAGGTGCTCGTTTTAAATGAGGTCAAGTTTTGGCTGCGGGATAGTATTCATTTACTGCTGAACGCTTTTTTTCCCACCCCCAAGATGTTATAGGAAAAAGACTAACCCACATGCGGCGAGCGACAAATACTGAATATTTATCTTCCCAAAATCAAGCAAATTAAATAGACAGGCGAGCTTCGTTGTTTACTGTGAGATATTACGATTTGTATGTCATATAAAAAGTTTTAAAAAGGTGTTAAGCGAGCGACCGCTTCTCTGAAAGAAGCCTTTTGTAGACACACAGAAAAAGCGAACACACATACATACATTTTTGCTTTTATATATATATAGATAACCTAAAAAACTTAATAATTGACAACAGGAAAACTCATTTTCACTTACAAACAAAACAATATGCCTATCGACAATCATATTTGCATTCCTTGAGTCTTTCATATTTGACGAATCAACAGCAGATGCCGTGTTCGTTTTACTTTTAAATTTCCGGTAATGTAGATACAAGAGTAACATCCCTTTATCACTAAACTACCGATATTATTATATGAAAAACATCAGGTAGATTCATGATAAAGGGACATAACTCTTGTATCCACAATGATACAATGTAATTTCAGAACAATGTATTTCGATTTTATTTTCAATATTTAAAAAAATATATTTTAACAGTATTTTTATTATTACATAAAAATAATTCAATAGTATTTATCTTGATTTTATTTTTAATATTTCGACAGATACAATTAAAGTTTTCAAAACAAAATTTAAAATATAAACAATGATATAATAAACCAAAAAAACTTAATTGACAACAGGAAAACTCATTTTAATTTACATAAAAAACAATGTGCCTGTTGACAATCATATTTACCACTTGTATTTGGGTAACCAAATGCGATTAAATGTTATTCCCCCCCCATTGTAGATGCTGTGTTTGTTTTACTTTTAAATTTCCAGTAAAATTACATCCCTTTATCACAAAACTACCCGATGTTATTATATGGAAAACATCACCTGGTTTCATGATAAAAGGGACATTACCCTTGTATCCCCAATAATACAATGTAATTTCTGAACAATATATTTCGATCTTATTTTCAATGTTTAAAAATATTTTAATGGTATTTTTATAAATACTTAAATAATAATTTAATAGTATTTATTTCAATTTATTTTTAATCATTCTGGCGAAAGAACTGACCTATTAAGCAATCACCCCATTAGCCTCCTCCTTCCTTTCGCCAAAATGTTTGAGTCCATAATTAATCAAGCTCTAGTCCCCCACCGTACAGTTGCTAAACTTCTGTCCAATCATCAATATGGATTTAGGCAAGCTCATTCTACTGCAGATATTCTAATTGTAATCTCTGAACATATATACCATGCACTGGATAAGGCAGGTGAGGGGAGAGCAGTAGCCCTAGATATACCTAAGGCTTTTGACAGGGTATGGCATGCTGGTCTTCTCATGAAAAATGGTATTACTGGACAAATGCTTAGCATAATTAAATCCTTCTTAAGAGAAAAATTCAGGTTGTCCTCCATGGTCATACATCTAAATAATATGATATAAATGCGGGTGTACCTAATGGGTCGATCCTTGGACCTTTATTATTCCTAATATTCATAAATGACCTCCTTGATAAAATAGTCTCTGAGATGGGTATATTTGCTGACGATATCACACTGACAGGCATGACGGAGAAAACACATGAACACATATCCAATGCAATGGCGGAAACCCTAGAGGAAGACCTCTAGTCGGTAGTGGAATGGAGTCAAAAATGGATGGTAACGTTCAATGCTGCCAAGACTAAACTCATTTCCTTTAATAATTACAAGAAACCTTCTCGACCACCAATAGTCATGGCTAAAGATACATTACCTGGATACAATACAAGAGAGAGACACAGACAAGACAAGACAAGAGACAGAGACAGACTATACGAAAGAGAGAGACAGACTATACGAAAGAGAGAGACAGACTATACGAGAGACAGAGACAGACTATACGAGAGACAGAGACAGACTATACGAGAGACAGAGACAGACTATACGAGAGACAGAGACAGACTATACGAGAGACAGAGACAGACTATACGAGAGACAGAGACAGACTATACGAGAGACAGAGACAGACTATACGAGAGACAGAGACAGACTATACGAGAGACAGAGACAGACTATACGAGAGACAGAGACAGACTATACGAGAGACAGAGACAGACTATACGAGAGACAGAGACAGACTATACGAGAGAGAGACAGACTATACGAGATAGAGAGAGAGAGAGACAGACTATACGAGAGAGAGAGAGAGAGAGAGAGACAGACTATAGGAGAGAGAGAGAGACAGAGACAGACTATACGATAGAGAGAGAGACAGACTATACGAGAGAGAGAGAGACAGACTATACGAGAGAGAGAGAGACAGACTATACGAGAGAGAGAGAGAGACAGACTATACGAGAGAGAGAGAGAGACAGACTATACGAAAGACAGAGACAGAGACAGACTATACGAAAGACAGAGACAGAGACAGACTATACGAAAGACAGAGACAGAGACAGACTATACGAAAGACAGAGACAGAGACAGACTATACGAAAGACAGAGACAGACTATACGAAAGACAGAGACAGAGACAGACTATACGAAAGAGAGAGACAGAGACAGACTATACGAAAGAGAGAGACAGAGACAGACTATACGAAAGACAGAGACAGAGACAGACTATACGAAAGAGAGAGAGACAGAGACAAACTATACGAAAGAGAGAGAGACAGAGACAGACTATACGAAAGAGAGAGAGACAGAGACAGACTATACGAAAGAGAGAGAGACAGAGAGACAGACTATACGAGAGAGAGAGAGACAGAGAGACAGACTATACGAGAGAGAGAGACAGACTATACGAGAGAGAGAGACAGAGAGACAGACTATACGAGAGAGAGAGACAGAGAGACAGACTATACGAGAGAGAGAGACAGAGACAGACTATACGAAAGAGAGAGACAGAGACAGACTTTACGAAAGAGAGAGACAGAGACAGACTATACGAGAGAGAGACAGACTATACGAGAGAGACAGACTATACGAGAGAGAGACAGACTATACGAGAGAGAGACAGACTATACGAGAGAGAGACAGACTATACGAGAGAGAGACAGACTATACGAGAGAGAGACAGACTATACGAGAGAGAGACAGACTATACGAGAGAGAGACAGACTATACGAGAGAGAGACAGACTATACGAGAGAGAGACAGACTATACGAGAGAGAGACAGACTATACGAGAGAGAGACAGACTATACGAGAGAGAGACAGACTATACGAGAGAGAGACAGACTATACGAGAGAGAGACAGACTATACGAGAGAGAGAGAGAGAGAGAGAGACAGACTATACGAGAGAGAGAGAGAGACAGACTATACGAGAGAGAGAGAGAGAGACAGACTATACGAGAGAGAGAGACAGACAGACAGACTATACGAGAGAGAGAGAGAGACAGACAGACAGACTATACGAGAGAGAGAGAGACAGACAGACAGACTATACGAGAGAGAGAGAGACAGACAGACAGACTATACGAGAGAGAGAGAGAGGGGGGCAGATAAACAGACAATGTGAGAGATAGAAATAGAAAGTGATAAAAATCCAAGAAAAGTCGACTTCCACATGCAACAAGTGTTGCAGCACTTTAAAACCATTTTTGCTTTTCAGGATATTTGACATTTGATCGATCCGAACATCCGGCAGTTACAATGAAAAGATTGCATTAGAAAAGAGAGAGAAAAAAAATCGATTTCTATTTTGACCCTTAATCTAAATAAAAAAAAAATAAAAAATATTAAAAATTCTCCCCTTTACTACTGAAGAACTCCAGAAACTGCACTTTCCTAATTTAACCCTCACCGGAGTACATCCTCACGCTCACAGTTAAAAATAAATCAACACACACACACACACACACACACGAAAAAGGGAAGACTGAGTTTTTTTTAATCCGTGATAAAAAGAAGGAACGAGGGAAAATATTTAACGAAGGAAAAAAAAAAGAAAAAAATTAAATAGGGTAGAGTTCGGCCGACCAGGTTTCGCCGTCACTTTTCAAAAGAGTAAGTGAAAAATTCGCCAAACAGATCAGCTCAGAGCTGTAGAACATTGCTATTTTGCCTCTAATGTCCGGTCCGTGTGGTGTTTGGGACAAAACCATTATTGCCATCCTCTCGAAAGGATGTTCTGCCCCCCCCCCATCATATGAATAATGGGGTTAGATGGTCGCGTCCAACACGTACCTAGTAAAATTATATTATAATTATATTATAAATTTATGTCGACATCCAAAATAGAAGACATTATCACGAAATTAAATAAAATTGAGCTCACTATAAATTACAAAAAGAATTAAAAAGTGTTTAAAAAAAAAAAAAAAAAAAAAGTAGTATAGTTGCGGGGTTCCCCGGCGTTGCTTGGGTCGGGTGTGTGTGTGGGGGGGGGATAATAATAAATTGGTAGTAGTGGGAGAGGGAGGCGAAACAACAGTAGGCATTTTAGGTGGAGAGAGAGAAAAAAAACGGGGTAGTAGGCAGGCAGGCTCGACCACATGACATGAAAGAAGAAAAAACACCCAAAAGACGCGACGTGTTTGCCGATGTCTTCATCGGCAAACCGGAAGTTCGGAACGTTGAAATTAAGCGAAGTCAATCCAACCGATACGATGACTTGCAAAAATGGTGATGCAAAAGAAAGAAGAAAAAAAAAGGGGGAAAAACGGGGGAAAAAAAGGAAAAAACAGGAAAAAAAGGAAAAAAAAAAGGAAAAAGGAAAAAAAGAAAAGGAAAAAAAGGAAAAAAAAGAAAAGGAAAAAAAAGAAAGGAGAAAAAAAAAGAAAGAAAAAAAAGAAAAAAGGAAAAAAGGAAAAAAGGAAAAAGGAAAAAAGGAAAAAAGGAAAAAAGGAAAAAGGAAAAAAGGAAAAAAGGAAAAAGGAAAAAAAGAAAAAGGAAAAAAAGGAAAAAAGGAAAAAAAGGAAAAAAAAGAAAAAAAGGAAAAAAGAAAAAAAGAAAAAAAAGAAAAAAAAAGAAAAAAAAAGAAAAAAAGAAAAAAAAGAAAAAAAAGAAAAAAAGAAAAAAAAGAAAAAAAAGAAAAAAAAAGAAAAAAAAGAAAGGAAAACCTCTACTTATAGAAAACTACCCAGTTGAGGGTAAAGAAATTAATATTTTTGGCCAATTTTTTTTATATTTGTCATCCGAAGGGTCGAGCTTTAAAACAATACTGATCTCGTGAGGATCCGTCGTCTCTGTCGAAAGTTTTTGCAAGACATACAGACATACACACAAACACATTTTGCCTTTCATATATACTAGGGGGGGGGTACCCGGTGTTGCTCGGGTGCGGTGAGATGTGTGTGTATGTGGGAGGGGGGGCTAAATAAAGACAAAATGGAAAATAATGAATAAGCGAACCTAATAACCCTGTTTAAATTAAAAAAAAACAAAAACAAAAGAAACAAAAAAACAAAAGAAACAACGAAAAAAGCAAAATAAAGAATAAGCAAACGGTGTTAAAACTTTTTTAAAAATCGGGGGGGGGGAACGAACGATGTTAAAATTCAAAAAAAAATCAGAAAACCCAAAATAAAACAACGAACGTGATGAAAAAAAACAAAAAACAAACAAAACAAACGAAAAAATGACATGTTTCATTTCTCTATTAAAACCTTAAAGATCGAAAAAAAAAAAAAAAAAATTAATATTACATCACGGTTCGAACTCGCAACCTTAACATAATGACGCCGGTCCTTTACCCATTGAGCTAAGAGCGCAACAGCAAACTTGGCTCGGTTTTTATAAACTTTAAACGAATTCAAGGAACAACGTCTTTTTTATGCATGCGTTTTTGGCGATCTTGTCATTGAAGGAACAATTTTTTCCTACCCCTCCCTGCAGAAAAGTGTCCCGTTGAGGGTGAAGGAAATAATGCTTTTAGCCAATTTTTCGATATTTGTTGTCTGAAGGGTCGAGCTTGAAAATGAACCTATCTGGTGAAAATCCGTCGCCTGTGTGGAAAGTTTTTGCGAGACTGACAGACACGCACACATTTTGCCTTTTATATATATATATATATATATATATATATATATATATATATATATATATATAGATAAAGTTACAATTAAAAAAAAATATATATCCATATTACTTGGGTGTATCAGCTTGAATCGAAACCAAAAAAAATAAATTCATACATATATATATATATATATATAACGAGTTCCTTCGGCTATAATTGGAACCAATGAAGAATTCTTGATAAAATTATAAGAAATATATCCATATGACTTGGGTGCATCAGCTGGAATCGAAACCGAAACTTATATATATATATATATATATATATATATATATATATATATATATATATATATAACTATTTCTTCAGGTATAATCGAAACCGAAACCAAAACTTATGAAGAATTATTGTTAAAATTATTTATTACAAGAAATGGAAGTCCATAACAATAAAATGACAGTCATTCGGATGTATGCGTTACACACAAAATAAATAACACACACGCGATCCTATTATATCCTATAGATAATAATGAAATAATGATAACTAGCGGGGTCTGTGGAAATTCCACAGCAGCATCTTTCATATGTAATATATTACTGCTGGACATTCTGTGGGCGTTCAGCATGAATGGAGACACACCATCATATTGTTCTAGCCTTTTGTTAAAACTGTAAAAATATTTATCTAAGCAAAACTAAAACTTACGAAGAATTCTTGGTAGAATTTTTTATTACAAGAGACAGTCACTCGGATGTAAGCGTTACACGTTATCGTATCTGTATATATAAAAGGCAAATGCGCGCGCGCATTTTTTGTATGCCTCGAAAAGGCTTTTTTCGCCGACGGTCCCGGGAGGGGGGTACTGTCGCTTACAACTGTTTATATAGCAATTATTATAGAAATTATAATTTTCTCGTGGGGCTTGTGGAAATTCCACAGCGGCATCTTTCATATTTAATGTACTAGCGGGGGGTGCCCGACATTTCCCGGGTGTTTGGAGGTGTGTGTTGAGCAAAATAGAAAAAGTGGCAGTAGGCAGGCAGGTAGGCTTGAGCCCGTACCACGAAGGAGGAAAAGAATGTAAAAAAAAAAGAGGATAGTAAATTAAATGAGGTTGGTTGGTTATTTTTGTTTTACGGCATATCAACCCTTTTCAGGTTATTTAATGCTGAATCCAGTGATTTTAAAGAAAAAGGTCTTTAATATAGGTTTTTTTTTTCAAGTTGGTTTCTATTTAACCCATAGTTGGGACCCTAACAGGTACTACTACTCCAGGTCAGAGTGGACCTGGGAGCAAGGGCAATTAAAGGGTGGCTCCACACTCTCCAACGGTGAAGGATAATGGCACAAAGACAAAATAAAAAAAATAAAAATTTTTTAAAAAAGATAGGTGAGATTGAACTCAAAAACGTAGGATAATTAGTTTTTCCAACCATTAGGTCAAAGAGGTTAGTGAATTTAATGAGTTGGTAATTAACTTAAGAATCACAGGAGTCGCCACAAATGTGCAGAAATGAAGGTTGCAATAAAAACTGGCCGAGGACCAGTTAAGCTTTGTTTTCTGTCGTGGTATTTATTTGCTCGCCCCACGAAAGCAAATTAGACACAAGGTCGTTTATGATGTGGGGGAAAACCAGATCCCTCAAAAAAGGGGGCACTCTGGCAGTATCCAAATAGTAATTGTTTCAGTTTCCAACCAAGAACCAATTCCAGAACAGATACTACCCGGCCGGAAGGCCAGGCACCGGGCGTTTTCATTCAATTAGTTTCGCTTTATTTATACAAAAAAGACAAAGAAACACTCGAAATGAGGGAATTTTTTAAAAGTTGATAAAAAAAAAAAAAAAAGAATAGAGACAATGTCCGTTTGCAAATCTGAGATATTACGATCTAGGAAGTATAAGAAAACTTCTCCTGGAATCTAATCGACGCGAAAACCCCAACGCAAAAAGCTTTTCGTGGACATACACAAATGCGTTCTCCCATTTTTGTTTATATATTAGACTGGAGGGGGTGCCCAGCGTTGCCCGGGTGTGTGGAAGTGTAAAATGGACTCGAACCAGAAGCCTTGACGGGTTAGGGTTAGGGTTGACGCAAAGGTGGAAAAAGGGGAAAAAACCTGGCATCTTACTCGCTCGACTACAATGGGAGAGGAATGAAAACCGTTTTAATTTAACGATTAAAAAGTTGAATAAAAATAGGTGCATGAATTAAATGAGGTAAAACATCACACAATAGAAGGAATGAAACCAAGCACTTTACTTTTGCTACGAGGCAGTTTTTTTGGTATTGTTTCACGAACTTCAGTTGCGCGGTAGTTTGTTTTTTTGGTTGGGGAGAAAAACCTGGACCCAAAAAAGGGGAGTTAACAATTGTCTGATATAAGGGTTTTCCCCGCATTGATCAAACCTCATTGCTTTTCTGGACGAGTGCCAGGGAGTTATTTTATACTTAAAAGCCAAACAAACACCCGTAGATGAAGAAATGTTGCGAAAATAGCGTGTAAAAATCGTTCAAATAAAAGATAGACGCGACCTCGCTTCGTAAATCGTAGATATTATAATTTTGACAGTATTTAAAAAGTTTTAAGGATGAGTGACCACTCTGTGAATACAGCACAATCACGTTGACACACTGGTTCTTGCCAGATCACCAAAGTTAAGCAACGTTGAGTCTGGCCAGTACCAGATGGGTGACAATTTGGGAAGGCTAGGCGCTGTATGTACCTTCTGGGAAGGTTGGGCATGGAGCTAGCACCCTCACTCTCGCTACAAAAACATCTACAAAAGTTGTAGATGGCCTATGCCCCTCCAGGGGCTTAAGGGCTATGGACCACCCTGTGCCCCCCCCCCCTGTAAAAGCCTTTGTCGGCCATACACAAAAAATGCACACACTAACATACATTTTGCCTATATATATATATATATATATATATATATATATATATTACTGCTGGACACTCTGTGGACATTCGACACCACAATATTATTGTAGTCCTTTTGTTAAAACTGCAGAAAGTATTTACGTAATCTGGTTAATTTAGTGTCAGAATATATCTGCTTATTACCTCCAGTATTATTTTTTGTTTTTGTTTTACATGGAAGTTATCACTTATCAAGGCGCGGAGGCCACTCAGGGATAAGGGTTATTGTGTGTACAGTAATCAATGGGACAATATTTACTTCGCTTATTCTTATGTTTTGCTTAACACCCCACCCGAGCACACACACCTCGAAACACTCGGGCAACGCCGGGTACCCCCCAACAGTCTATTATATAAATTGCACCTGTCTTTTTAAATGTATGTATGTATTTTTTTATGTCTGCCTCAAACTTTCAACAGAGACGACGGATTTTCACGAGATCGGTATCGTTTTGAAGTTTGACCCTTGGGACAACAAATATCGAAAAATTTAGCTAAAAACATTAATTCCTTCACCCTCAACTTTTTTTTTCGCTGATATTTTCCAAAGTCATCGCATCTTTTCGATTGTCTAACCTTAATTTAAACCTACGTTACTTCTGAGTTAGCGATGGCCACAACAGCAAACACGTTTTTTTAAAATTTATTTATTTATTTTCCTCCTGCCTGCTTACTACGACAACATTTTTCTATTTTTTTTTTTTTTTTTGCTCAGCACACACCTCCAAACACCCAGGCAACGCCGGGCACCCAGGCTAGTATAATAATAAATATCATATTTAAGCGTATTTTACAACCAGGCAATGCTGGGTGGCCTGCTAGTAAACAAATAACACTACCAATGAAATAAATCTCACCTGTCTGTTTAAATGTGTGTATGTATGCATGTTCATGTCAGGTCATGTCATGTGCTACTGGTACCATGTAACCCAGTACTACCTGCCTCACGGTCGGGTCACCGGTGACTAAACTGGTTCCCCCACCAGACTTGTTTGGTGAGGAGGGTGGCTAGTCTCCCTGAAGGATTAAAAACAAGACCTTCCAAAGGGCGAATGAACTCTTTTTCTGGGTCAACGGCAAACTAGCACCGTGTATATTTGTGTGTGTGTATTGGGGTGGAGAGGGCTCCCATAAGCCATGGTGAAGGCAACCTTTCTAGGAGAAGCAAATCTCTGATTTAAAAAAACATAAAGCGGGAGACCAGTACCCGCATTAAGCTGGTCTGCAGTTTAATTTGTTGCTGGCTATCTTGCTCTTGCTTGTTGCTGGATCTCAACATTTTGAACCGAGAGAGAGACTTAGCTGTCGTACAAAGCTAAGACTCTGTAACATCATATTTGTATAGATACTCCCTCAGGCATTTGGGCTCATGGATTTTAAATGTCTGAGGGAGTGGCACTCGTCTGACAAGACGTTGCAATCATCATGTATGCATGTCCGTCCACCTTAAATTTGCGACAGAGGCGAGATTGGTATTGTTTTTAAGCTCCACTCTTCGGACGACAAATATTAAAACATGAATTCCATCGCCAATATTTTCGGAAGCGATACCCTCTTTTCGATTGTCTAGCTTTAATTAAGTCACTTCCAGTTTGGCGATGGGCGAAACATCATAGACATCACCTTTTTTTCACGTTTTTTTCCTCCTTTGCGGTACAGTACCCATTTTTTTTTTTTGCTCAACGTATCTCAAAACACCCGGGCAACGCCGGGCACCCAGGCTAGTATATATTAATAAATACAAAATCTGTATTAATCAAAATACCATATTTAAGCATAGTTTACGACTGCTGGGCGACCTGCTAGTACATAAAGAAAGAATAGAAACTAGATTCAAAAGCATGTTCCAGATAAGTTACCAAATTTACCAAATTTTCATTACTAATGATTATTATATTGTCCAATTTCTACTGTACACTCTTTAACCCTTATCCTTGAGTGGCCTCTTGGCCTTGATAATGAGTTGATACCTATGAAAAAAAAAAAAAGTCCAATGTGAACAAGTTCTAATTGAATCGTCCCCCTAAGTAATCCAAGTTTCAAAATTCCCACTGTTTACTATGCTAAAATGACACTGACTAATGTATACCTATTAACCCTTATCCTCGAGTGGCCTCTGGGCCTTGATAAGTGGTGACACCCTTGTAAAAAAAAAAAAAAAAAAAAAAAAAAAATGTACTCCTCTTTTTTTATTCTGCCCGAATTGATTAAAGGGGATTCCAAATTGCACTGTTTATAATGACTGAGCTTATGCATTTATGACCTGAAAGTTCCCTGTCATGGACGTGCGTCAGAAGCAGAGATGTGTCACTGAATTCCTGGCAAAAATGCATCGAGAATGTAGAAAAATAAATTCTGGAGCACAAAAGGTTGCTTGTTTTAATGGTACCACTCCCGTCTTCATAGGTCTCCAACTTTTTGAATTTAAAAAAATAATATGGGAGGCTTCACTTACCGTAGTAATGTACTATGTATATATTTTTTCGTTCAGTACGTTTTTTTTTTTTACACAGGCATCACCACATTATCAAGGCCAAGAGGCCACTGGAGGATAAGGGTTAAAGAGTGTACAGTAGAAACTGGACAATATAGTAACCGTTAGTTATGGGGATTCGGTAAATTTGTTAACTTATATGGAACGGCTCATCAAAAACTTGTTTATGTTAGACTTGAACACAACCATATTGTAGTCAGCCGGAAAGCACAAAAACGGAAGACAATTCCACAGGCGTGCAGTTCTAAGAAAGAAGCTTT
>NC_136527.1:104873696-104921196 GCF_053919585.1 Euprymna scolopes | reverse complement strand
TTTAATTGTCTTTTTCTTTTTTATTTGATTTTGTTTAAATCAAAATCTTCTATTGCTGTTAATAATGATAAAATAATAAATATTTATTGATTTTTAATTACAAGTAAAGCTAAATTCGATAGATCTCTCTCCACAATAAATATATATATATATATATATATATATATATATGTATATGTATCTAGTGTAGCTTGGGATACAGGCGACTTATTTTAGTTTTTATTTGTTGGCATATTTTTTGAACTTATCAAGAAAACAAAAAAAAAAAAAAACAACAAAGTTCTAAGTAAGGCAGACAACTCTTCATATTAATCCATTCAGAATAAAGTTACTCATATTACTATATCATATATATGGGCGGACTAAATGATTTTATCAAAATAAACCGTAGCAATTATAATGTACATCTGTTTTTTTTTGTTTTTTTTTAAATTTATTTATTTTTAATATACACAGGAATCACCACTTATTATCAAGGTGCGGAGGCCACTCGAGGATAAGGGTTAATGGGTATACATAAGTAGTGGGAATTTTGTAAACTGGACTACTTAGGGGGACGGTTCATCGATAACTTGTTTATGTTGGACTTGAAGACAATCAGATTGTTGTCAGCTTGGAAAGCAGGCTATCGGAAGAGAGTTCCACAGGCGTGCAGTTCTAAGAAAGTAGTTTTGTTCATGAAACTATACTCCCAGGCATTATCGCTGTTTTTCTGGGTGGAGTATAGCACAGGCCAATAAGAAATTGTCACAACTGGCTGTTTATCATCAAACTCAACACATTATATAAGTAAAAAAAAAATATGCAGGCTGAGAGTATTACTAGAAAAAAATTAATATACAGCATATCTAACAGCTAATATAGAAAAATGGTCCCCAAATCATATATATATATATATATATATATATATATATATATATACACGTTTTTTTTTTTTTAATTCTTATTCTTAAATTTGTGACAAAAGGGGCTACTATTAATTAGGCGTCAGAGTTACGAGGCGTCTTCAATATAATATGTTAATTAATAAATGTTTATTAATAAATGCAAATTAATAATAAAAATAATAATATTAATAAATGTTAATAAATTAATATTAATTAATAAATGTTAATTAATAAATGCTCAAAATTGCATTCAAATTAGTTGAGTTCCTGAATTGTAGTGATTTTTTTTATGAAAGGAGGGGTCGAAATGTTTATCAATTTTTGCCTACAATTTATTTGTAGGTAAAAATATGCTTAAAATAATGAGCAAAATATATATTGTATTGTGGGGAGTATGAAGATTGTAGATTAAACAAAAAACAACTGTGCACGTACCAGATTTTAAGGTTGAAAATCCCAATTTTGAATGTGTTTAAGTTTTAATCTTTTGTGATTTGACCTGTGAAATTCGTTGAATATGTCAATAATAATTATTCTTTCGGATTCGCAGAATAAAAATATATACTTCAATGTGTGTGTGTGTGCGTGTGTGTGTGTGCTAGACTTTATAGCTTGTTCATCTCTATATAAATAAAATGAACTCATTTTTTCACGTCGGATTTTGACCTTAATAGGATTAAAAATCAAGATATTTCATGCAAATATAATATGCACAAACGGCAGAACAATATCTGAGGTGTGTTATAGGCTTATTATTTCTCAAATTCCTCGATAATCTTAGATTTCTATACTTTTTCTGCTGAGAAGTCACGGCCAAAATCGGTTAAGATCAATGGAAGTGGTAAAATATTTTCTCTCTAATAAATTCCTCCTCCCCCTGCCACCACTTAACACCGTTTGGGGATCGTTCACAAGGAACAGTTGAGAAGAGAACACCGGTTTGGCTTCGTAGTTCTTTCATGTGAAGTTATTTAAAATCACTAAACTAAGCTGCAGTGCTGTGGCGTAGTGGTTAGCGTGCTGGACAATTCACATATTTTCACGTTCGCGCCGACCTACCGTAGTCTTTTTTTTTTTTTTTCCCCTAAACAACTGGAATGGACTTTTCTTGGTGGCCGAACTGTTAACGTTGCAGATGTTTTTTTGTTTTTTTTTTCACACTTTATTTTCCTACTTTTACTCATGACTCCGGGTTTGATCCTTCCTACTTACCTACCATAACATTTTTTAAAACTCCCCCCCCCCCCGTCCCGGAAACAAACACTCGGGTAACCCCGCTAGTTTAGAATAAATGTTTTATGGTAAATTGATAATCAAATATGATTTAATTAGTGCTCCTATAAATCCCTATCTATCCTTGGTCGATGCTCCAGATATTAAACAAAACCCATTCAAATTTTCTGCCAGATCGGCCGTATAGTTTCTGAGAGAAAGTAGAGCGGACAGGCAAACACACTAAGAAAGATATCACTTCAATAAGTTTCAAGATGGTTTTATTAAAATTAATTAAAACAACTTGTAACTAGAATCTAATTTTCTTGTGTATGTATATATATCTATAATATAAAACTGAACGTCTGTGTGTGTGTCTGGTCACGAATAGGCTCCTATATGGTTGACTATTTTAAAAAACTGATTACATATAATGATAGATGTATCAAGGATCAGGAATGGGTATGTTCATAAAAATTGTGGGGTCTGCGTTCAAGCCTGGCCCCCAAAGTATGGAAATAAAAAATGTAAAAAAAAAAAAGAAAACGTTTACAAGGGTTTTTGATATAGATGTACATAAAAATATTTGATAAGTATGTTTCAACTTAAATAGGGATGCTATAATAAAATTGTGGAGTCTGCGTTCGTGCCTGTACTCCATGGAAATATGGCACAAACTTTAATAAAGACTTTTCATATCTATTTGCGTAAGTATACTTTGATAATTATGTTTCAGTTTGAAGAAATATGGTATAATAAAATTATTGGTGTTCTTTCGCACCTGACCTCCATAGAATGGAAATATGTCACAAAGTTTAACAAGGTTTTTTTAAAAGGGTGAAGGTCCACAATAACACCTTAACTTTAATCTTAATTCACGTTAGCTTTTATTTATTTTTTTTTAGTTGAATCATATTGTGTCGAATAAATTCACGTTCTTATTAAAGTGAAAGCCAAAAAAAAAGTCGGAACTTTAGACAATTCGACACAAATTTTGGATAACTGTTTTTTTCCTTCTCCACTTGCACATGGCACTCTTTCGAAAATATATAAATAATAAAAAATAAGAATGTTACTTGTTATCATGTTAAAAGAAGGAAAAAATCCTGCTCAGGTGATTACGTGTCTTTTTAAAAATATTTACATAACCTGTTTATTTTTATTTATTTATATATCAGTTTAAGCTTTTCTTGTCAGTGAAGGAATTCAGTTGATTACAACCCTTTCTGCATGTTCTTTACATTACAATAGTACAACCCTGAATTTGACGGCGCAATACTACACCGTTCAATACTGTAAAACTGGAACGAAGCTGTTCTGCTTGAAAAGGACGCCATTTTCTTCTTATTCATATCGATTCTTTGCTTTAAAAAACTAAAGTAATTACGTGTTTACTTTTTTAATATCCCATTTTGCTGTTTCAGATTATTTTACTAAAGTAAAGCTTCATTATTTTTCAAAACTGTTTTTGTTTCTTTGTTTTTCGATATTTCGCCGATATTATTTAGTAAGAGTGTTTAGCAGAAAAGCCAACAAACGACTACCCGAAAAAATAAATATACAAGAAATAAATGTTACCATAGTCAATAAAAGTTCAGTTCATGTTTTTTTTTTGTTTTGATATAGTTTTTAATGTTCTTTACTCGAAATAATTTCAGCAAACCGTAATTAAAACGAAATTTGAGGCGATAACTACTTAAATGAATTTTTATATAAATTACACATGCCATAATCGAATATTCCTCAAGCACAAAATAAGGGAAAACATTAAAATATGTTTATAAATATTCCTTACGTTGATGGAACTCTCTTAAACTGTTTACACAGAATGCTCAGGTGCCCCATCCTTCAAATTGAAAACGAGGCTCACCATTTCAAAGTCGCTGCCATTTTGATTTTTTTTTAAACCGGTTCGTGAATTTGAAAAAAAATTTTTTTGTACAAACTACTTAAAAATACAAAACAATGAACTTTTCTACCATAAAAGAAACTTTTATTGAGTATGGTAACATTTATTTCTTGTATATTTATATTATTATATATATATAACATTTTCTCTTTGTAAGGAAACATCATTTTGTTGGTCACTCTTGGCTACGAATGGAAACAAAGTTGATATAAAATATATTTTCGCGAAAATTATCTTTACTTTCATCATATTTTGCTCAGGGTAAAAATTTTTGAGTATCAAAACCTATCTCTTTACAACCCCCTCCTTTTCATAACCTATCATACTTTCATCAATCACAGTCCATTTTCTGTAGGCTGTTTTTGAACCCAGTCAACGACGGGTACTTCTGCTAGTATATATATATATATATACAAGGCTCCTTCAATAAGTTCCCAAACTTTTTTTTATACAGGCATCAAATTCCAGTAGACATCTCACTGCTGATGCAATTCTCTACCTATATAAGAGCCAGGTATGTCCAAGGATGGAGTACTTTTGTCCACATCTTGGCAGGAGCTGTTAGAAAGGACTCGTCCTGCCTTGATAGAGTTCAAAATAGACTTCGTAGCCTTGTGGAGGACGTCCTTTTCTCTTCCTGCAACCTCTTTCTTACAGAAGAGATGTTGCAAGTTTGTCTCTGCTTTATCGTTATTTTCATGGCAAGTGCTCGACTGAGCTCCAATCTATGGTCCCCACTTGCCAAACTTTCACAAGAAACACTTGTCTAGTTGAAAACACTATCAATAATTCCACCCAACTCTTTATCTGTGCCTAGATTCCATGAAAAAAGCTTCTTTCTTAGAACTTCTCGCCTGTGGAATTGTCTTCCGTTTTCCTGTTTTCCGGCTGACTACAATATGGTTGTCTTCAAGTCCAACGTAAACAAGTTCTTGATGAGCTGTTCCACTAGAGGTAACAAATTTACCAAATTTCTATTACTAGCAATTTCTATATTGTTCAATTGACTGCTGTACACTCTTAACCCTTATCCTCGAGGGGTCTCTGGGCCTTGATAAGTGGTGATGCCCATGTTAAAAAAAAAGCTGCTGATAATAATGATGATGATGCTGCTACAGATGATGATGATGGTGGGTCACGAGGTGTAAAGCGAAGAAAAAAAATGATTTTGTCAAGGATAATCAATTAGGTTTATTGGTCCCCCCCACCCCACCCTAGACAAAGGGAGGTTAGGGGTAGGGTTTATTGCCACCCCCCACCCCGACATTTGTATTTTTTTTCACATTTGATGAATTACAATTTCTTCTGCAACTCCTGTATCACTTATCTATTTTTTGGTCCGCCACCCCCACCCCCTACGAAAAGAGAGTGAACCTGTAAATTAACTCATGTCCGTTAGTCTGTTCAACAAATTTAAATTTGAGTTCGGCACCATGCAAAAAAAATAAATGACCATCATTTGCCCCCTCCCCCTCATTTAGCCCCAAAAAGTCCCCAAGGCCTTAACATATTTAAATTTGAGTTCAGCACCATGCAAAAAAAATAAATGACCATCATTTGCCCCCTCCCCCTCATTTAGCCCCAAAAAGTCCCCAAGGCCTTAACATATTTAAATTTGAGTTCAGCACCATGCAAAACTGCTAAATAGACACACACAGAAAATTTGGGACAGATATGGTAAAATAGTCCCAAAAATGGAGTGTTATTATTAGCCCTAAAAGAGCCCCTGGGGCACACCTAAAAGTTATCGCAAAGTATAGACTTATATAGAAATCAGTTAGTTACAACTTTTCAGAAAGGTTTATAAAAATCAAAGGCATCAATTTTAGCCATTTTAACCCGAAAGGCACTCTTAGGGGATTAACTGGAGTTTTCCCGGAAAATCCATTCCGTTACTTGTTTTTACTCATATCATGTTTAATGTTTGTGCAAAATTTTAAAAAATTGCAAGGCATAGATATTGAAAAGAAAAGTGCAGACAAACAGAGGGTGAATTTACAGGTCCGCCCTCCTTTTGTCGGGGGACCAATAAAAAACAAAGCTTCTTTCTTAGAACTGCACGCCTGTGGAACTCTGTTCCGTCTGCCTGCTTCCCACCGGACTACAACTTGGATGTGTTCAAGTCCAATGTTAACAAATTCCTAATGAACCGCCCCCTTAAGTAAACATTTCATCAAATCTCCACACTAACGTAATGTACTTGCAATAACCCTTATCCCTGAGTGGCTTCCGGGTCTTGATAAGTGGTGATCACTGTGTAAAAAAAAAAAAAAAAAAAAAATACAACTTCAAGCTAAAAAAAAAAAAAAAAAAACTAGCCAACGACAATTCTAAGATGGATTTATTCCGACCCAGAAAACAGCAATTCTTTCCACTTTGTCAGAAACATTGCTGATGGAACATTCAGATGGAAGAATAACGGGAAAAACAAAAAAAGCAATAGAAAAGATAACTTACGATCATCTGTTTGTGGAGCCGACAGTATATCACTGTGTTTTTTCTTAACCGCATCCACATTATCCGATATCTTATCTATCATCGCTCGAATTTCTTCCACCTGTTAATGGGAAAAAAAAAAAAAAAAAAAATTAATATAGCAGTGATTGAAATAAACCAAAAAAAAAAAAAAAAAAGAAAATTATAATAAATAAAGAAACATGTATATATTACTAGCCTGGGTGCTCGAGTGTTTGTGGGGGTGTGTTGAGCTAAAAAAAAAAAAAAAATGGTAGTAGGCAGGCAGGCTCGAACCCGTACCGCGAATGGGGAAAAGAATGTGGAAAAAAAAAAGGAAAGTGTGACGTGTTTGTTGTTGCATCAATTGCCAAACCAGAAGTGACGTAAGTTTAAATCAATGCTAGACAATCGAAAAGAGGGGATGACTTCCGAGAATATCGACAAAAAAAGTGACCCTCCCGTAGAAAAGTGCCCAGTTGAGGGTGTAGGAATGAATGTTTTTGACTAATTTTTCGATATTTTTCGTCTGAGCTTCAAAACATGTGAAAATCCGTTGCCTCTGTCGAAAGTTTTATGCGGACATACAAACATGCATACATACATTTAAACAGACAGAAACTGGAATCCATATTAAATAGAGAAATAGTCAACCACCTCAGCAGGAATAACCTTCTTAGTGACACACAATATGGTTTCCGCTTTGCAAGATCTACCGCAGATGTGCTGACGGTTATATCCCACAGGATTAGTGAATCTCTTGACAAAGGCTTCCTTTCTAGGGCAATTGCTCTTGACATATCAAAGGTTCGACAAGGTATGGCATAAGGGTCTACTTCACAAGATTTCCAGCTACGGTATAACTGGAAATGTTTTCTCAATCATTAAATCATTTCTCTCCGATAGGCTCATAAGAGTAGTGGTAGATGGACAAAAATCGGAGGCCTGCAATATAAATGCTGGAGTCCCTCAAGAGTTAATCCTGGGCCCAACTTTCTTCCTGATCTACATCAATGACCTCCCTTAACACATACTTAAATCATTCGTTGACATCTATGCTGATGACACCACCATCTACGGCAACACTTCAAAGGCTGTAAATGACAAAGTTCTCTCGGATTCTCTCTCCTCTGATCTCGAGCGCGTGGTTCAGTGGGGGAAGATGTGGCTGGTTACCTTTAATGCATCCAAAACCAAACTCCTATCCTTACATCATCAACGCTCTGATCCCCAGCTGGCATCAATTGTGATGGATGGCTCTCGTCTGGGTGAGGCCCCGTGTTTTGACAAGCTTCTGGGTTTGACCTTTACTCCTCATCTGAAATGGAACACGTACATCAAGTCTGTTGCCAAGGTCGCTGGAAAGATGGTGGGATCCTTCTACCGCTCCAGAAGATATCTCACTACTGATGCAATTCTCTATCTATATAAAAGCCAAGTACGTCCAAGGATGGAATACTGTTGCCATATCTGGGCAGGAGCGGCCAAAAACAGCCTATCATGCCTTGACAGAGTACAAAATAGACTTCGTGGCTTAGTGGAGGATGCCCCTTTTCTCTACCCTGCAACCTCTCTCCCACAGAAGAGACGTTGTGAGCCTATCCTTGTTTTATCGTTATTTTCATGGCAGGTGCTCGTCTGAACTCCAATCTCTGGTCCCCCCTCGCCAATCTTTCACAAAAAACACCCGTCTAGCTGAATCCACTGTGAAAAATTTCCCCCACTATATCTGTGCCTAAATCAAAACGCGGATTCCATGAACAAAGCTTCTTTCTTAGAACTGCATGCCTGTGGAACTGTTCCGTCTGCCTGCTTCTCTCGGGACTACAACTTGGATGTCTTCAAGTCCAATGTTAACAAATTCCTAATGAACCGCCCCCTTAAGTAAACACTTCATCAAATCTCCACACTAACGTAATGTACTTGCAATAACCCTTATCCCTGAGTGGCTTCCGGGCCTTGATAAGTGGTGATCACTGAACCCTTTAGGCAAAGTTGAAAGTTAAAGTGTGAAAAAAAAAAAAAAAAAAAAAACATGCAACGTTAACGATTGGGCCATCGTGAAATACTAACGGAAACACGTTTGAATTTATTTATTTAAGTATTGAAAACAGAATTGAAACGTGGCCGCAATAAAAGTTAACTCTGCTTCTTCTATTAGACCTCATTATTCATTAGAAGTCACGCAGTTAACTTTTGCTGCGGGGCAGTTTTTGGGTTTGTTTACCCAACTTTGACTGTTTTTTTTCCCCAAGATGTTGGAGAGGGGAAAACCAGCTCCCCATTGTCCAGATTGAATAGCAAATGTCTGATGTATGGAGTTTGGCCCCACATTGATCAAAGCCGATTACTTCTGGACGTTTCCCAGTGCGAATGCCGGGAACAGCACCTTAGCTTTGAATTAGTTTCGGTTTTATACAAAAAAGCTGAATGAACACAAGACGGGCTGAAATAGCAATAATTTTGTAAAAATCAATGTAAATAAATCTAGAGGCGACCCACATTCCCAAATCCTAGATATTATTATCTAGGGGGTATATAAACAGTTCTAAGCGATAGTACCCCCCCCTCCCGGGAGCGTCGGCAAAAAAAGCCTTTGCGAGACATACATAAAATGATCACACATATTTTGCCTTTTATATATATACTAGCAGGGATACCCGGTGTTGCCCGGGTGTTTGGAGGTGTGTAAAAAAAAATACAAAAAACGGGTGTTTGAAGATGTAAAAGAAAAAAAAAAGTTTTAGTATAAAGGTAGGCTTGAGCCCCAAACCTTTGACGCGGAGGTGAAAGGAAATGGAAAATAACCCTACGACCTAACCATCTCGACCACGGGAACAGATGAATTGGTAAATGTGTTAAGTTGATGTTTACAAAGCGAAATTAGCAGGTGCGAGGACGTCAAGTCGCGTGATGTTTGACCAAGTTTTGGGCTGGAAGCCAGTTTCTGTTTTCCCCGCTACGCGGCGACAAAAAATATCTCGAAAATAGCTTGTAAAAGTCAGGTAAATTAAAGATAGCTGCGACCAGAGTTCCTTAGTCGTAGATATTATTATTTAGACAACATATAAAAAGTTTTAAGAAGGAGCAAGACATATAGAAAAAGTGTTTGATAAGTCGTTCCCTGTAAGTAATCCAATTTACCAAATTTCCACTGCTAACAATTCAAGTCCAATGTAAACAAGTTCTTGATAAGTCGTTCCCTATAAGTAATCCAATTTACCAAATTTCCACTACTAACAATTACTACGACATTGTCCGATTGACCACTGTACACTTATCGACCCTTATCCTCGAGTGGCCTCTGTGCATTGATAAGTGGTGACTCCCTTGTAAAAAAAAAAGCTATTAATAATTTTCCAAAAATTAAAAGTTTCTATCTTTTGTGACTATGTGTTTTCTGGTTATTTAGGTCTTCTTCTGGTTGCGAGTATTTCACTCTTACAATGATTTCTGGAATCTATAAATGTTTGCCTATCTGTGTTATGTAGTAGGTCGAACACAAGAAAGTGTTGAGCTATCCATTTATCTACCTATTTCTGAATCTATCCGTCTGGATCTATCTAACTGGAGAGATAGACAGGAGATGAATATGTAGAATATTGAAAAAAAACTGTCAAAATATGACAAAGCTAAATCATAGACAAGTTTACCGGAAGATCTGGTCAGCTGTATGTTACATGGATCAGGTTAACTGAAGATCAAAGAGAGTTGGAATTTGGACATTGAGCAGAGCAAATGGTTTAACAGGTTCTCCCTCCCCCCTTCACTGGGCAGGGAGCTGACGTGTGTGAAAATAGAGACCTAGAATTCACCACGCATTTTCAATTGTTCTGTGATCGACAAGAATATTGATAAAAACTGTTAAAATACGACAAAACAGATCAGAGATAAGTTTAGCGGAAGCATCTACTCAGCTGACAGGATTTATGTGAGTTATATAGACCAGGTTAACTGGACATAGAGTTGAAATTTGGATGTTGAACAGAGCGGACGGTTTAACAGGTCACCCCCCCCCCCCGCCTTTTCACGAGGGTGAGAGCTGACGTGTCTCAGAATGGAGACCTAGAATTAACCACGCAAGCAAAGATATTCACTTTCCATCCTTCTGCGATAGACACCTGGAAAGTGGATAAAAACTTTATAAAACAAACCTGCGTTCTTGAACAAGATGAATTCCAAGCGGATAAGATCAACGATGCATGAAGGTATGTCCAAAACACATTTATCACACACACGAACAATTAGATATAAATATATCATAAATAATGTTTGGTTGGTTGTTTTTGTTTCACAGCATATCAACACTTCAGATTATTTAATGCCGAATCCAGTGATTTTGAAGAACAATTTTTTTAATAGAGTATATTTCATTTTTTCAAGTCTGTTTCTATTTAACCCACAGTTGGGACCCTAACAGGTACTACCAGTCCGGGTCAGAGTGGACCTGGGAGCAATAGCAATTAAAGAGTGGCTCCACACTCCCCAAAGCCCCCAAGCTGGGGTCTCACCATCGGATATAGTTTAAGGTCAGATCCAGGACCATCATAAATAGACTGCAACACACAACAAGCTAGGGTTCACATAGTGAAGAATCACCAACAATAGACAGTTACATGGATACACATCAGGATGAACCCTTCGTCCCAAGTGCACATATCGACATATGGTGCTAAGGTACAAAATGACATAACACCATCGTATAACATCTGTACTTGATTCATCATGGACGAACTGGTGAAATGCCAGCTTCTTTGGCACAAATGGCAACTGTACAATTTGAAGTGAACCATTGGGGGTGAGTGGGGCTTACTATAATACTTCCACGTGTGAACATGTGCTTCAATGTCTGCTTTGCATCTTTCGGGTGTCTAATTTGCACACTGTTCAGCAGTAAGAGAGAAGATATTTGTTCATGGGGTATCTCTGATGTGTTCTTTGTTGGTTTCCCAGAAAAAAGGTGATTGGCGCAGGGAAATTCGGGAGGGAGTTGTCTGTTGATTCTAAGGTAAAGTTGGAGGTGAATCGCCGGCCAAACAGTGCCGCCTTCTCGGTTGTCGTGCATGCAACGTTCTGGTTGTAAGATAGTGTAGGAATTACCGATTTCCTTTTATTCA
Source organism: Euprymna scolopes (assembly GCF_053919585.1). Taxonomy (NCBI): domain Eukaryota; kingdom Metazoa; phylum Mollusca; class Cephalopoda; order Sepiida; family Sepiolidae; genus Euprymna; species Euprymna scolopes. The sequence goes on along the minus strand of NC_136527.1, from coordinate 104,909,617 downwards.
CTACTAGCAGGGGGGAGGGGATACCCGGCGTTGCCCGAGTGTTTGGAGGTGTGTGTGTGTGGTTTTGGGTAAATCAAAACTCCGGGGGGGGGGGGGGGGGGAATAAAAAGAAAATGTTTGGTAGCTGAGTATGAGGATCGAACCCGAACCCTTGAGGCAAAGTTGGAAATTAAAGTGTGGAAAAAAAAAAAAAAAAAAAAAATGCAATGTTAACCACTGGGCCACCGCGACATACTAATGGAAACACGTTTGAATTTATTTAATTACTTAGAATTGGCAGGTGCACGTTTTAATGACTTAATGAGGTCAACTTTGACTGCGGGGTAGTATTTCATTTACTGTGGGAATGCTATTTTTATTTTTATTTTCATTTTCCCAAGATGTTGGGGGAGGGAAACCAGCTCCCAGCAGTTGTCTGATATAAGGAAAATATTTCCACATTAATCAAATCTGATTGCTTTCGGACATTTCCGGCGATCGCGACCGGGAAAAATAACGCCAGAATTAGTGTCGCTTTTATTATACGAAAAAGCCTAATCCACATGCGGCGAGCGAAAAATGTTGAATATTTATCTTTTTGAAGTCGAGCAAATTAAATAGACAACTCGGAGATATTATGATTCATATGTGATATAAAAAGTTTTAAGAAGTTGTGAGCCGACCGACCGCTTCTCGGAAAAAAGCCTTTCTTGGACATACCCAAAAAGCGAACATACATACACACATCTTCGCTTTTATATATATAGATTATAGATTTTCCAGTTCCTATCTTCTGCAATTCTATGGTTATTTTGACTGTGGTTATAAAATAATTTCTAGCATCTATAATCTTTTGCCTATTTGTGTTTTTCTTTGTTTTTGTTTTTTTACATAGGCATCACCACTTATAAAGACCAAGAGGCCACTCGAGGATAAGGGTTAAGAGTGTACAGTAGACGACTAGACAATATAGTAATCGTTAGTAATGAAAATTTGGTAAATTTGTAAACTTATATGGAACGGCTCATCAAAAACTTGTTTACATTAGACTTGAAGACAACGATATTGTAGTCAGCGGGAAAGCAGGAAAACGGAAGACAATTCCACAGGCTTTGTTCATGGAATCTACGTTTAGGTTTAGGCACAGATAAAGAGTGGGGGGAACTTGTTGATAGTATTTTCTGCTAGATAGGTGTTGTGAAAGTTTGACGAGGGGGGAAACATAGATTGGAGCTCAGTCAAGCACTTGCCATGAAAATAACGATAAAGCAAAGACAAACTTGCAACATCTCTTCTGTGAGAAAGAGGTTGCAGGGAAGAGAAAAGGACATCTCCTACGAGGCTACAAAGTCTATTTTGAACTCTGTCAAGGCAGGATAAGTCCTTTCTAACAGCTCCTGCCCAAATGTGGCAACAGCAGTCCATCCTTGGACATACCTGGCTCTTATATAGATAGAGAATTGCATCAGCAGTGAGATATCTACTGGATGTTTGACTTATGACTAATGTTATGACAACAGCATATTCTTTTCATTGTTTTGACTCTCGAGTGTGTATCTGTTGATATCCCATATTTTTATATAGAGTGATGTGGTTCTCGGTTGATTAACTGTGTCTAAATGTGTCAAAGCAATGAAAAGAGTATGCTGTTGTCATAGAAACCGGTGGAATGCATGATGTCTTTGTGCAATGGCAGCTGTACAATCTGTAGTGAACCATGGGGGTGAATGGGGGTTGCTATAATGCTTCCATGCGCGTCAATGTCTTGTTCGCATACTGTTCAGCAGGAAGAGAAAAGATATTGGTCCATGGGGTGGGTTATCTCTACCGTGCTAGAAAGCTATTAACGCCCGAAAGTATCCTATACGTCTATAAGGCCACCATTCGCCCATGTATGGAGTATTGTTGTCATATTTGGGCTGGTGCATCTGCCACTAGTCTCTTGCTCCTAGACAAGGTTCAAAAGAGAGCCGCCAATCTGATAGGTCCTGAACTGACATCTAAGCTTCAGCCTCTGTCCCATCGACGAAATGTTGCATCCCTCTGCCTGTTCTACAAGTACTTTAGCGGTGAATGCTCTGACGAACTGCAAGCACTTGTGCCCCCTCTACGTAAATACACCCGACAAACCCGACAAGCAGCTAAATCCCACCCCTTCACAGCAGAGATCCCTAGATGCAAGAAAGCCTTCTACTTTAGTAGTTTCTTCCCCAGAACAGCTAGACTTTGGAATTCCCTTCCAGGTCCCTGCTTCCCAACTGTACTGACATGCAGAAGTTCAAGTGCAACGTGAACCGACATCTTGCTGCCCAACTCCCTACACAGTACCCCTGATGCTTATGTCCCTGATAGTAACCTCCTACAACAAAGTGGCAATGTGCCTTGTTTAGGGTGAAAATGTAATTAAAAAAAAAAAAAAATCTCTGATGGCTTCCCAATCAGCCTTTTTGTAGTTTTTGAGCAACGGCTTGAGGTTGAGATTTAAAGGTGATGTCTGCTGATTGTCACAAGGTGTTCTGCGTTTCCAAGTGGACTATTCGTATTAGTCACACAATCCTTCGGTACTGTGGTAAGAAATAAGTCTAGAAGTGACGTTTGCTGATCTTTACAATCTGGGAGGCGTGTCGACAACATGACTGTCTGTGTTAGAAAATAAACTACAGAGAAAATACGAGTACAGTGCCCAGCTGCATCTGTGTAAGTAGAGGAGCCAAGCCAATTATCATCGTGTATATTAAAGTCATGTTATCACATATTTCGTCTGAGCTCCAATCTATGCCCTCCCACCTCACGAAACCTCCACAAGAAACACTCGTCTAGCTGAAAACACTATCAGTAATTTCTCCCACTCTTTATCTGTGCCTAAACCCAAACGCAGATTCCATGAACAAAACATCTTTCTTAGAACTGCACGCCTGTGGAACTCTCTTCTGCTTGCCTGCTTTCCAGCTGACTACAATATGGTCGTCTTAAAGTCCAATGTAAACAAGTTCTTTATGAGCCGTTCCCATTAAGTAATCCAATTTTATCTTTTATATTATACACTTCTAACGATTACTATGATATTAACCCTCTGACCACTGTACACGCTGTAAACCTTTATCTTCTAGTGGCTTCTGGGGCTTGATAAGTGGTTACGTCTATGTAAAACACATGCACTTGGGTATTAGTATCTAAAGAGAGTGCTGCATCTATACTATACTCTGAGAGAGATGGTCGATTAGGGTACAGTCCTGATTCGAGGGAGAACAGTAGAAAAAATATAAGTAACTAATGTAATATTGAAAGCCTCGTCGAAAGTGCACGAAGGCCTGATCATCTGATATGAAACTTTGCCCTCTATTAAAATATTTTAACTGGGGCCCGTGGCACAGTTGATAGAGACGTTGGGTTAGGGTTAGACTGCAAGTATATATTATTTTAATTGGGGCCCGTGGCATAAGTTGATAGAGACGTTAGGTTAGGGTTAGATTGCAAGTATATATTATTTTAATTGGGGCCCGTGGCACAGTTGATAGAGACGTTGGGTTAGGGTTAGACTGCAAGTATATATTATTTTAATTGGAGCCCGTGGCGCAGTTGATAGAGACATTGGGTTAGGGTTAGACTGCAAGTATATATTATTTTAATTGGGGCCCGTGGCACAGTTGATAGAGACGTTGGGTTAGGGTTAGACTGCAAGTATATATTATTTTAATTGGAGCCCGTGGCACAGTCGATAGAGACGTTGGGTTAGGGTTAGGGTTAGACTGCAAGTATATATTATTTTAATTGGAGCCCGTGGCACAGTTGATAGAGACGTTGGGTTAGGGTTAGACTGCAAGTATATATTATTTTAATTGGGGCCCGTGGCACAGTTGATAGAGACGTTGGGTTAGGGTTAGACTGCAAGTATATATTATTTTAATTGGAGCCCGTGGCACAGTTGATAGAGACGTTGGGTTAGGGTTAGGGTTAGACTGCAAGTATATATTATTTTAATTGGAGCCCGTGGCACAGTTGATAGAGACGTTGGGTTAGGGTTAGACTGCAAGTATATATTATTTTAATTGGGGCCCGTGGCACAGTTGATAGAGACGTTGGGTTAGGGTTAGACTGCAAGTATATATTATTTTAATTGGAGCCCGTGGCACAGTTGATAGAGACGTTGGGTTAGGGTTTGGGTTAGACTGCAAGTATATATTATTTTAATTGGAGCCCGTGGCACAGTTGATAGAGACGTTGGGTTAGGGTTAGACTGCAAGTATATATTATTTTAATTGGGGCCCGTGGCACAGTTGATAGAGACGTTGGGTTAGGGTTAGACTGCAAGTATATATTATTTTAATTGGAGCCCGTGGCACAGTTGATAGAGACGTTGGGTTAGGGTTAGGGTTAGACTGCAAGTATATATTATTTTAATTGGAGCCCGTGGCACAGTTGATAGAGACGTTGGGTTAGGGTTAGACTGCAAGTATATATTATTTTAATTGGGGCCCGTGGTACAGTTGATAGAGACGTTGGGTTAGGGTTAGGGTTAGACTGCAAGTATATATTATTTTAATTGGAGCCCGTGGCACAGTTGATAGAGACGTTGGGTTAGGGTTAGACTGCAAGTATATATTATTTTAATTGGAGCCCGTGGCACAGTTGATAGAGACGTTGGGTTAGGGTTAGACTGCAAGTATATATTATTTTAATTGGGGCCCGTGGCACAGTTGATAGAGACGTTGGGTTAGGGTTAGACTGCAAGTATATATTATTTTAATTGGAGCCCGTGGCACAGTCGATAGAGACGTTGGGTTAGGGTTAGGGTTAGACTGCAAGTATATATTATTTTAATTGGAGCCCGTGGCACAGTTGATAGAGACGTTGGGTTAGGGTTAGACTGCAAGTATATATTATTTTAATTGGGGCCCGTGGCACAGTTGATAGAGACGTTGGGTTAGGGTTAGACTGCAAGTATATATTATTTTAATTGGAGCCCGTGGCACAGTTGATAGAGACGTTGGGTTAGGGTTAGGGTTAGACTGCAAGTATATATTATTTTAATTGGAGCCCGTGGCACAGTTGATAGAGACGTTGGGTTAGGGTTAGACTGCAAGTATATATTATTTTAATTGGGGCCCGTGGTACAGTTGATAGAGACGTTGGGTTAGGGTTAGGGTTAGACTGCAAGTATATATTATTTTAATTGGAGCCCGTGGCACAGTTGATAGAGACGTTGGGTTAGGGTTAGACTGCAAGTATATATTATTTTAATTGGAGCCCGTGGCACAGTTGATAGAGACGTTGGGTTAGGGTTAGACTGCAAGTATATATTATTTTAATTGGGGCCCGTGGCACAGTTGATAGAGACGTTGGGTTAGGGTTAGACTGCAAGTATATATTATTTTAATTGGAGCCCGTGGCACAGTCGATAGAGACGTTGGGTTAGGGTTAGGGTTAGACTGCAAGTATATATTATTTTAATTGGAGCCCGTGGCACAGTTGATAGAGACGTTGGGTTAGGGTTAGACTGCAAGTATATATTATTTTAATTGGGGCCCGTGGCACAGTTGATAGAGACGTTGGGTTAGGGTTAGACTGCAAGTATATATTATTTTAATTGGAGCCCGTGGCACAGTTGATAGAGACGTTGGGTTAGGGTTAGGGTTAGACTGCAAGTATATATTATTTTAATTGGAGCCCGTGGCACAGTTGATAGAGACGTTGGGTTAGGGTTAGACTGCAAGTATATATTATTTTAATTGGGGCCCGTGGTACAGTTGATAGAGACGTTGGGTTAGGGTTAGGGTTAGACTGCAAGTATATATTATTTTAATTGGAGCCCGTGGCACAGTTGATAGAGACGTTGGGTTAGGGTTAGACTGCAAGTATATATTATTTTAATTGGAGCCCGTGGCACAGTTGATAGAGACGTTGGGTTAGGGTTAGACTGCAAGTATATATTATTTTAATTGGGGCCCGTGGCACAGTTGATAGAGACGTTGGGTTAGGGTTAGACTGCAAGTATATATTATTTTAATTGGAGCCCGTGGCACAGTCGATAGAGACGTTGGGTTAGGGTTAGGGTTAGACTGCAAGTATATATTATTTTAATTGGAGCCCGTGGCACAGTTGATAGAGACGTTGGGTTAGGGTTAGACTGCAAGTATATATTATTTTAATTGGAGCCCGTGGCACAGTTGATAGAGACGTTGGGTTAGGGTTAGGGTTAGACTGCAAGTATATATTATTTTAATTGGAGCCCGTGGCACAGTTGATAGAGACGTTGGGTTAGGGTTAGACTGCAAGTATATATTATTTTAATTGGGGCCCGTGGTACAGTTGATAGAGACGTTGGGTTAGGGTTAGACTGCAAGTATATATTATTTTAATTGGGGCCCGTGGTACAGTTGATAGAGACGTTGGGTTAGGGTTAGACTGCAAGTATATATTATTTTAATTGGGGCCCGTGGTACAGTTGATAGAGACGTTGGGTTAGGGTTAGACTGCAAGTATATATTATTTTAATTGGGGCCCGTGGTACAGTTGATAGAGACGTTGGGTTAGGGTTAGACTGCAAGTATATATTATTTTAATTGGGGCCCGTGGTACAGTTGATAGAGACGTTGGGTTAGGGTTAGGGTTAGACTGCAAGTATATATTATTTTAATTGGAGCCCGTGGCACAGTTGATAGAGACGTTGGGTTAGGGTTAGACTGCAAGTATATATTATTTTAATTGGAGCCCGTGGCACAGTTGATAGAGACGTTGGGTTAGGGTTAGGGTTAGACTGCAAGTATATATTATTTTAATTGGAGCCCGTGGCACAGTTGATAGAGACGTTGGGTTAGGGTTAGACTGCAAGTATATATTATTTTAATTGGGGCCCGTGGTACAGTTGATAGAGACGTTGGGTTAGGGTTAGACTGCAAGTATATATTATTTTAATTGGGGCCCGTGGTACAGTTGATAGAGACGTTGGGTTAGGGTTAGACTGCAAGTATATATTATTTTAATTGGGGCCCGTGGTACAGTTGATAGAGACGTTGGGTTAGGGTTAGACTGCAAGTATATATTATTTTAATTGGGGCCCGTGGTACAGTTGATAGAGACGTTGGGTTAGGGTTAGACTGCAAGTATATATTATTTTAATTGGGGCCCGTGGTACAGTTGATAGAGACGTTGGGTTAGGGTTAGACTGCAAGTATATATTATTTTAATTGGGGCCCGTGGTACAGTTGATAGAGACGTTGGGTTAGGGTTAGACTGCAAGTATATATTATTTTAATTGGAGCCCGTGGCACAGTTGATAGAGACGTTGGGTTAGGGTTAGGGTTAGACTGCAAGTATATATTATTTTAATTGGGGCCCGTGGTACAGTTGATAGAGACGTTGGGTTAGGGTTAGACTGCAAGTATATATTATTTTAATTGGGGCCCGTGGTACAGTTGATAGAGACGTTGGGTTAGGGTTAGGGTTAGACTGCAAGTATATATTATTTTAATTGGAGCCCGTGGCACAGTTGATAGAGACGTTGGGTTAGGGTTAGACTGCAAGTATATATTATTTTAATTGGAGCCCGTGGCACAGTTGATAGAGACGTTGGGTTAGGGTTAGGGTTAGACTGCAAGTATATATTATTTTAATTGGAGCCCGTGGCACAGTTGATAGAGACGTTGGGTTAGGGTTAGACTGCAAGTATATATTATTTTAATTGGGGCCCGTGGTACAGTTGATAGAGACGTTGGGTTAGGGTTAGACTGCAAGTATATATTATTTTAATTGGGGCCCGTGGTACAGTTGATAGAGACGTTGGGTTAGGGTTAGACTGCAAGTATATATTATTTTAATTGGGGCCCGTGGTACAGTTGATAGAGACGTTGGGTTAGGGTTAGACTGCAAGTATATATTATTTTAATTGGGGCCCGTGGTACAGTTGATAGAGACGTTGGGTTAGGGTTAGACTGCAAGTATATATTATTTTAATTGGGGCCCGTGGTACAGTTGATAGAGACGTTGGGTTAGGGTTAGACTGCAAGTATATATTATTTTAATTGGGGCCCGTGGTACAGTTGATAGAGACGTTGGGTTAGGGTTAGACTGCAAGTATATATTATTTTAATTGGGGCCCGTGGTACAGTTGATAGAGACGTTGGGTTAGGGTTAGACTGCAAGTATATATTATTTTAATTGGGGCCCGTGGTACAGTTGATAGAGACGTTGGGTTAGGGTTAGACTGCAAGTATATATTATTTTAATTGGGGCCCGTGGTACAGTTGATAGAGACGTTGGGTTAGGGTTAGACTGCAAGTATATATTATTTTAATTGGGGCCCGTGGCACAGTTGATAGAGACGTTGGGTTAGGGTTAGACTGCAAGTATATATTATTTTAATTGGAGCCCGTGGCACAGTTGATAGAGACGTTGGGTTAGGGTTAGGGTTAGACTGCAAGTATATATTATTTTAATTGGAGCCCGTGGCACAGTTGATAGAGACGTTGGGTTAGGGTTAGACTGCAAGTATATATTATTTTAATTGGGGCCCGTGGTACAGTTGATAGAGACGTTAGGTTAGGGTTAGGGTTAGACTGCAAGTATATATTATTTTAATTGGAGCCCGTGGCACAGTTGATAGAGACGTTGGGTTAGGGTTAGGGTTAGACTGCAAGTATATATTATTTTAATTGGAGCCCGTGGCGCAGTTGATAGAGACGTTGGGTTAGGGTTAGACTGCAAGTATATATTATTTTAATTGGGGCCCGTGGTACAGTTGATAGAGACGTTAGGTTAGGGTTAGGGTTAGACTGCAAGTATATATTATTTTAATTGGGGCCCGTGGTACAGTTGATAGAGACGTTAGGTTAGGGTTAGGGTTAGACTGCAAGTATATATTATTTTAATTGGAGCCCGTGGCACAGTTGATAGAGACGTTGGGTTAGGGTTAGGGTTAGACTGCAAGTATATATTATTTTAATTGGAGCCCGTGGCACAGTTGATAGAGACGTTGGGTTAGGGTTAGACTGCAAGTATATATTATTTTAATTGGGGCCCGTGGTACAGTTGATAGAGACGTTAGGTTAGGGTTAGGGTTAGACTGCAAGTATATATTATTTTAATTGGAGCCCGTGGCACAGTTGATAGAGACGTTGGGTTAGGGTTAGGGTTAGACTGCAAGTATATATTATTTTAATTGGAGCCCGTGGCGCAGTTGATAGAGACGTTGGGTTAGGGTTAGACTGCAAGTATATATTATTTTAATTGGGGCCCGTGGTACAGTTGATAGAGACGTTAGGTTAGGGTTAGGGTTAGACTGCAAGTATATTATTTTAATTGGAGCCCGTGGCACAGTTGATAGAGACGTTGGGTTAAGGTTAGGGTTAGACTGCAAGTATATATTATTTTAATTGGAGCCCGTGGCACAGTTGATAGAGACGTTGGGTTAGGGTTAGACTGCAAGTATATATTATTTTAATTGGGGCCCGTGGCGCAGTTGATAGAGACGTTGGGTTAGGGATAGACTGCAAGTATATATTATTTTAATTGGAGCCCGTGGCGCAGTTGATAGAGACGTTGAATCTCTACGTTTCCAGATGCGAATCGTCTGAAGATAGCGGCTTCAATCCTACCCAAGAGGCTTACTTGGCTTAAAACGTGGTGAGATGACAACAACTATGGATGGCAGTGATTGCTGAGAATGCAGTCAGGAGATTCGAAGTTCCTATCCGTCGTGGTTACAAAGGGAGTGTGCTTTGAAAAGTTGTAACTGGTTTCTATATAATTTTGTTCTTGGGTGCGTCGCAGGCTAATAAAAACACTCCATTTTGGGGACTATTTTACCATATTTGTCCAAAATTTTCTGCGTATGTCTATTTAGAAGTTTTGCATCGTACTGAACTCAAATTTATAAATATTAAGGCTTTTGGGGCTAAATTGGAGGAGGGGGGGCAGCAAATGATGGACTTAGTTATCTCTTTTTTAGCATGCTGCAGAACTCAAATTTACATATGCTAAGGCCTAAAACTGCACCGTTTGTTCATTTTCACCAGGATTTGACATCCTCTGGGGACTTTGAGGGCTAAAGGGGAGGGGGGGGGCAAATGCTGAACTCACGGGGGACCATTACTTAAGCAAATATAATGTTTAACATTTAAAAAGTTCCTTTAAATAAATATATATTCCAAGATAAACGGCTTTTAGTTAAGAAGAAATTAAAATTTAATTTTCAAAGCATATTTTAAGTTGAATGTCTCTTTGAGTAAATGTGGTATTATGGTGACCTCAACGATTCTAGCTAAAAGATAGGATAGAAAGAATAAGAGAAACAAAGGGTGATAAACAACACTCAAATTTGATGGCATTTGAAGTTCCTGCGTGTATCTGTAAGAGTCCTTATAGCAGGGAGAAAACTGTCCTGTCATGTAAACGTCAGAGGGAATTGAGGAGTGTACAGTTTCACTTAATGCTAAGATATCTAGGTTTTTTCTGTTTTTTTTTACATAGGCATCACCACTTATCAAGGCCCAGGGGCCACTCGAGGATAAGGGTTAAAGAAGTGTCCCGTAGTCAATTGGACAATATAGTAATTGTCAGTAATGGAAATTCAGTAAAATTTGTTAACTTAAGGGGAACGGCTTATCAAGAACTTGTTTACATTGGACTGTAAGTTTTACTATGAAAAAAGACTCCATCATCTAGGTTACTTCTAGAACCCACAGCAAATTGGTTTTGTTAAGGTGGTTGTCTCGTTTGATTGTGATTTTTATTTTTGTTTAGGATGTCATCTATATATATATAAAAGCGAAAATGTATGTATGTATGTACGCTTTTCCTCGATGTCCACAAAAGGCTTCTTTCAAAGAAGCGCTTGCTCGGTTCACAACTTCTTAAAACTTTTTATATCATCTATAAATTGTAATATCTCCGAGTTATCCACGGAGCTCGCCTGTCTATTTAATTTTATTGACTTTCAAACGTTAATTATTCGACATTTCCCGCATCGGCACGCATTACATTCAGTTTTCGGTATAAAAAAAAGCGAAACTCGACTCTAATCACAGGCCGAAAGCCAGTTGTCTCAAGAGAGCTAAGTAACGTTTGTTCAACGTCGACTTTGTCACATCAGACTGTAGCTTTCATTTCGCTCCTCCTAATAAACAGAGAGCGGGTTTTTAAAAACAAACAAACCGATTTATTCACCTCATTCAAAACTGTCCCGCACAAAATGCTTACTGCTGAATACCTATCGCCGTCACGTCAATCAAAAACACGCACGTTTTTTTTAACACTTTACTATTTTCCAACTGCGCGTCGTGAAGGCTTTGTTTTTTTTTCACGGGCACCTGTTTTTTTTTCACATACCCCGAAAAACACCCGGGCAACGCCGGGTACCCCTCGCTAGTCTATATATATAAAAGCGAAAATGTATGTGTGTATGTATGTACGCTTTTTGTGTATGTCTTCAAAAGGCTTTTTCCAGCGGATTCTCAAGGCCGTCGCTCATTTTTAAAACTTTTTATATCACGTCTAAATGATAATATCTATGACTTAACAACGGTGGTCGCCTCTCTATTTAATTTCCCCGATTCTGAAACGTTTATTATTCGACATTTTTGGATCTGCACATGTTGCATTCGTTTTTCGGTATAAAAAAAAAGTGAAACTCGATTTGAAATACTGGCCCACGCCCAGTTGTCTCTAGAAAGCTATGTAACGTTTGGTCAATGTCGGCTTCGTCATATCAGACGGTTGCTTTCATTTCGAGACAAGAAACTCCCCCTAATAAACAGGGAGCTGTTTTTTTCCAAAGTTAGTTAAAAAAAAAAAAAACCGGTTTATTGACCTCATTAAAAACTGTCCCGCAGAAAATGTTAACTGCTGAATAGCTATTGCGTACCATCGCCGCATGTGCATTAAGCTTTTTTGTATAAAAAAACAGACTCGCATTAAATAAAACACTGTCCCGCACTCAAAGTTCACGTCAATAACTCGTCAAAAACGGGCAACTGTGGGTTTTTTTTTTTTACACTTTACTATTTTCCAACTGCACGTCAAGGCTTCGTTTTTTTTTTTTAACAACCAACGATTTTTCTTTTTATTTACCCAAAACCCCACACACTTCCAAACAACCGGGCAACGCCGGGTACCCCCACTAGTCTAGTATATAAAAGTGAAAATGTGTGTTAGCGTGTGCGCATTTTTTTGCATGTCCGGCAAAGACGTTTTTCTTGGGTGGGGGGTACCAGGTCTCGGAACTTTTTATATACTCCCTAGTTCATAACATCTACGATTTGCGAATGGACGTCGTGTCTCTTTTATTTGAGCGACGTTTATTTTATAAAATTCCCGCTATTTTGTCTTCTCGCATGTTTGTTTGTGTTTTTCGTATAAATAAAGCAAAAGTAATTGAAGAAAATTGCGTTTCCCTGGCACTCTTCGTCCAGAAAGCAATAAGCTTTGATCAATGTGGGGAAAACCCGTCATATCAGACAACTGCTATTCATTTCGACACTCCTCATTTTTATGGCGAGGTGGGTTTCTCCAACATCTTGGGGAAAACAAACAAATACGCAGAAAGCTTCAAGCTAAACTGGCTTGCAGCCAAAGTTAAGAGCATGATGTTTACGCACATGTGTGAACTAATTCACTAAACATTTTAATTGTTTAATTTCAACGATTCTCACTTCCTCTGCCCTCTTAGCATCACGGTAACATATAACCTTTTCTTTCACTTTCTTTTCCGCCTTCACCTCAAGGTTTCGGGTTCAAGCCCACCTGCTAGTCTATATATATAAAAGAGAAAAGTGGTGGGGGGGGGTCTCGAGAGGGTTACTATTTTATACAACTTTTTATATACGATTTCGAACGGACGTCGTGTCTACATTTATTTTCATCGACTTTTATAAAATTCACGATATTCCATCCTCTCGCATGTTTGTTGGTCTTTTTTGTATAAATAAAGCGAAACTCATCGAAGCAAAGGCGTCAGCAACCTTTTGTGCGGGGACGTCTTGAAAGCAATTGGCTTTGATCAATGTCAAGGAAACCCTTCACATCAGACAATTGCTATTCATTTGAGAGTTCCCCCTTTTTCAGGGGAGCTTGGTTTCCCCCAATATTATGTGGAAACAAATAAATGAAACAGCAGAAAGCTGAACTGGTCTTCAGCCAACCTTCATTTCTGCACCTGCATATTTACATAGCAAGTCAACTTTTTGATTGACATTGCTTAATCAAATCTTTAACTCAACTGCTACTTAGCGGCCTGACCGACTGCCTCTGATTACTCACAGGCTGGAATATATGTACTTTTGACTAAAAATTAGTGTTGTGATGATTAATCGGAATCAGAAATCAGAAAAATCGACAAATTTGAGAGTATCGGAATTGGTATTGGAAAAATCAATGCCTATTTTCTGATGCCAAAACGATTCTTTTAAATCGTCATTTTTATTTTGTTTAAAGAAAAATCGGGTTTGTATTACTGTACACATAGATTCGAAAAAAGTTGTCAAAAAACAAATATATAACAAATAAATGTTATCAAAGGCAAGATAAGTTACTTTTCTACCAAACTGGATATATTTTTCGTGTTTTTATTCAATGTAACATGTTTATTCAGCTCGAAAACCATACAGTGTTTACCGATGTATTGGAACATTCAAGAAGGCGTCTGATTCTCTCTTTAACACGGTAAGTTTGGGAAAAGGTGTTATAAATAAAAAACCGGATAAAATACTGTTAAAAACCTGCTCAATATATGTTACCGTGACATATGTTGACATATATTCGGCGGGTTTTTAATAGTATTTTGTATAGTGTTTTATTTATAACACCTTTTCCCAAACTTACCGTGTTACAAACCCGAAAAATCTTCCATTGCTTGCAACAAATGATAAAATAAATATTTATTGATTTTAAAGCTAAAATCTTCATATCATCCTCTGCAAGTGTAAATTCACTTTTAGGAAAATATCTGCATATTTAACATTTTTTTTTTTTTTTTTTTTTTTTTTACAGAAATCGGGGAAAATAAAAACTCTACAGTTAAATATTAAGAGATTTATAAAGAATCGGAATCGGTAATTGTATCGAAATCGGGAATTTAGTATGGAATTGAGAAAAATATTGGAATCGTCCCATCACTACTAGAAATCTTAGATTCTGATCTTTCTCAGTGGTCACCATTCAACCACCCAGTAACCGATTACATGCGGTATACACTAGAAATAACAGTTAGGGTTCACTTAAAAGGGTTTATCAGTAGCCTATCTGAAGTAGGTTAGTTTAAGCATGACTCCCTAATTTACTTTAATTTTAAAACTAGTCCTTTACTTTTCCATGTTTAAGCTTAACCATTTTGCTTTTCATGTTATCATTTTTCTATTGTAATATATTTTTTTTATTTATTTTTTTTTTTTTACATAGGCGTCACCACTTATCAAGGCCGATAGGCCACTCAAGGATAAGGGTTAAAGAGTGTAGAGTAGTCAAAAGGACAATATAGTAATCGATAGTAATGGAAGTTCGGTAAATTTGTTAACTTAAGTGGAACGGCTCATCAGAAACTTGTTCACGTTGGACTTGAAGACAGCCATATTATAGACAGCTGTAAAGCAGGAAAACGGAAGACAATTCCACAGGCGTGCAGTTCTAAGAAAGAAGCTTTGATCATGAAATCTATGTTTAGGTTTAGGCACAGATAAAGAGTGGGGAAAATTATTGATAATGTTTTCAGCTAGTCTAGTGTTTCTTGTGAAAGTTTGGCGAGGGGGGACCATAGATTGAAGCTCAGTCGAACACTTTCCATGAAAATAACGATAAAGCAGAGACAAACTCGCAACATCTCTTCTGTGAGATAGAGGTTGCAGCGAAGAGAAAAGGACATCTCCCACCAGGCCACGAAGTCTATTTTGAACCCTATCAAGGCAGGACAAGTCTTTTCTAGCAGCTCCTACCCATATGTGGCAACAGTACTCCATCCTTAGACGTATCTGGCTCTTATATAGATAGAGAATTGCATCAGCAGTGAGATATCTACTGGATCAATAGAAGGATCCAACCATTTTTCCAGCGGCCTTGGCAACAGATTTGATGTACGTATTCTATTTAAGATCAGGAGTAAAGGTCAAGCCCAGAAGCCTGTCAAAACTTGAGGCCTATTATATATATATATATATTATTATTATTATTCTCATGAATTCCTTTATCTTGTTACTAAAAAAAATGCCTCTTTATTGCTGTTGAGCTTAATTCAGTTAATCTCGAAGTATCAAATACGAAGACAACACTTGATATTCAATTCAGTTTTAACAATATACGACTACATTACATAAACTTATTCCTGCATTTTGAATTAAACATAAAAACCCAAACTGCTTTCCTCATGTAAATGTATATCCTTGCCTTATTCTCTTATCTTTTTATTAAAACTTTTCTTATTACTTTTATATCTTGTGACATGAAAATCCTTCAGCACAAAAAGACAATCAACAATTTGTATTGTTTGGATTCTTCGAACTACTGTTCACAGCGTTTCCGTCAATGTAACCTCCAATTTTCTGCAAGTATTTTATCGAACCCAGGACGGAATTTTGAACAGAACCCTGTATTTATTTCCCAGGCGTAGTATGCTCTCGTCCTATCGGCCATGACTGGATAGAGGTCCTAAGTAATTCGCAACTGTATTTTTTTTTTCGGTCGCCCACGCTGAGAATTGAACCTTCAACCTTCAGGAGAATATCACTCTTACAATTGACTTTTTTCTAACTAGCATGCGTACCCGGCGTTGCCCGGGTGTGGGGAGGTGGTATAGTAAGGCTAGTGAACAGCTAACTTCCTCAAAAAAAAAAAAAACAAATAAATAAATTAAAAAAATAAATAAATAAATAACAAAAAATAAATAAATAAAAAATTAATAAAAAATAAATAAAAAATTAATAAAAAAATAAATAAAAAATTAATAAAAATAAATAAATAAATAGTAAATAAATAAATAAAAAACATAAAAAAATTAAAAAAATAAAAAGATCAAAAAATAAATCAATAAAAAATAAATCAATAAAAAATAAATTAAAAAATAATAAAAAATTAGCCGCAGTAGCCAGGCTTGAACCTGTAACACCAAAGAGGAAAAGGAGGTCAAAAAAGCAAACGTGTCAGTTGTCTCACCCACGAGGCACTTGTGACATCACAGGCCTTAATAATAAAGTCTTTTAAATGTACGTTAAGATCGCTAGGCGTGAATGACTTGCAAAAAATGTTGACGCAAAACTGATCCCCTCCTTGCAAAAAACGGCCCAATTAGCCAGCACAGAATTAATTTTTTTGTCCAATTTTTACATATTTGCCATCCGAGAGATCTTTCTTTCTAATGATACCAATTTTGTCAATGTTCGTTGCGCGTGTCAAAATGTTTTGGCAGATATACAAACACACATTTTGTCTTTTATATATTAGACTAGCGGGGAGTACCTGGCACTGCCCGGGTGGAGGATATTGACATATAGCATGAAGCAATGTTTTAGGCAGATATGCAAACATACATACATATATTTAAAGAGACAGGGAGATTGATATTATAGATTATGACAAAACTGATATAATTTGAAGATTTCAAATTATATCCACATGAATATATTTTAAACATTTAGTTGGTGAATATGAAATGTTTAAATAATGTTTAAAATTACGGCAAACGAGTCATTTCCATGATATGAAGAAATGTTAGTGTAAAAAGTGTGGGATCACTTTTCTATAATAATTTAACGTAAAATGATCACCCATTTGTGGCCACGATTTTTTTAGGCGGGGTGGGGGGGGGGGGCTTCCTTTCTACTTTTGGAAAATCCTTTAAAATTACCTGTTTACATTTGGTGGGAGGCGGGGGGGGGGTGTTTTGGCGGCCGCAGCGGTGGAGGGGCCGCGGCGGTGGAGGGGCAGCCGCCAAAACACCCCCCGCCCCTCCACCGCCCCCCACCAAATGTAAACAGAATTTTTGTAAAATATTAACCAGTTCTGCTCGGTCAATGTCGGCACGTTACTTATGTTAAAACGATTAATTAAACTGCATAAGCACTTGTTAAAAAACTATACAAGTTCTATAATTGAACGAAAAACAAACCGGCAGTTAGTTCCCCTCCACCCACCTCCAAAAACATTTCTTCATATCTTGTAAACTACTCGTTTGCCGTGATTTTAAACGTTATCTTCATTTTCAGCGACCCCGAAAACCTATAGGAATGGTAATTTTAAAGTAATTTTCCAGGGTGGAGTAATTCTTCATATTCACCAAATATTTATAGAAATGTAATCTGTGAAAGTTTAAATTAGTTTTTTTTAAATAAAATATTTCCATGTGAATATATTTTGATTAAAAAATATTTTATAAAAATGTACAAAATAAGTTTATTATTTTTAAAAAAATTTTTTCATGATAAAACAAGCGTTTCCATATGGTTTCGTTTTTCGTTTCATGCTGAGTGGTTTCCATTCCAAATTTAGGTAAACCAAGTCCACTTCCGGCGTCCTCATTTCGCGTACTGAATTTATGGACATAACTCTTCATTGTATAAGGCTTCGTGCACACAAACTGATTGGGTTATCCTCTCTTAACGTTTTTAGCAAAAAACAAGATTCGACTCATGTAGAAGACATTCAAAGAGATTGTGGTGCTTGTAAAAAAAAAAAAAAAAATTCGACAAATCGATTTATTTTTTTTTTTAATATGTCGTTTTAAGCAAAAGCAACAGTACTTACTTAATTGTATTGTCGAAAATAGTAATGTATCCAAAAATTACAAAAATTCATAGAGTAGAACACAGATTCGAAAAAGTTGTCACAAAACAAATATAGAATAAATAAATGTTATCAAAGGCAAGATAAACTCCCCATATTTCCTCCTATAACACAGAACACGCTAGGTAACATACAAATATCTGTGCATGAGGTCGCCAAACTAATCAAGAACCTTGATTCCAGTAAAGCAACTGCCCCTGACGGCATCCCAATTATAGTGTTAAAAAAGCTTCAACCAGAACTTGCTCCCATACTTATGAAACTGTTTAAGCGTTGCCTTAAGGAGAAGTGCTTTCCGACTCCCTGGAAAACCTCATCAGTATGCCCTGTATTTAAGAATTCAGGTGATCATTTCCCTCTCAGTACAGACCAATAAGTTTCCTGTGTGTTATGAGTAAGTTGCTGGAATCCATATTAAATAGAGAAATAGTAAACCACCTCAGCAGAAACAATCTTCTTAGTGACACACAATATGATTTCCATTCTGCAAGATCTACCGCAGATGTGCTAACGGTTATATCTCACAGGATTAGTGAATCTCTTGACAAAGGTTCCTTTTCTAGGGCAATTGCTCTTGACATATCAAAGGCCTTTGACAAGGCATGGCATAAGGGCCTACTTAACAAGATTTCCAGCTACAGTATAACTGGAAATGTTTTCTCAATCATTAAATCATTTCTCTCCGATAGGCTCATAAAAGTAGTCGTCGATGGACAAAAATGCTGGAGTCCCTCAAGGGTCAATCCTGGGCCCAACTCTCTTCTTTATCTACATCAATGACCTCCCTAAACACATACTTAAATCATTCGTTGACATCTATGCTGATGACACGACCATCTACGGCAACACATCAAAGGCTGTAAATGACAAAGTTCTCTTTGATTCTCTCTCCTCTGATCTGGAGCGCGTGGTTCAGTGGGGGAAGACGTGGCTGGTTACCTTTAATGCATCTAAAACCCAACTCCTATCTTTACATCATCAACGCTCTGATCCCCATCTGGCATCACTTGAAATGGATGGCTCTCGTCTAGGAGAAGACCCGTGTTTTGACAAGCTTCTGGGTTTGTCCTTTACTCCTGATCTGAAATGGAACACGTACATCAAGTCTGTTGCCAAGGTTGCTGGAAAGATGGTGGGATCCTTCTACCGCTCCAGAAGATATCTCACTACTGATGCAATTCTCTATCTATATAAAAGCCAAGTACGTCCAAGGATGGAATACTGCTACCATATCTGAGCAGGAGCTGCTAAAAACAGGCTATCCTGCCTTGACAGAGTACAAAATAGACTTCGTGGCTTAGTGGGAGATGCCCTTTTTTCTACCCTGTAACCTCTCTCTCACAGAAGAGACGTTGCGAGCCTATCCTTGTTTTATCGTTATTTCCATGACAGGTGCTCGTCTGAACTCCAATCTCTGGTCCCCCCCTCACCAATCTTTCACGAAAAACACCCGTCTAGCTGAATCCACTGTGAAAAATTTCCCCCACTCTTTATCTGTGCCTAAATCAAAACGTGGATTCCATGAACAAAGCTTCTTTCTTAGAACTGCATGCCTGTGGAACTGTTCCGTCTGCCTGCTTCCCACCTGACTACAACTTGGAAGTCTTCAAGTCCAACGTTAACAAATTCCTAATGAACTGCCCTCTTAAGTAAACACTTCATCAAATCTCCACTCTAACGTACTGTACTTGCAATAACCCTTATCCCTGAGTGGCTTCCGAGCCTTGATAAGTGGTGACCACCGTGTAAAAAAAAAAAAAAAAAAAAAATTATCAAAATAAGTGTAAAAACATTGATTGAAAAGTTTGCGTAAAAAAATATAATTTTAAATTGGATTTGTATAAAATAATTTTTTTGTCTCGAACAAATAAATAATTTTAAACAAATTAATTTGAACAACAAATAAATTTAAATGATTGTTTTTTTTTTGTTTTTTTTAACGGGGAAGTGTTTTTTTTTTTTTTTTTTTTTTTTTTAACTGGGAAGTGGGTACACTCTAAAATATTTCTTAGCGGACTGTAGTGTCTCCAAACTTTTGTCGCCACATAAATTCGGCTAGATATGACTCCACCATATGCGTGTAAAATAATAAATTTATTATTTCCCTTTCCGGAAGTAATCGTTCGGCCACATAATGATATATCCCTTAAATTTTACTAGCAAGTGCGTGGAAAAAAATGGCGTCTCCAATTTCAGCAATAAACTGAAGAAGCACCTTGTTTTTTGACAACTTTTTCGAATCTATGTGTACAGTCAAACAAACCTGTATTTTTAGTACAAAAAAAAAAAAAAAGAACGGGTGCTTATTGAACGGCGCTATCTTTAAAATAGTATTTTCTACTTAAATTCAAGTTTTACAATATCTTTTTTTTATTATTAAATTGTTAAATGAAAGGGCATAATAGTTACAAAACATCTTCCTCTCCCCATGTTAAGAATGGCTTTCTAAATAATAACGTTATTATTTCAACACGATCCAATAAGTGCATGAGTACCAAAAAAATATCGCCATCAGCAAAAAATAAAACGTCGCCATTTAAGAGTCGAAAATGGAGATAAGTATGTCTCCTGTATTCACAATCTTCAAGGTGCTCACATCTAGGGTAAATGCCGCAACCTCCCCAATATTCCGTAAAACTAACTATCAATTTTCTACTCGATGAATTTTCGTAATTTTTGAATATATTACTATTGGCGACCTTACAATTAAGTAAGTACAGTGTTGTTTTTTGCTTAATACCACACATTTAAGCGCGGAGATTATTTTGACGGTTTAACTGTACGAAGATCTAAACGGTGCGCTTAAATGACCTTGAAATAACCTTGAATTCATCCATCAAACGATTTACAGGCGAAATGGTAATTCCACGTTGAAGGAGTTGTTGTTGGAATTAAATAAAGTAAAAAAAAAAAAAAGAAAAGAAGAAAAGACGACTTGTTAAGGTGCCTAGTACGATGTGGAAAATAAAATCAATGTATCAATATCACTATGTCCCCCCTCTATCCCCAAACAACAACGAACAATAATTGATCTGTAAAATGAAATATTTAAGTAGGAGTGAAAGAAAGAGGGGGTGAGAGAGAGAAACAGGGGTGAGAGAGAGAGAGAGAGAGAGAGAGAAAGAAAGAAACAGGGGTGAGAGAAAGAGAGAGGGGGAAAGAAAGGGAGAGATAAACTGGAGGGGGGAAAGAGAGGGAGAGATAAACTGGAGGGGGGGGTAAAGAAAGGCTGTGACCTACATGTTTGATTTGACATAATAATGGCTTGGAATGAGATTTTCTTTTCCGTGCGTATATAAGAAAAACAATAATAATGTACGAACGAAGGAAAGAAAAAATGTACGAACGAAGGAAAGAAAAAATGGACGAACGAAGGAAAGAAAAAATGTACGAACGAAGGAAAGAAAAAATGGACGAACGAAGGAAAGAAAAAATGGACGAACGAAGGAAAGAAAAAATGGACGAACGAAGGAAAGAAAAAATGGACGAACGAAGGAAAGAAAAAATGGACGAACGAAGGAAAGAAAAAATGGACGAACGAAGGAAAGAAAAAATGGACGAACGAAGGAAAGAAAAAATGGACGAACGAAGGAAAGAAAAAATGGACGAACGAAGGAAAGAAAAAATGGACGAACGAAGGAAAGAAAAAATGGACGAACGAAGGAAAGAAAAAATGGACGAACGAAGGAAAGAAAAAATGGACGAACGAAGGAAAGAAAAAAAATGGACGAACGAAGGAAAGAAAAAAAATGGACGAACGAAGGAAACAAAAAAATGGACGAACGAAGGAAACAAAAAAAAATGGACGAACGAAGGAAACAAAATAATTGACGAACGAAGGAAACAAAATAATTGACGAACGAAGGAAACAAAATAATGGACGAACAAGAAAGAATATGAACGAAAGAGAAAAATATGAACGAAAGAGAAAAATATGAACGAAAGAGAAAAATATGAACGAAAGAGAAAAATATGAACGAAAGAGAAAAATATGAACGAAAGAGAAAAATATGAACGAAAGAGAAAAAAAAAAATGAACACAAGAAATGGACAAAAGGCAAAATATATATGTGTGTGTGTGTGTGTGTGTGTGTGTGTGTCGCAAAAGCTTTTGACAGAGGCGACGGATTTTGACAAAATCGGTATCATTTTGAAGCTCGACCTTTTGGGGCGACAAATATCGAAAAATTGGCTAAAAACATTTAATTCCGTCATCCTCGACTGGATACTTTCCTACAAGGACGGTAGCAAAAAAAAAAAAAAAAGAAAAAGAAAAAATCGTTCCTTCATGACAATTTAGCCATACACGCATGCGCAAAAACACGTTCTTTCTTGAAATAGTTTAAAGGTTATAAAACCCCATCTAATTTCGCTGACTCGGTCATAGTTCAGTCAGTTAGGTACCTGCGTCGTTATCTTAAGATTGCACGTTCGAACCGAGATGTAAGATTTAAACTTTTAATATTGAAATAGGGTTATTTGTGCAGTTTCTTTTTTTTTTTTTTCGTTCCTTTTTTTTTTTTTTTTTTTTTTTTTTTTTTACAATCGCTGTTTTTTCCGATTTTTTTAAAAAATTAACATTTTGGTTTTGTTTTTTTGTTTTGTTTTCTTTCCACCACATTCACTGTTTTTTTTTTTTTGGTTTTTTTTCCCGATTTTTTAAAGTTTTAACGTATTTTTTTTACATGTAATATTTAAGCAGGTTGTTACATTCGCTTATTCTTTATTTTCCATTGTTTTTATTTAACCCCCTCCCCGAACACACACCTCCAAAAACCCATGCAATGCCGGATACCTCCGCTAGTATGTATATAAATCTGACGAAAAAAAAGTTCCAATAAGTTAGCGTTTAAAACGGTTGGATCTTTTTTTTTTTTTTTTTTTTTTTTAATCAAGAATATAAAATGTTAACGACCAAGTTCTCTGATTCTCTCTCCTTTGATCTTGAGCATGTGGTACAATGGGGAAAGAGGTGGCTGGTTACTTTTAATGCATCTAAAACCAAGCTTTTATCTTTACATCATCAACGCTCTGATCCCCATCTGGCATCAACTGAAATGAATGGCTCTCGTCTTCGGGAGGCCTCATGTTTAGACAAGCTTCTGGGCTTGGCCTTTACTCCTGATCGTAAATGGAACACATACATTAAATCCGTTGCCAAGGCTGCTGGAAAAATGGTGGGATCCTTCTATCGATCCAGTAGATATATCACTGCTGAAGAGCCAGGTACATCCAAGGATGGAGTACTGTTGCCATATCTGAGCAGGCTGCTAGAAAGGACTTATCCTGCCTTGATAGAGTTCAAAATAGACTTCATAGCCTCGTAGGGGATGTCCTTTTCTCTTCCCTGCAGCCTCTTTCTCACAGAAGAGATGTTGCGAGTTTGCTTTATCGTTATGTTCATGGCAAGTGCTCGGCTGAGCTCCAATCTATGGTCCCCCTCGCCAAACTTTCACAAGAAACACTCGTCTAGCAGAAAACACTATCAATAATTCCCCCCACTCTTTATCTGTGCCTAAACCTAAGCGTAGATTCCATGAGCAAAGATTCTTTCTTAGAACTGCACGCCTATGGAACTGTCTTCCGTTTTCCTGCTTTCCAGCTGATTACAATATGGTTGTCTTCAAGTCCAACGTAAACAAGTTTTTGATGTGCCGCTCCATATAAGTTAACAAATTTACCAAATTTTCATTTACTGACGATTACTATATTGTCCAATTTCTACTGTACACTCTTTAACCCTTATCCTCGAGTAGCCTCAAGGCCTTGATAAGTGGTGATGCCTTTGTAAAAAAAAAAAAAAAAAATTGAAATTAAATAAACGACGTGAAAAGATAAAGACAAACTTTTGAAAATATGGGAAATCTAGTTTCATTTTCGTACATGCCATTAGATAAACACTATAAAGCCTTGACCTTCACGTAAAATCATGGTCTTCAAGGCACTTGTACTCTCCACTATTCTTTAGGGTTGTAAAAAAAATGGACATTGTACAGAAGCGATAAAAAAAAAAAATTAAAAAAATAAAAATAAAAAAACTGGAACGCTTCCAGCAACATAAGCCGAGGCAAATTTCGCATATCACCAGAGAGCGCCACACCACTAACTTGGAAGTATTGCTATTAATTCACCGCTCCCGTGAAAAGAGAAGTGAAACAGAAAGCATAAAGGGGAGATAATTAGGGTGATTTTATTGAAAGCAGACGAGTGCCGTACATTGTTATTACATATGTGTATGTTATGTTTATGGGGGCAAAAAAATAAGACTGAAATTAAACAAAGAACAAGTGAATTTACGGGAAGCCTGGGAAAATCATGAATTACAATAGAAAAATGCGAGCATGAAAAGCAATATGGTTAAGCTTAAACATAGAAAAGTGAAGGACCAGTTGTTAAAAATAGAAAAGAAAAGGACAAGATATTCTAGCAAAAAATATAATAAATTTATAACTTAAAATATTGCAGCATTAAGAATTTTTTTAAAAATTCAATTGAAAATTATATAATCAATTCTTAATGGCTACAATTTTTAAAGTTATAATTTATTATATTTTTTACTAAACTATCTTGTCCCTTTTCTTTTCCAGTTTTAACAAATGGTCTTTTACTTTTCCATGTTTAAGCTTAACCATATTACTTTTCATACTCGCATTTTTCTGCTGTTATATATTTATTTATTTCCAGTCTCGGAGACGGATGACAATTGAATTCAGGTCAGCAGTAACTTGAAAATCGGTTAGCAGACGGTGTAGGGGATGGTGGCGGCATTGGAAAGAAATTAAGATACGGCTTATCAAGAGAAATACAGTAGGTATTAAGATACGTCCTACTCCTAATTAAAGGCTAGCGTATAAAATTAAAATTAATAAGAATATAAGACTATAGTAATAGATTAATAGGGCAAAACGGCCGAAACGTTGTGACGATAACAACCAAGATGAGGAAGTCAGTCCGACAATCTCAATCAATATATATATATATATATATATATAGGCAATCTCCAAAAATACCGTTAGGGCTTACAACATGGCCGCCAGAAGAGTCACGTGATCCGGTTGATCCAAAACATGAATCGCCGTATTACGAAACTGGAAAACGCAAATTTAAAGCAAACTTTGACAAACAAGCATAATAATTAAGTACAAAAACAGTTTTTCAATATCATAATAGTAATTTATTTAGAACATTATATCAACAAAAAATAAAATACAAACAAATTGTGATTGTTTGTCAAAGTTTGCCTTCAAGGCTGCGTTTTCCATTTGCACGATTCATGTTTTGGATCAACCGGATCACGTGACTCTTTTGGCGGCCATGTTGTAAGCCCTAACGGTATTTTTGGAGATTACCTATATATATATATATATATATATATATATATATATATATAAAGCTGAACGTGTGTGTGTGTGTGTGTGTGTGGTCACGAATAGGCTCCTATATGGTTGACTATTTTAAAAAACTGATTACATATGATAAATGTATCGAGGATCAGGAATGGATAGGTTTGATCTGTCAGAACGGTGGTTCATAAAAATTGTGGGGTTATGACCCCGAAAGTATGGAAATAAAAAATTAAAAAAAAACGTTTACAAGGGTTTTTGATATAGATGTACATAATACTTTAATAAACATGTTTTAACTTAAATATGGATGGTATAATAAAATTGTGGGGTTTGCGTTCACGCCTGTACTCCATGGAAATATGGCACAAACTATAACAAAAACTTTTCATATCTATTTGCGTAAGTATACTTTGATAATTATGTTTCAGTTTGATAAAATATGGTATAATAAAATTATTGGGTGTTCGTTCGCGCCTGACCTCCATAGAATGGAAATATGTCACAAAGTTTAACAAGGTTTTTTTAAAAAGGGCGAGGGTCCACAATAGCACCTTAACTTTAATCTAAATTCACGTTAGTTTTCATTTATTTCTTTGAGTTGAATCATATTGTGTCGAATTAATTCACCTCATAAATTCACGTTCTTATTAAAGTGAAAGCCAAAAAAAAAAGTCGGCACTTTAGACAATTCGCGACACAAATTTTGCATAACTGTTTTTTCCTTCTCCACTTGCACGTGGCACTCTTTCGAAAATAGATAAATAAGAAAAAATAAGAACGTTACTTGTAATCGTGTCAAAAGAATCAAAAAATCCCGCTCATGTGATTACGTGTCTTTTTAAAAACCTTTACATAACCTGTTTATTTTTATTTATTTACATATCAGTTTAAGCTTTTCTTGTCAGTGTACTAGAAGGAATTCAGTTGATTACAACCCTTTCTGCTTGTTCTTTACATTACAATAGTACAACCCTGAATACGATGTTCAACACTGTAAAACTGGAACGAAGCTGTTCTGCTTGAAAAGGACGCCATTTTCTTCTTATTCATATCGATTCTGTTCTTTAAAAAACTAAAGTAATTACGTGTTTACTTTTTTAATATCCCATTTTGCTGTTTCAGATTATTTTGCTAAAGTTTTTGTTTCTTTGTTTTTCGATATTTCGTCGATATTATTTAGTAAGAGTGTTTAGCAGAAAAGCCAACAAACGACTACCCGAAAAAAATAAATATACAAATAAATATACAAGAAATAAATGTTACCATAGTCAATAAAAGTTCAGTTCATGTTTTTGTTTGGTTTTGAAATATTTTTTAATGCTCTTTACTTGAAATAATTTCAGCAAACCGAAATTAAAACGAAATTTGAGGCGATAACTACTTAAATGAATTTTTATATAAACTACACATGCCATAATCGAAGATTATTCAAGCACAAAACACCGGAAAACATTAAAATATGTTTATAAATATTCCTTACGTTGATGGAACTCTCTTAAATTGTTAACAAAGAATGCTCAGGTGCCCCTCCTTCAAATTGAAAACGGGGCTCTTCATTTCAAAGTCGCTGCCATTTTGATTTTTTTAAAACCAGTTCGTGAATTCAAACAAAAAAATTTTTTTTTTACAAACTACTTGAAAATACAAACCAATGAACTTTTCTACCATAAAAGTAACTTTTATTGACTATGGTAACATTTATTTTGTGTATGTTTATATTATTATATATATATATATATATATATATATATATATAACATTTTCTCTTTGTAAGGAAACATGTTCTCGGTCACTCTTGACTACGAATGGAAACTAAGTTGATATAAAAAAATATATTTTATATATCAAAACCTATCTCTTTACAACCCCCTTCTTTTCATAATCTATCATACTTTCATCAATCACAGTCCATTTTCTGTAGGCTGTTTTTGAACCCAGTCAAGGACGGGTACTTCTGCTAATATATATATATATAACGAACAAGCGAACGTTGGCCAGGTGTGGTGCGTAATCTGTTTAAATATAACTTTTTTTAAATCGGAAAAAACAGCGAACGTGATGCAAAATAATAAGCAGACGAAAAAGAAATGGCATAAATAACCTGTTTAAAAAATCGAAAAAAGAAAACCCAAAAAAACACAGCGAACGTGATGGAAAAATATTTTTAAAAAAAAGTACAAAAAAATTGCATAGATAACCCTGCTCCAATATTAAATCTTTAAAAATCGAAAAAAAAAGAATATATCTGATGGCTCGGCTGGAACATGCAATCGAAGTTAAGTCGTTTTTTTTTTTAATTTAAACTAATTCAAGATAGAACTTCTTTGCACATGCGTGTGTGGCTAAATGGTCATGAAGGAACGAATTTTTGCTACCCCTCCCTGTAGAAAACTGCCCAGTTGAGGGTGAAGGAATGAATGTTTTTAGCCAAATTTCCGATATTTGTCGTCAGAAGGGTCAAGCTTCAAAATGGTACCGATCTCGTGAAAATCCGTTGCTTCTGTCGAAAGTTTTAGGCAGACATACAAACATACATACATACATTTAAACAGATATTTGCCCTTTATATATATAGACTAGCGAGGAGTACCCGGCGTTGCCTGGGTGTTTGGAGGTGTGTGTTGAAACTCCGGGGGTGGTGGGGTTAAAAAAAAATGTTTTAGTAGGTAAGTATGAGGATCGAACCCGAACCGTTGAAGCAAAGTTGTAAATTAAAGTGTGAAAAAAAAAAAAAACGTGCGACGTTAACCACTGTCCCACTGCGAGATGCTAATGGAAACACGTTTGAATTTATTTAATTACTTGGATTTGGCAGACGCCAGTTTTAATGACTTAATGAGGTCAAGTTTGACTGCGGGATAGTATTTCATTTACTGCGGGAACGCTTCCCAAGATGTTATAGGAAAAAGACTAAAAAGGCCAATAAGTCTCCTGTGCGTCATGAGTAAGTTGCTGGAATCTGTGTTAAATACAGAAGTAATCAACCATCTCAACAAAAATAACCTTCTTAGTGACACTCAATATGGTTTCCGTTCTGCTAGATCTACAGCAGATGTGCTTACAGTTATATCTCATAGGATTAGCAAATCTCTCGACGGAGGCAACCTTTCTAGGGCAATTGCTCTTGACATATCTAAGGCCTTTGATAGGGTATGGCATAAAGGTTTACTTCATAAGATCTCTAGCTATGGTATTGCTGGAAATGTCTTCTCAATTATTAAATCATTTCTTTCTGATAGGTTCATAAGAGTAGTAGTTGAGGGGCAAAAATCAGAAGCTCACAGTATTAATGCCGGTGTCCCTCAGGGGTCCATCCTGGGCCCAACTCTTTTCCTGATCTACATTAATGATCTTCCAAATCACATCCTTACATCGTACAATGGGGTAAGGAATGGCTGGTTACTTTTAATGCATCTAAAACCAAGCTTCTCTCTTTACATCATCAACATTCTGATCCACATCTGACATCAATTGAAATGAATGGCTCTTGTCTTCAGGAGGCCTCAAGTTTTGACAAACTTCTTGGCTTGACCATTACTCCTGATCTTAAATGGAACACGTACATCAAATCTGTTGCCAAGGCCGCTGGAAAAATTGTGGGATCTTTCTATCGATCCGGTAGATATCTCACTGCTGATGCTATTCTCTATCTATATAAGAGCCAGGTACGTCCAAGGATGGAGTACTGTTGCCACATCTGGGCAGGAGCTGCTAGAAAGGACTTGGTCTGCCTTGATAGAGTTCAAAATAGACTTCGTAGCCTCGTAGGAGATGTCCTTTTCTCTTCCTTGCAACCTTTATCTCACAGAAGAGATGTTGCGAGTTTGTCTCTGATGTATTGTTATTTTCATGGAGCTTCAATCTATGGTCCCCCCTCGCCAAACTTTCACAAGAAACACTCGTCTAGCTGTAAACACTATCAATAATTCCCCCCACTCTTTATCTGTGCCTAAACCTAAACGTAGATTCCATGAACAAAGCTTTTTTCTTAGAGCTGCACGCCTGTGGAATTGTCTTCCGTTTTCCTGCTTTCCGGCTGACTACAATATGGTTGTCTTCAAGTCTAACGTAAATAAGTTCTTGATGAGCCGTTCCATATAAGTTATCAACTTTACCAAATTTTCATTACTAATGATTACTATAATGTCCAATTTCTACTGTACACTCTTTAACCCTTATCCTTGAGTGGCCTCTTGGCCTTGATAATGTGGTGTTGTCTATGTAAAAAAAAAAACAAAAAAAAACGACTAACCCACATGCGGTGAGCGACAAATGTTGAATATTTATCTTCCCAAAGTCGAGCAAATTAAATAGACAGGCGAGCTTTGTTGTTAACTCCGAGATATTACGATTTATATGTGATGTAAAAAGTTTTAAAAAGTTGTTAGGCGACCGACAGCTTCTCTGAAAAAAGTCTTTTGTAGACATACAGAAAAAGCGAACACACATACAAACATACATACATTTTCGCTTTTATATTTATAGATTAGTGAGGGGGGGGTACCCAGCGTTGCCCGGGGTATTTGTAGGTGTGTGTGTGTTTGGGGGATAATGTTAATGTAAGAGTGATTAAAGTGAGTCAAGTCAAGGAGGTTTGATTGACAGGTGGACGCTTAATGAGGTCATCGCGAGAGCATTACGATGACGGGGCAGTTTTTTGGCGTTTGTTTACTTTGTTTCACTGCGGGATCGTTTTTTCATTTACTGCGGGGCAGTTTGGGCTTCCCCAAGATGATGAGAGGGGGAGTAACTTG
Organism: Euprymna scolopes; assembly: GCF_053919585.1. Classification (NCBI taxonomy): domain Eukaryota; kingdom Metazoa; phylum Mollusca; class Cephalopoda; order Sepiida; family Sepiolidae; genus Euprymna; species Euprymna scolopes. The sequence goes on along the minus strand of NC_136527.1, from coordinate 104,879,778 downwards.
CTCCCCATTGAAAGGGAATTGTCCAAATTGAATAGCAATTGTCTGATATAAGGAAAAACCGCATTGGCCAAAACTGGGAACGATGCAACAACCTTCGTATTATTATATTTATTTTATTTCGGACTATTAGTCTCATCTTATCTTTTTCATTGGTGCACAACGTTTCGGCCAACTTCCTCTGGCCTTCGTCAGGTGGTAACCGCGACGGATAGGAACTTCGAATCTCCTAACTGCATTCTCAGCCATCACTGCCATCCGTAGTTATTGTCGTCTCACCACATTTTTGACCAATTACCTCTGGCACGCTTTGGGTGGGATTGAAACCGCTATCTTCAGACAATGTTCATCTGGAACCGTAGAGATTCAACGTCTCTATCAACTGCGCCACGGGCCCCGAAGGGCGATCAAGGTTGGATTCTTTGATCTTATAAATCCACATTTATTATCTGATCTTCCATAGTCGGGTCCGTACCGATTGGTATATATATATATTATTCCTTATTGGAATTTTTCTTCGGGGCCCGTGGCGCAGTTGATAGAGATGTTGAATCTCTACGGTTCCAGATGAACATTGTCTGAAGATAGCGGTTTCAATCCCACCCAAAGCGTGCCAGAGGTAATTGGTCAAAAATGTGGTGAGACGACAATAACTACGGATGGCAGTGATGGCTGAGAATGCAGTTAGGAGATTCGAAGTTCCTATCCGTCGCGGTTACCACCTGACGAAGGCCAGAGGAAGTTGGCCGAAACGTTGTGCACCAATGAAAAAGATAAGATGAGACTAATAGTCCGAAATAAAATAAATATAACATACAATGCTAACCTTCGTATTAGTTTCGCTTTTATTTTTCTTTCTTTCTTTTTTTTTTTTTTATTACATTTTCACCCCAAACAAGGCATATTTCCACTTTGGTGTAGGGGGCTACTATCAGGGGCAGCAACTACTGCGGCACTATGTTGGCATTTGGGCCCCAAGATGTCGGTTCACGTTACACTTGAACTTCTGCATGTCAGTACAGTTAGGGAAGCAGGAACTTGGAATGGAATTCCAGAGTCTAGCAGTTTTGGAGAAGAAACTACTGGAGTAAAAAGATTTTTTACATCTAGGGATCTCTACTGTGTGGGGGTGGGATTTAGCTGCCTGTCGGGTTTGTCGAGGGTGTTTACGTCGTGGGGGCACAAGTGTCTGCAGTTCGTCAGAGCATTTACCATTAAAATACTTGTAGAACAGGCAGAGGGATGCAATGTTTCGTCAATGGGACAGAGGCTGAAGCTTAGATGTCAGTTCAGGGCCTATCAAGTTTGCGACTGTCTTTTGAACCTTGTCTAGGAGCGAGAGACTAGCAGCAGATGCACCAGCCCAAATGTGACAACAATACTCCATACATGGGCGAATGGTGGCCTTATAGAGGTACAGGATACTTTCAGGTGTCAGTTTTCTAGCATGGTAGAGAGAGCCTACCTTTTTCGCAGCGGCCCTGGCAATGTTTTCAATATAATTGTTCCAACTCATGTTTCCTGTGAACGTTAGGCCAAGCAGTTTGAAAGATGTACTCTCAGACAGGGAGTCACTGGCCATTGCTATTGGTGGCAGAGAAGGTTTCTTGTAATTTTTGAAGGAAACCAGTTTAGTGTTGGCAGCATTGAATGTGACCATCCATTTATGTCCCCATTCCACTACAGATTGGAGGTCATCCTCTAGTGTTTTAGCCATTTCTTTAGTTATGTGTTCATTTGTTTTCCTGTCATGCCTGTTATAGAGCGTGGTGTCATCAGCATATATACCCATCTCAGAGGCAGTTTTGTCGGGGAGGTCATTGATAAATATTAGGAACAATAGAGGTCCAAGGATAGACCCATGAGGCACTCCCGCATTTATATCACACTGTTTAGATGTATGACCCTCGAGGACAACCTGGATTTTTCTCTTATCTAAGAAGGATTTAATTATGTTAAGTATTCTACCAGTGATACCGTATGATTTAATTTTCCAGAGGAGACCCTCATGCCATACCCTGTCAAACGCCTTAGATATATCTAGAGCTACCGTACTGCTCTCCCCCGCTTTGTCCAGTGAATGGTATATACGTTCAGAGATTACAGTGAGGATGTCAGCTGTGGAACGGGCTTGTCTAAATCCATATTGTTTGTCAGTCAGAAGTTTAGCATCTGTAAGGTGCCGGACTAGAGCATGGTTAATTATGGTCTCAAATATTTGGCAAAAAGTGGGAGGAGGCTAATGGGGCGATAATTTGATGGGTCAGTTCTTTCCCCAGAATTCTTGAATACTGGTACCACAGAAGCAGTTTTCCAACAGCCCGGAAAGCATTTTATTATATGAAAAAAGCGAATCTACATGCGCCGATCGGAAAATGTTGAATATTTAGCTTTTGAAAGTCGGGCAAATTAAATACACACGCGACCCCCATTTGTAACTCGTAGATATCATGATTTTGACGTGATATAAAGTTTTAAAAATGAGCGACGGCCTTGAGAAGCCGCCGAAAAAAATCCTTTTGCGGACATACATACATACATTTTCGCTTTTATATATATATAGATGTATAAAAAAAAGTATTAAAAAATATATAGGAAATAAATAAATACCTAAAATAACTTAATAAATAAATAAAGTTTATAGGTGACAGTTGGCTACTACTGATTATAATTTTGACTTTGTACTTTTTACATCTATTTCCTATATTTCTTCAGTCTGCAAAGTCTGAAGAAACTATCGGATATTAATTTAATTCTTGTAGTGGAAACATATGTAATTAAGCAGAACAAAAAAAAAACGATAATAAAAACATTTCGCTCTACAGTAGTATTGAGCACCTGTTCAGGGTTTTTTTTTTACGATTTACTCATTAAATATATAATAGATAGTTTATAAACCACTTATTGGTTTTCATTAGGCGTACTTTAATCAAAATATGACTTACTAAAATCATTGGTTTATATCTAAAACTCAAGAAAACAGGGTATTTATTTAAATTCATACAAACAGGATCTTAGACAGCTGGACAACGTCTTCAAGTTTTGTTTAAAATCTAAAGAACACGAAAGGTACTTTTCAAAAGTTCATTTTTAAGCTTAAAAGGATGTCAGCGAAAACCGATTAATATTCCCGATTTGCTTTGCCCATTTTTCTTTGATCTTCACCGACATTTGTCAATTTCCTTAAGTGTTTCCAAAAAGGAGGAAAATCAAAAGCTGGAGAATATGGAGGAGTGGGAAAAGTGGGCGATGGGAGGGGATGGAAAGAAAGAAGAGCGGAAAGAGGGGGGAAGTAAAGAGAGTAGGAAAGAGAGGAGTCGGAAAGTAAAGGGAGGAGAAGTAAAGAAACGAGAGTAGGAGAAAAAGAAAGAAAAGCAAAAAAGAAGTAGGAGGAGGAAGAGAATGGCGAGTGTAAAGAGGACGAGTATGAGGAGGAAAATATTCGCATTAAAAGGGAAATTTCTTTTTTGTACAAAAATATAGTTTTTTTTTATTCAATTTTCCAAAATGAAAAAGAATTAAAGGAGAGGGGATAAAAGAAAGGGTGTGGAACAAGAGGGAATAGAGAACAATGGAAGAGGAAGAATAAAGGAACAGTAGTGAAGTAGCAGGGAGGAAAGAGGGGTAGCAGGAGAGGGACGGAGCATAGAGGGATGGGGGGAGAGGGACGGAGCATAGAGGGATGGGAGGAGAGGGACGGGGCAAAGAGGGATGGGAGGAGAGGGACGGGGCAAAGAGGGATGGGAGGAGAGGGACGGGGCAAAGAGGGATGGGAGGAGAGGGACGGAGCAAAGAGGGGTAGCTGATCGAAACATGCTCTTATAGCGACATACTAATTCTTATGTAAAACAATAAAAATGTATATCTTGCCCCCAATTCAGTATTGAGCACTCTCGTAAGAACCTCGTTAAGACTTCATTGGTTGCTTTACCTCTGAAAAATACTGACCTGGAATTATATATATATATATATTAGGCCGAGAAAAAAGTTCTTGTGAAATTTTTAATTTTGATTTCAAATGATGTATTTTCAAAAAAGTTTTGTTATAATAGCTTTACTTTATATATTATTTTAAAGGGCGTTTTTCGCTCTATCTAATCGTTTAAATTACAATCGTTTTAAAACAATTATGTCTTCTTTTCAGAACGTTGAATACAATATGGAAAAAGCAATTTCGCACAATTTTCTTTTTTCAATTTAAGCTAGGTTGAAAAGTTGCTGAAAGATCTCGCAATGTCACCAAAGCATTTGACCCAAGAAGCACTACTGAACGCACAGCAAAATGGTGGTTTAAGAAATTTTGTGGCGGTGACGAGAGTCTAGAAAATGATGAGCATAATGGTCGGCCATCGGATGTTAACAACGAATTAATTAAGAGCCTCGGTCAAAGCCAACCCACGCACAACGGTTTGAGAACTTGCTTCTGAATCACACGTAACATATACAATGATTTTCAACCATTTGAGATAGATGGTAAAAAACAATAAAACTTGATAAATGGGTGCCTCATGAACTGAATGACAACCAAAAGAAATGCCGTTATGAAGTGTCGTTTTTCCTTCTCTTATCTAACCAGGACAACCTGTTTGTTGACTAGGTCGTGACTTGCGATGAAAAGTGGGTTGTTTACAACCGGCGACGCTCAGCTCAATAGTAAGACGCCGACAAAGCTCCACGATAATTTCCGAAGCCGGAGTTGTACCAAAAGATGGTCATATTGATTGTTTGGTGGTTTGCAACTGGTCTCATCCATTAGTTTTTATGAATACAGGCAAAACCATTACGGTGCATAAGTACTGTTAACTTCGACAACAATACCCAGCATTAGTCAACAGAAAAGGACCAATTCTCCTATACGACCATGCCCGGCCGCACATTGCTAAACCGACCCTGCAGAAGTTGAACAAATTGGACTACGAAACTCTGCCTCATCCGCCATACTTTCTTGACCCCTGACTACGACTACCACTTTTTCAAGCATTTCTGCATGAGGTATGTTTAAAAAACCCAAGCGCTATCCAAAACGCCTTCAGCGACTTCGTCACCAGCACAACGCAAGATTTTTACTGGCATAAATCTTACATTATGTTGGCAAAAGTGTGTTTATTCTGATGCCGATCAAAAAATTTTGTTTGAATTTAAAAGTCAAAAACTGCAACAACTTTCTTGTCAACTTGATATTAATTATTTTTGTACTTATAGAAATTCTGAATTAAATTATGGACATTTAAAACCAAATTGAGCACAAATACATCCCATATATATATATATATATATATATATACTAGCGGGGGTACCCGGCGTTGCCCGAGTGTTTGTTTCCGGGACGGGGGGGGGGTGAGTTTTAAAAAATGTTATGGTAGGTAACTAGGAAGGATCAAACCCGGAGTCATGAGTAAAAGTAGGAAAATAAAGTGTGAAAAAAAAAACAAAAAAAAACAAAAACATCTGCAACGTTAACAGTTCGGCCACCAAGAAAAGTCCATTCCAGTTGTTTAGGAAAAAAAAAAAAAAACGACTACGGTAGGTCGGCGCGAATGTGAAAATATAATGTGAATTGTCCAGCACGCTAACCACTATGCCACAGAGCACTGCAGCTTAGTTTAGTGATTTTAAATAACTTCACATGAAAGAACTACAAAGCCAAACCGGTGTTCTCTTCTCAACTGTTCCTTGTGAACGATCCCCAAGCGGTGTTAAGTGGTGGCAGGGGGAGGAGGAATTTATTAGAGAGAAAATATTTTACCACTTCCATTGATCTTAACCGATTTTGGCCGTGACTTCTCAGCAGAAAAAGTATAGAAATCTAAGATTATCGAGGAATTTGAGAAATAATAAGCCTATAACACACCTCAGATATTGTTCTGCCGTTTGTGCATATTATATTTGTATGAAATATCTTGATTTTTAATCCTATTAATGTCAAAATCAGACGGGAAAAAATGAGTTCATTTTATTTATATAGAGATATATATATATATAAGTTTTGTGGTTCAATTTTAAATTCTGAAATAACATATAGAGACATATATTCGATTTAAGAATTTATTGCTTGACAAAAGGAATATATAGAAGGGGTTATTTT
>NC_136527.1:104643696-104871196 GCF_053919585.1 Euprymna scolopes | reverse complement strand
GTATGTCGGTAATGTTTTAGTTTTGGAGTTTAAGGACATTAGGTGGTTGTGGGGGGTCTGAGAAGTTCATCTCTGGTGTGGCTGAGGGCATAGGGATACATGGAGGGTGGAGGGAGATATGTGGAGGTAGGAGGAGGGGGTTACTTTAAAAGGACTCATGGTTGAATGAATGAGGATCCAGGAACAGTTGTAAAACCCAAAGGATTAAATGTTGGTATATTCCAGAATGAATTATGTCCATTTTTTTAATCCATATTTCAGGTTGAAGATCAAAGTCATGCATACGAGGTAATCCTATATGTTCATGGGAGTAAAATCCTTTGAATAGTGCTTAATATTTGAAATAATTTTAAACATTTATTTGGACTTCAAATTTTACAGTATTTCAGAATTTCACTTGTCTGTTTAAATCTATGTATGTGTGTGGAGTGTTTGTATGTATCGTAAAAACTTTCGACAGAAGCGATGGATTTTCAGGAGATTGATATCATTTTGAAGCTTGACTCTTCGGACGACAAATATCGAAAAAATTCATCTATAAATATAAAAGCAAAAATGTATGTATGTGTGTGTGTGATTGCTTTTTCTGTATGTCTACAAAAGGCTTTTTTCAGAGAAGCGGTCGGTCGGTTCACAACTTTTTAAAACATTTTATATCACATATAAATCGTAATATCTCACAGTTAACAATGAAGCTCGCCTGTCTATGTAATTTGCTCGATTTCGGAAAGATAAATATTCAACATTTGTCGCTCGCCGCATGTGGGTTAGTCTTTTTCCTATAACATCTTGAGAAAATAAAAATAAAAAAAAGCGTTCCGCAGTAAATGAATACTATCCCGCAGTCAAACTTGACCTCATTAACTCATTAAAACGGGCACCTGCCAAATCCAAGTAATTAAATAAATTCAAATGTGTTTCTGTTAGTATCTCGCGGTGGGGCAATGGTTAACGCCGCACTTTTTTTTTCACACTTTAATTTACAACTTTGCCTCAAGGGTTCGGGTTCGATCCTCATACTTACTTTTTTTTTAAACCCCTCCTCCACCCCCGGAGTTTCCACACACATCTCCAAACACCCAGGCAACGCTGGGTACCCCTCGCTAGTCTATAACATAAAAGCGAAAATGTGTGTTTGTGTGTGGCTATTTTTGTATGTCAGGCAGATATGTGGGGGTAGGTGGAGGGGGATTACTTTAAAAGGACTCGAAATTTCAAGTAACCTCCTGTCAGGCAATGGCTTTTTTTACAACTTTTTATATACTCCTTAGATTATAATATCTATGATTTGCGAATGGACGTCGTGTCTATCTTTTATTTGAATGACTTATTTTATAAAATTCCCGCTATTCTGTTTTCTCTCATGTTTGTTAGTGTTTTTTGTATAAAAGCGAAATTAAATCAAAAGCGAAGTGTCATGTTCTCGGCCTTTCATGCTGGGACGTCCAGAAAGCAATGAGCTTTGATCAATGCAGGGAAAACCCGTCATATCAGACAACTGCTATTCATTTGGACACTCCCCTTTGTGGGGTGCTGGCTTTCCCATTCTTTATCTGTGCCTAAATCAAAATGTAGATTCCATGAACAAAGCTGCTTTCTTAGAACTGCAGGCCTGTGGAACTCTATTCCACTTGCCTGTTTCCCACCTGACTACAACTTGGATGTCTTCAAGTCAAACATAAACAAATTCCTGATAAACCGCCTCCTTAAGCAAGTCACTTTATCAAATCTCCATTACTAACAATTACTACGATATTATCCCCGAGTAGCTTCCAGGCCTTTATAAGTAGTGACTACCATGTAAAAAAAAAAAAAAAAAGAAGAAGCTTAACTGGCTTGCAGCCAAAGTTAAGTGCATGATGTTGTTTAATTCAAACCATTCAACTATTCTCACTTCCTCTTAGCATCGCGGTAAGAGATCACCTTTTCTTTCACTTTCTTTTCCGTCTTCACCTCAAGGTTTTGGGTTCGAGACCACCTGCCTACTAACACTTTTTTTCAGGTTCTTTTCTTCACTTTTTTTTTCTCTATACACACACACACAGACACACAAACACACACACACAAACACTCGGGCAACGCTGGGTACCCACACCAGTCTATAATATAAATCTCACCTGTCTGTTTAAATGTCTGTTTGTATGTTGTCTAAAACTTTTGACAGAGGCGACGGATTTTTAAGAGATCGGTATCATTTTGAAGCTCAGTCCTTTGGATGACAAATATCGAAAAATTGGCCAAAAACATTAATTCCTTCACCCTTAATTGGGCACTTTTCTATAGGGAGCGGGGTCGCTTTTTTTTTTTTTTGACGATATTTTCAAAAGTCTTCCCCCTTTTTCGATTGACTAGCCTTAATTTAAACATTTGCCACATCCGGTTTGGCAATGGACGAAACGGCAAAAACCTTTTGCTTTTTTTTTTTTTTTTCCATGTTCTTTTCCTCCTTTGGGTTTGAGCTTGCCTACCTACTACCACTTTTTTTTTTTTGACAAGCCTCTGCTCTTGACCTTTACTCTTGATCTGAAATGGAACACGTACATCAAATCTGTTGCCAAGGCTGCTGGAAAAATGGTGGGATCCTTCTATCGATCCAGTAGATATATCACTGCTGATGCAATTCTCTATCTGTATAAGAGCCAGGTACGTCCAAGGATGGAGTACTGTTGCCACATTTGGGCAGGAGCTGCTAGAAAGGACTTGTCCTGCCTTGATAGAGTTCAACATAGACTTCGTAGCCTCATAGGAGATGTCCGTTTCTCTTCTCTGCAACCTCTATCTCACAGAAGAGATGTTGCGAGTTTGTCTCCTTTATCATTATTTTCATGGCAAGCGCTCGACTGAGCTTCAATCTATTGTCTCCTCTCGCCAAACTTTCACAAGAAACACTCGTCTAGCTGAAAACACTATCAATAATTCCCCCCACTCTTTATCTGTGCCTAAACCTAAACGTAGATTCCATATTCTTTTCCTCCTTTGGATTTGAGCTACTATCACTTATTTTTTTTTTCTTCTAAATGTTTAGAATATATATCTATAATATCAATCTCACCTGTCTCTTTAAATATATGTATGTATGTTTGCATATCTGCCTAAAACTTTCGACAAAGGCAATGGATGTTCGTGAGATTGGTATTGTTTTGAAGCTTGGCCCTTTGGATGACAAATATAAAAAAATTGTCGAAAAACATTAATTCCTTCACCCTCAACTGGGCACTTTTCTATAGGGAGGGGGTCGCCTTTTTTTTTTTTTTTTTTTGTCTATATTTTTGAAAGTCATCCCCTTTTTTCGATTGACTAGCCTTAATTTAAACATTTGTCACTTCCGGTTAGGCGATGGACGCAACAGCAAAGGCGCCATTTTGTTTTTTTCACATTCTTTTCCTTCTTCGCAGTACAGGTTCAGGCCTGCCTGCCAGCCTAATACCACTTTTTTTTTTTTTTTGCTCTATATACACCTCCAAACACGCGGGCAATGCCGGGCACCCAGACTAGTTTAATATATATATAAGTTTCTAGATTTATTTTTTTCGTACGGGTATTTTTTTATAGTGTACACATGGAACTATTCTCTGACTCTAAACTCTGTCTCTTCATTTCATTGCAGATCACCAGAGCATCAAAAACTGCGGGATCTGAATTGATCAGCTCGACCGTCTCCATGCTGTCATGACAATGTATTTCTTTCTGATCTTCTCTGAGCATCCTTGGGACAAACTTCACACAAATCTTCCGTATCATCAGTTCTCCGTGAATAATTGTGTGTACAGTTCCCACACTGACATCAAACTGTGCACTTTTTGTATCCATGAAATTCTTTATTTGGGCAATCAATTCTGGTGTTCTGACTTCCTTACTCCTTTCACACCTTTCATCCTCCCTCACAGATTCCCTGCCTTGTGCCATCTTGCATGAATTGAGCATCAGTTTTGGAGTGGCATAAGAGATTCAAGGAAGGCAAGAAGTCTGTGAGGGATGAAGAGGTGTGGGAGGATTAAGGAAGTAAGAACACCAGAGTTGTTGGCCAAATAAAGAATTTCATAAGTTTTGGAGTGGCATAAGAGATTCAATGAAGGCAAGAGGTCTGTGAGGGATGAAGAGGTGTGGGAGGATTAAGGAAGTAAGAACACCAGAGTTGTTGGCCAAATAAAGAATTTCATAAGTTTTGGAGTGGCATAAGAGATTCAAGGAAGGCAAGAAGTCTGTGAGGGATGAAGAGGTGTGGGAGGATTAAGGAAGTAAGAACACCAGAGTTGCTGGCCAAATAAAGAATTTCATAAGTTTTGGAGTGGCATAAGAGATTCAAGGAAGGCAAGAAGTCTGTGAGGGATGAAGAGGTGTGGGAGGATTAAGGAAGTAAGAACACCAGAGTTGTTGGCTAAATAAAGAATTTCATAAGTTTTGGAGTGGCATAAGAGATTCAATGAAGGCAAGAAGTCTGTGAGGGATGAAGAGGTGTGGGAGGATTAAGGAAGTAAGAACACCAGAGTTGCTGGCCAAATAAAGAATTTCATAAGTTTTGGAGTGGCATAAGAGATTCAAGGAAGGCAAGAAGTCTGTGAGGGATGAAGAGGTGTGGGAGGATTAAGGAAGTAAGAACACCAGAGTTGTTGGCTAAATAAAGAATTTCACAAGTTTTGGAGTGGCATAAGAGATTCAAGGAAGGCAAGAAGTCTGTGAGGGATGAAGAGGTGTGGGAGGATTAAGGAAGTAAGAACACCAGAGTTGTTGGCCAAATAAAGAATTTCATAAGTTTTGGAGTGGCATAAGAGATTCAAGGAAGGCAAGAAGTCTGTGAGGGATGAAAAGGTGTGGGAGGATTAAGGAAGTAAGAACACCAGAGTTGTTGGCCAAATATAGAATTTCATGTTTTTGAGTGGCATAAGAGACTATTTGACCAAGATGGGCATCCATATCCACGGTCGTTCAAATGTCAATTCCGTTCGTCTTTGAAAATACAAAAAGGTCGTTCAAAGGTTAATTCCGTTCATCTTTTAAAATATGAAAAAAAGCAAAGAGAACATGAAAATGACTTTCCCGTCTTCTTTGATTATATAAGTCTCAGTCATTTTTGCGTTTGCATGTCTACTAAAAACTTTTTTCTTTTTTTTTTTTACATAGGTATCACCACTTATCAAGGCCAAGAGGCCACTCAAGGATAAGGGTTAAAGAGTGTACAGTAGACATTGGACAATATAGTAATCATTAGTAATGAAAATTTGGTAAATTTGATAACTTATATAGAACGGCTCATCAAGAACTTATTTACGTTAGACTTGAACACAACCATATTGTAGTCGGTCAGAAAGCAGGAAAACGGAAGACAATTCCATAGGCGTGCAGTTCTAAGAAAGAAGCTTTGTTCATGGAATCTACGTTTAGGTTTAGGCACAGATAAAGAGTGGGGGGAATTATTGATAGTGTGTCATCCGTATGAACCAGGTACCATTAGAAAGAGCAGCAATTTCTCGGACACATAACGTAGAAAAATTAGAGAAAAAAAAAGTCACTTATTTCATGTAGAAATGTCATTTTGTTTGAAGGGGGCTCAGGTAAAAATCTTGGTTTCAACGCTGTTTGCTATGAACAGTCGTTACATTCTTTCATTTTAAAAAGCTAAATTTACAATGTGATAACATCTGTGTCATCATGATCCAATCGATAGTGTTCATTTGCAAGTTCGTGTCCACCACACATTTTTTTGGTCCCCGACAAAAGGAGGGTGGACCTGTAAATTCACCCTTGCCCATTCGTCAGTCTGCACGTATCTCAATAACTACGCCTTGGAATTTTTTAAAGATTTTGCACAAACATTAAACATGATACGAGTAAAAAAAAAAGTAACAGAGCAGATTTTCCAGAAAAACGCCGGTTGCCCCCCTAGAGATGCCTTTCAGGTTAAATTGGCTAAAATTGACAATTGATGTCTTGGATTTTTATAAAACTTTCTGAAAAGTTGTAACTGATTTTTATATAATTTTGTTTGTCTATACTTCGCGATTACTCTTGGGTGTGCCCCAGGGGCTCTTTTAGGGCTAATAAAAACAAAGCATTCTGGGGACTATTTTACCATATTTGTCCAAAATTTTCTGTGTATGTCTATTTAGCAGTTTTGCATGGTGCTGGACTCAAATTTAAATATGTTATGGTCTTGAGGACTTTTGGGGCTAAATGATAGTCATTTCTCTTTTTTTTTTTTTTGCATGGTACAGAACTCAAATTTACATATGTTAAAGCCTAAACCTTTTGTCCATTTTCACCAGGATTTGACGTCCTCTGGGGACTTTTGGAGCTAAATGGAGGGGGGGGGGGCTGAACTTAGTCATTTTCTTATGCCTCGTTCACTGTGCACTCACGGGGGACCATGCATGCTTCACTTGTTCTTTTAATAAGATGGCACCCAAGTCCCCCTTTTTTAAGTGACCATTAAAATATCATATGTAACAGCATTTTATGATCTGGTAATCTTGCTTCTCCCCCCACGCCCAGCTAGTCTATCATATAAATCTTAGTCGTCTGTGTGTGTGCATGTCTCTTTCTCTCTCTCTCTATATATATATATATACATATATATACACAAGCAAAAGTACCCGTCGTTGACTGGGTTCAAAACCAGCCTACAGAAAATGGACTCTGATTTATAAAAGTATGATAGGTTATGAAAAGGAAGGGTTGTAAAGAGATAGCTTCGAATTTGGGGGTATCAAAACCAAAGCAAAATATGATGAAAGTAAAAATAAAATAGATAAACCCTATGATTTATTATACCATACCTGTTCACACTGAAACACTTATCCCAATATTCTGTGGATCTATATTAAAAAACCTTGTTAAACTTTGTGACATATTTCCATTCTATGGAGGTCAGGCACACGAACGAACACCCCATAATTTTATTATACCATATTTCTTCAAAATGAAACATAATTATCAAAGTATACTTACGCAGATAAATATGAAAAGTCTTTATTAAAGTTTGTGCCTATTTCCATTCCATTCTATGGAGGCAGGGCGCGAACGCAGACCCCACAATTTTATTATACCATCCCTATTTAAGTTAAAACATACTTATCAAATTATTCTTATGTAGATCTATATCAAAAACACTTGTTAACGTTATTTTTTTTATATTTTTTATTTCCATACTTTGTGGACCAGTTCACGAACGCAGACCCCACAATTTTAATGAACCACTGTTCTGCCAGATCAAACAAACCCATTCCTGTGTCTCGATACATCTTCTATCATTATATGTAATCAGTTTTTTTAAAATACTCAACCATATAGGAGCCTATTCATGACCAGACACACACACAGATTCAGCTTTATATTATAGATATATATCTTGGAAGTTTGTTAAACTTTAAAACTATATTAAAAAAAATTATCTAATTTTTATATTTTTTATCATTCGTTAGAAAACTATTTAGTAAGTCATTTAATCACCTGCAATCAATGCATGAACTTGCTCTCTCGAATTCAAAATAGTTTTAAGGGATCATCAGTTGTTTACAATGAAACATTGTTTCAGGGATTTAAAAACCAAAACAGTATCATGGCTCCCCAGCAGTGTTGATCAAACATCACCTCCCTTAATCTCAAAAACAAAAAAATGTTACAGATATTAGATCTAGTTACATACTCTTGAAAAAATTTGACTATTATTAGTACTTTATATATTTACATTCTTATTTATTGAAAATTAAAAATAAGTTAAAAATCATATATATATATATATATATATATATATAAAGTAAGATGATTGATAATTATAATTAAAAATCGGTTTCATAAGGAAGAACAAACAAAATCAATAAATGGTACGATCGTTTTGGATGTTTTTATGAACAATGAAATTGTAAGTCTTGGACAATAATTTTATCATTTAGTTTTTTGAAACAAAGTCTCCTCATCAGCAAAAATATTGGGTAGGTTTTTTCTAAAGACACCAAAAATAAACCTAGCATTTTTTTAAGTTAGGCAGATGTATCTTTTAATGGTTCGCCTTCTAAAAGTCGTACATATCATCATCAATGCATTCATTGGGATGGTAAATGTAGTTTATGAAACTACATTTACCATCCCATTATATATATATATATATATATATATATATATACATACATACATACATACATTTTTTTTTTGTATAGGGCTTTGTTTCTTTTTCCCAAAAAATCAGTACCATTTGATTTTCATGCTTTTTGAAGCAGGTCATGTGAAAGAGATTAAGATGAATCTTAATAGCGCTCTGGAGGCTTCCTAAGACGCATTTTTTTCACTCTTCACATAAGAAAATTTTCTTAGGTGAAAAAAACGTAATATTATTTAGCATAATCGATTTATTTTTTTTTTTCTCACTCTTCACATAAAAATTTTTTTTTTGGGGGGGGGGGTGACAAAAACGTAACATTTACATTTAATTTCTTTGTTTTCTCTCTTCACATAAAAAAATTTTTCTTGGGTGAAAAAAACGTAACACTATTTAGCATAATTGATTTTTTTTTTTCACTCTTCACATAAAAAAATTTGGGGGGGGGGGTGAGAAAAACGTAACATTTACATTTAATTTCTTTGTTTTCTCTCTTCACATTAAAAATTTTTCTTGGGTGGGAAAAACGTAACACTATTTAGCATATTTTATTTATTTTTTTTTTCACTCTTCACATAAATTTTTCTTGGGTCAGAAAAATGTAACACTATTTAGCATATTTAATTTCTTTGTTTTCTCTCTTCACATAAAAATTTTTTTTCTTGGGTGAAAACACGTGATACTAACATATTTTATTTAATTTCTTTGTTTTCTCTCTTCACATAAAAAAAATTTTTCTTGGGTGAAAAAAAACGTAATACTGTTTAGCATATTTTATTTAATTTTTTTTTTTCACTCTACACATAAATTTTTCTTGGGTCAGAAAAATGTAACACTATTTAGCATATTTCATTTTTTTTTTTACAATGTTCACATAAAAAATTTTTTCTTGGGTGAGAAAAACGTAACACAATTTAATATATTCAATTTAATTTTTTTTTTTTTTTTTCACTCTTCACATAAAATAATTTTTATTGAGTGAGAAAAACGTAATACTATTTAACATATTTAATTTTTTTTACGCCGGGTAGCCCTGCTAGTCTTATAATGCAACTCTACCATGGTCAGTTTCCGTGCTTATGGAAAAGCTACAGAGCAGGAAAAAAGAGAAACGGAACAGGCAGCAAAAAGAAAAAGACAATAATTAGGAAGAGGGAGGGTAATGATGATGGGGATGCAGGGAATAATGATGATGAGGATGCAGAGAGAATATAAAATAATAATACAACTCAAGCGTGGTCAATTCATCTGTTTCTCCAAATTCAGTCAATAAATACAACCACCACTCACCTATCCACCACCCGTCCCCATACCAAAAGTATTGGACAACCAATTAAAAACATTAAAAAGTTCAAATGTCTTTCAAATTTTGTCTTTACTCTTTTTCTATTCAGAGATTTCTACATTTTTTATTGATTTTATCGAAATTACATCCATCCGATTGTGAAGATGCACTGTTATATGTTCTCTCATCTTTCTTTCGGCTTCTCCAAGCATCGATCTCCAACATTGCACAAAAAAAAAAAAAAAAAAAAAAGTTTAATTTATTTTATAGGTAAAACAGTACATAATGGAAATAGTAGTATAGTTACGGCTTCAGATCGATGCCAAACCTCTCTTATTCCTAGTACACTAATATTTCAATATCCGACATATTTCATATTGAATGCTAAGAGAAAAGCCACACAAATATTTTCCAGAATAAATAATAAAAACTCATATACACCAGACCTTTCTCTCATAAACAGACATCTTCTTTTACCTATAATACAATAATCTGTAACACACTCAACAAACTAGAAATTCCTATCGTACAAACCACATCACTAACCATAAGACAAATATTAAAAACCACGAAACATCTCCAAAACCAACCAGTTTCCAATGGAGGTATATACACTATTCCTTGCCATAATTGCCATCATAAATACGTTGGTAAAACCCAGCGTAAATTGGAAAAAAGGTTCAGTGAACATAAAAGAGATATATAAAAAACAGCAATTCTCTAAGTGCATTATTCTCTCATTCATTGCATCATAATCACACCTTTGAGTTTAAACAAGCAAAAGTAGTTAAATTTATTTCAAATAAACCGCACCGGAGACTTCTTGAATCTGCGCTTATCGCAAATTCAAGCACAATTAAACAACGTGCAGGTTTCTATAACATAGCGCCATTAATAAGTAAACTCTTATTAAAAGAACATTATTTAACTGTAGACACAGGTTAACCTTCTCACACCATTCAAACACCCCCTATAATAATTAATACGTATAATCTCAATCAATAAATTACATAAAAAAAAAACACTCATTTCATTTCTGTTACAAACCTACATTTGAATTTCAACAGATATATCTTTTTCCCAGTAAGAATATTAACTGCGTTCATATTTTTTAAAATTACATTAACGACTATATGACATCACTAAAGTTTCCCTCTCTTTAACAGCGCCAGCCCCCCCCCTCCTTTTTGAATTTCCAACGTCTTTTTCCGTTTTTCTGAAATAGAACTGCATCACACTGTGCACGTGAAACGTTTGTACTGGTATTTTTTGTTTCTTAATCTCATTCATCCAGAGGAAGTCTCGAAATAAAGATGAAACGTTGATGAACACATAACTCTGTTTGTTCCTTTTTTATTTCTCTCTCTCTCTCTCTCTATATATATATATATATATATATATATATATATATATATATATTTTAATTGGAATTCATTATTGAGATGCGTATTATTTATTAATATATTTATTGTCGACTTTTATCCTCATCTTTCTTGAAAATCCAACCTTGATCGCCCTTCGGGGCTTGTGGCACAGCGGATAGAGACGTTGAATCTCTACGGTTCCAGGTGAGAATTGTCTGAAGATAACAGTTTCAATCCTACCCAAAGCTGGCCAAATCGTGGTGAGACGACAACTATGGATGGCAGTAATTGCTGAGAATGCAGTTAGGAGATTCGGAGTTCCTATCCTGTCGCGGTCACCACCTGACGAAGGCCAGAGGAATAGTTGGCCAAAACGTTGTGAAACAACATCTAAGAAAGATGAGAATAATAGTTCGCAATAAATAAATCAATAAATAAATAAATACTATATATTAATTGAAATAGTAGTAGTAGTATAGGGTGAAACAATAAAATTGTCACCCTAGAAAAGACATGATTCCATTTCCGCTTGATGAAAACCGGTTTTCGTTTTTTGTTGCAGACCATCTGCTAGTTGGCCAGTTATGTACATATCCCAAGAGTGATAGGAGCCTTCTATCACATCTGAAAGTGACACCATGTTCGACGAGCGACGATCCAAGTTATGACAACAGGACCATTGCCTGCACCCTCAAAATGCATCGCTGGATTGCCACGAATAACAGGGATGTGCCCAGAGTGATGAAAAAAAAGTTTCCAGCCACGGTTATGATCTTCGGTGTGAAGTGAGGGCCACATCATGCCACCTCACATCTTCAAAGTCAGCTTGAAAGTAAACATCAAATAGATGTACTAAAGAGTATGGTGATCCCCCGGTTCAATCAGGTCGCCATTAGCAGATCTTGAGTGTGACAGGAGGACTCGGCGCCAGCACACAAGTCCAAAGAGACCCAGGCTTGGCTTCAGAAGGAGTGCTATGACTTTGTACCATTCTTTCACTGACCTGAACGTGTTGGATTACTTTGTTTGGTCATACATTGAGAACATCACCAACATGACCTCCTACAACACCAGAGCTAGCCTGATCGCAGAGTATTGCCTTGACAGAGTACAAAATAGACTTCGTGGCTTGGTGGGGGATGCCCTTTTCTCTACCCTGCAACCTCTCTCCCACAGAAGAGACGTTGCGAGCCTATCCTTGTTTTATGATTATTTCCATGGCAGGTGCTCGTCTAAACTCCAATCTCTGGTCCCCCCCTCGCCAATCTTTCACGAAAAACACTCGTCTAGCCGAATCCACTTTGAAAAATTTCCCCCACTCTTTATCTGTGCCTAAATCAAAACCTGGATTCCATGAACAAAGCTTCTTTCTTAGAACTGCACGCCTGTGGAACTCTGTTCCGTCTGCCTGCTTCTCACCTGACTACAACTTGGATGTGTATTCCTAATGAACCGCCCCCTTAAGTAAACACTTCATCAAATCTCCACACTAACGTAATGTACGTATTGCAATAACCCTTATCCCCGAGTGGCTTCCGGGCCTTGATAAGTGGTGACCACTGTGTAAAAAAAAAAAGTTCCCACTGGCACTTGTGGAAAAGGCATGCTCCCAGTTCCAGACCAGTATCGAGGCAGTGATTGGGGCTGAAGGCGGCTTCATTGAATAGATGTTACCTCTACTACATAATCAAGTTACCTGAATTAGTTTAAATAAAGCTGTAGTGTTGTTTTCTTTAGGGCGACACTTTTATCGTTCCACCCTGAAGTATTGTTCCGACTTCAGACAGATACCAAACCTCCATTGGTAATAGAAGTACAGCAGTAAAAATTCACACATATCGCTGAAAGGTTGGCCACGCATCAGTTCAAAATGTTTCTGTCCCACTTTACAGGGGATACAATTATAAACAAATCCCTTTACAAAGATCAGATACAAGTTTTCACATTAAAATTTAATGAGGGGGATTCGAACGCCATCTTTGATCCCAAGATGGCCAAGGTCTGAGGAGGAGCTAGAGGGATGGAGGATGGTGAGACAAGCCTAGTTTACCTCATGGCTAAATGCAATCTGGTTGACAGGAGGAAAAGGAGGGCATTTCTCTTGATGGTGCCCGCACTACTCCCCTCCTTCCCTCCAAAACAAATTAACTTATTAGTGAAAGAAAAAATAGAGGGAGATTTATTTTGATTTCATTTTTAATTTTTGACACATTTTTTTCTTTTATTTAATATTTAAAAAAAAAATTTTTTTAAATATTTTAATTTTTTTTTAATTTTTTTATTTAACATTTTTTGCTAATATTTTGACACAATTTTTTTCTTTTTTAAGAATGAAATTTTCAAGGCCTTTCAAGATATTTTCCATATTTTCAAGGATTTTTCAAGGAAATAATAGAAATAAGGCCTTTACACAACAAAAATCAAATTTCAAGGATTTTTCAAGGAAATAATAGAAATAAGGCCTTTACACGACAAAAATCAAAATTCAAGGATTTTTCAAGGAAATAATAGAAATAAGGCCTTTACACGACAAAAATCAAAATTCAAGGATTTTTCAAGGAAATAATAGAAATAAGGCCTTTACACGACAAAAATCAAAATTCAAGGATTTTTCAAGGAAATAATAGAAATAAGGCCTTTACACGACAAAAATCAAAATTCAAGGATTTTTCAAGGAAATAATAGAAATAAGGCCTTTACACGACAAATCAAAATTCAAGGATTTTTCAAGTTTGTACAAACCCTGTTGGAGCTCAGACGAGCTCTTGCCATAAAAATAATGATAGAGCAGAGACAGGCTCGCAACATCTCTTATGTGGAAAAGATGCTGCAGGAAAGAAAAAAGGGCATCATCTACTAGACTATGTAGTTGAACATCTTGCTGGAGATAAAAGACTTCCGGGGTGGGGGAGCTAGAACTTGCCTATCAGTTGAAAGAGGCGTTAGATGCACAAAAAAAAAAAAAAAAAAAAAAAAAAAAAAAAAAAAAAAAAAAAAGAAAAGAGAAAGAAAAAACTAATTTATTATTTTACTAGAAGATGTACCGGCATTGCCCAGTATTAAACGTAACGCTAAATTCCTTAAAAAAAAAAAAACAAAAAAAAAAACAAAGAAAATGAAAAGAAACTGAGACATGTGCATGCGAATACGTTTTTCTTTTCCAAAAAAAAAAAAAAAAATTCACTTTTTGTAAGTAAAAAAAAAATTTTTTTTAAATACTTGAGCTGAGATCAAAACCCAAAAACAAAGACAGTGAGTCAAGTACGATAACCATTAGGCCAGCTTGCCACGTTCTTTAGAAAGTGTTTTTAAACCTCGTGAAACAGCTGACAAACAGATAAAAATCCAATGACTCCTAAGCCTAAACCTAAACGCAGATTCCATGAACAAAGCTTCTTTCTTAGAACTGCACGCCTATGGAACTGTCTTCCGTTTTCCTGCTTTCCAGCTGACCACAATATGGTTGTCTTCAAGTCTAACGTAAACAAGTTTTTGATGAGCCGTTCCATATAAGTTAACAAATTTACCAAATTTCCATTACTAACGATTACTATATTGTCCAATTTCTACTGTGCACTCTTTAACCCTTATCCTCGAGTGGCCTCTTGGCCTTGATAAGTGGTGATGCCTTTGTCAAAAAAAAAAAAAAAAAAAAAGTAACAATTTTTCTATTTTGACCCCCTTAGAAAGCCATTTTTTTTCACGTGAAAACTGATTAAAAAGTTTTCCACACGTCTAAATACCCTATATACCAAATTTCAAGTCTGTGGATTAAAAATTCGTTGAGTATATAGGTTGAGAAGTGTTCACACACACACACTTTTATAAATATATAGATCATCTTTTAATGGAGGTGGGTAGTGTAGTATCGGTTCTCTTGCCATAAGATTATCCCCACCCCAGGCATTAGATCCTCATTTGTGGGCAGGGGATAACCTATTTGTTTGCATGAGACCATACTCACAGGAATTATCTTTTCCTGTTTAGAAGGATTCGCCTCAGTATTTCCTATTTTTTTTGGCGGCGTGGGGGTGGGATACGTTAATTTATCTATTTTATTTTTACTTTCATCATATTTTGCTTTGGTTTTGATACCCCCAAATTCGAAGCTATCTCTTTACAACCCTTCCTTTTCATAACCTATCATACTTTCATAAATCGGAGTCCATTTTCTGTAGGCTGTTTTTGAACCCAGTCAACGACGGTTACTTTTGCTAGTATATTTATATATATAAATAAAGTGGAAATGTCTGTCTGTCTGTGTACATTTCCCTACACAATAACTGTCAATTTTCAGTCTACAGACTCGAAATTTGATATTCAAGGTACTGAGATTTGGGAAAATCTTTGTAATCCGTTTTCAGCCTGTTAAGGGGTCAAAGTTCAATGATTTGACTTGAGAACTCTACCAAACTCCTCCACCAATTTTGGCTATAATTTTACATAAAGGGTATTCAGAGATAGGGCAAGCTTTTTAATCGGTTTGGGTCGAAAATTGTAGTTACCATTATATAAATGTATGTTTGCATGTGTGCCTAAAATTTTCGACTTTTATTAGATCAGTATCGTTTTGAAGTTCGACCTTTCAGACGACAAATATCGAAAATTGGCTAAACAGATTAATATCTTCACCTTCAACTCGGCATTTTTCTACAAGGAGGGGGGGGTCGCTTTTTTCGCCGATATTTTCGAAAGTCATCCCCCCCTCCTTTTGATTGTTTAGCCTTAATTAAAACCTACATCACTTTCGGTTTGGCAGTGGTCGTAACAGCAAAGACCTCACCCCCGCCCCTCCGTTCTTTTTCTCCTTTACGGTACGAGTTCGAGCCTGCCCTCCTACTACCACCTTTTTTTTTTTTTTTTGCTCAACACACCTCCAAACACCCGGGCAACGCCGGGCTGAAATGCTAGTATAATATATATAATGTTTATATATATATATATATATATATATATATATGTTATACATATATATGCCAGCTGAACTAAGTATCTCCTTTTAATAGCACATAACAAAATCAGGCGAGTCCGTGTTGTTCAGTCAATCAGGATACTGTCAATCAATAAGTCACCATTGATACTTAATGACGTCATCTCAGAATTTCATTATCACGACTCATGGACTGAATGGAGACTATCTAACCATTCACCTAGTAGCAGAGTTGGAGTGAAATAAAACAAAACAGGTCACGCATGAAGAGGGGTACCGCAACGAGAGTATACACACATACACAGAATCAGATATAAAAATTACATTTTTTTTATATATATATATATATATATATATATATATATATATATATATATATATATATATATGGCCCTGTCGGTGGGGCATTAGAATACGCCGACTGCCCCCCCCCCCCCTGCAGAGGGCAAAAGTCCCTCAATGGGGGTCCTGGATATGACCTAAAACTATATCCAGTGGTGAGGCCCCAGCTTGTGGGCTTTGGGGAGTGTGGAGCCACCCTTTAATTACCGTTGCTCCCAGGTCCACTCTGACCCGGAGTGGTAGTACCTGTTAGGGTCCCAACTATGGGTTAAATAGAAACTGACGTGAAAACAACAAATATATTCTATTAAAAAAAATTTTTCTTCAAAATCTTTGGATTCGCCATTAAATAACCCGAAAAGGGTTGATATGACGTAAAACAAAAACAACCAACCAACATGTGTATATATATACACACACACACTAGCTGAGAGACCCGATGTTGCCAGGATTAAATACTTTTCTTGTCATCGAAATTGGTTAAATCGACCATATGTTTTTTTTTTTTTTTAAATCAAGGCAATTGATTGCTTGCCCTAGTTAAGAACCCGCCTCCCTACAGTTTACCAACAGGAAGCTTCATATCCCTCTACACAGTGACTTAGTCCACTATACATTGTAGTCCACATTGCACTGTAGAGAATCTACTGTTGATTTTATAAAAATTGTTTTCATATAACTTGAATTAAAGTTTAAAAGGCAAAAAAGTCAAGTATCATGGTTTAATTGTGCCCTAAATAGAAACATTCATTTCGAACGCGCCCCTGTCTTATTAAAGAACCAACTGTTGATTTTATAGAATTATTTTTACATAATCATTTTTTTTTTTTTACACAGTGATCACCACTTATCAAGGCCCGGGAGCCACTCAGGGATAAGGGTTATTGCAAGTACATTACGTTAGTGTGGAGATTTGATGAAGTGTTTACTTAAGGGGGGGGCGGTTCATTAGGAATTTGTTAACATTGGACTTGAAGACATCCAAGTTGTAGTCAGGTGGGAAGCAGGCAGACGGAACAGAGTTCCACAGGCGTGCAGTTCTAAGAAAGAAGCTTTGTTCATGGAATCCGCATTTTGATTTAGGCACAGATATAGAGTGGGGGAAATTTTTCACAGTGGATTCAGCTAGACGGGTGTTTTTCGTGAAAGATTGGCGAGGGGGGACCAGAGATTCGAGTTCAGACGAGCACCTGCTATGGAAATATAAAACATTTGAATTAAAGTTAAAAATACGAAAGTCAAGTATCATGGTTTAATTGTGCTCTAAAAAGAATCTACTGTTGATTTTATTTATTTTTTTTTTTTTTAATTTTCTTCCTTTGAAGATTATAATGCTGGATATGGGGCAACCAAACCAGCTGCCAGCATTGCCCTGCTTTTTATCGAAACCAACCGAGAGCTCTTTTTAGTATCCTCGTTGTTTCCTTAAGTGCAATTTTCTGGATCTCTTTTGCACTTGGTTCACCAGGAATATTAGTTAGGTAGGACTTGATATCTTCCTAAGATTCCAGTTTCTTTTCATATCATACATGAGACCTTAATATTTGGTTTGTTTCTCTCTTTCAGCTCTGTTAAGACCGCCATCATTAGGAACCAAGGTTGTAACTCTCTCTGACTTATTCCATATAACTATGTCAGGTTTCAAAGTAGCATTTTCAAGGTAGGTGGGATTTTTATAGACTGGGTGATTTTATGGACTGGGTGATAAAACTTCTCAAATGCACTTGTGATGTTAGGTTGTATAAGGGTGTTAAATTTGATCAAAATCGGACTTCCTTCTTTTAATGAGATTTTTTTTGATTATCAATACTTATCAGATGCATTCCGATATAAATCCTACATAACACTCCAAGACATATCAAGAGTGCACAGTGAACGAGGCATGGCCCCCCCCCGCCCCATTTACCCCCCTAAGTGCCCAGGGGACGTCAAATCCTGGTAAAAATTAACAAACGATGCAGTTTTAGGCCTTAACATATGTAAATTTGAGTTCTGCATCATGCAAAAAAAAGAAATGACCAAGTCCATCATTTGCCCCCCCACCCACCCCGCATTTAGCCCCAAAAGTCCGCAAGGCCTTAACATATTTAAATTTAAGTTCAGCACCATGCAAAACTGCTAAATAGACACACACAGAAAATTTGGGACAAATATGGTAAAATAGTCCCAAAAATGGAGTGTTTTTATTAGCACTAAAAGAGCCCCTGGGGCACACCCAAGAGTTATCGCGAAGTATAGACAAACAAAATTATATAGAAATCAGTTAGTTTCAACTTTTCAGAAAGTTTTATAAAAATCAAAGGCATCAATTTTTTTTTAATAAGCACAAAAGTGTCAATTTTAGCCATTTTAATCCGAAAGGCACACCCCTGGGGGGGGGGGGGCAACCAGAATTTTTCTGGAAAATCCGTTCCGTTACTTTTACTCATATCATGTTTAATGTTTGTGCAAATTTTTTTTTTAAATTCCAAGGTGTAGTTATTGAGAAAAGGACAAACAGACAAGAGTGAATTTACAGGTCCACCCTCCTTTTGTCAGGGGACTAAAAAACAAATTGGTCCAGCTGTTTCAGCGAACGAACTCGTACACAGATTTCCTATATATATATATATATATATATATATATATATATATATATACTCCTGAAGAGGGGTAGGACCCCGAAGCACGCAGGGGGGGTACTATCGCTTAGAACTTCTTATATACCCTGTAGATCATAATATTTATGAATTGCGAATGCATGTCGCTGCTAGATTTATACAATTATTGCTATTTCGGCCCGTCTTGTGTTAATTCAGCTTTTCCATATAAAAGCAAAACTGGTGTGAAACTAATGAGCGATTCTCAGCCCATGGTTCGAGAACGTCTAGAAATCGATGGACGTTTGGTCAATGTCAGTTTTCACCGTCATATCAGACAATTGCTTTCATTTGGACACTCCCCTAATAAAGGGGGGAGCTGGTTTTCCCCAACACATTGGGGAAATAAAACCAAAGTTGGATAAAAAAACAAAAAAAAAAAAACAAACAAACCCAAAAGAACTATCCCGCAGTAAAATTAAGTGTGGAATTAAATTCCACACACACCTGCAACTTTTGATTCATTGTGGCTAGATGTCTAACCTCATTAAACACTTTTTAATGAATTTATTTCACACATTCTCTGCCATCATAGCGTGGCGGAAAGTCATCAGCCTATTTACCTGAAGAGTTCGGGTTCGAGCCTAACTACCTAGCCAAACTTTTTTTTGTCTTTTACACCTCCAAACACCCGGGCAACGCCGGGTACACCTGCTAGTCTTTCATAGAACATACTGATATTCACTATTTGTAGAAAATTTAGTTTTAGAAGTATGAAGTCAGATTTTCTTTATATATATTATATATACACACACACACACACACACACATATATACACAGGGTGTCCGTAAAGTTACTATACAGTCTTACAAGTTACTATACAGACACCCTGTAATATATTAACAGTACAGTAAGACATTGTATTAAAATATTTATTTGTAACAAAAGAAATAAAAAGAAATAACACCTTTATGTTTATAAAAATCTCAGAAAATACACGTGTTACATCCGAAAAGACTGTAACAATCAAGGCAAACAATTTCTATGACAAATATTCAAATTGGAGGCCTTCAGCTCCAATACATTCTCGACAACGTGACACCACACTCTGACAAACTTTGGTGCACAAGTCACGATCAAGAAAAATAAATATTAACTATTAATACAAATATAATACAATAAAACAATAAGACTGTATAGTAACTTTACGGACACCCTGTATATATATATATATATATATATATGATGATTGCAACGTCTTGTCAGACGAGTGCCACTCTCTCAGACATTTAAAATCCATGAGCCCAAATGCCTGAGGGAGTATCTATACAAATATGATGTTACAGAGTCTTAGCTTTGTACAACAGCTAAGTCTCTCTCTCGGTTCAAAATGTTGAGATCCAGCAACAAGCAAGAGCAAGATAGCCAGCAACAAATTAAACTGCAGACCAGCTTAATGCGGGTAATGGTCTTCCGCTTTATGGTTTTTTTAAATCAGAGATTTGCTTCTCCTAGAAAGGTTGCCTTCACCACAGCTTACGGGAGCCCTCTCCACCCCAATACACATATACACACACACACACAAATATACACGGTGCTAGTTGGCCGTTGACCCAGAAAAAGAGTTCATTTATGTCAGGTCATGTCATGCGCTACTGGTACCATGTAACCCAGTACTACCTGCCTCATGGTTGGGTCACCGGCGACTAAACTGATTCCCCCACCAGACTTGTTTGGTGAGGAGGGCGGCTAGTCTCCCTGAAGGATTAAAAACAAGACCTTCAAAGGGCGAATGAACTATATATATATATATATATATATATATATATACATACACACACACACACGCACACACAGACGAATAAATACACACCTGTACACAACTGTTATACACTAGCAGGGAGACTCGACGTTGGCTTGGATTAAAAAAAGATCAATCAATGTTTCGCAGTTCCAATACTTTTGTCATCGAAACAAGTTAAACCGGCCATCAAATCATCAAGTGATTGCTTTAGTCAGTTTAATTAAAGTTTAAAATGCAAAAGTCAAGTATCATGGTTCGATTGTGCTCTAAACAAAAACATTCATTTCGAATGCGCCCCTGTTATATCAAAGAAATTACTGTTGATTATATACAATAAGCCTTTCTTCGTGCGGTGATAAAACTTTTCAAATGCACTTGCGACGTTGGGCTGATAACGGTGTTAACTTTGGTTAAAATCGGACTGTTTGAGGATTTTTTTCGATTGTCGATTTGTGATAATAATTGGGGGTATTTTTATACAACACCTATATAAAAAAAAAAAAAAACACTTCCGGACAGATAAGGTACATTTGTGTGAAATTTTATAAAAAAAATCAGCCCAGCCGTTTTGGAGTCGATAGGAAACAAACTGACACATACATAGTTATATTTTTTTGGAAAAAAAAAAAAGGATTCCAGCAGAGTGCTCCATTATAAGATAAAGTTTAAAATATAAGAGCGTATTACTTATATTTTTTACTTGCAGAAAGTTTAGATGAGAAGTCATCAGTGCCGTCGGTTTCAAATCTTATAATAGGGGACTGTTTTAGATACCCATATCAAGCTCTCTTCAGCCGATAGAGCTTAATATGGGTATCTAAAACGGTCCCTCCTATTATCAAGTTTCCCAAATGCACTTGTGAGGTTAGGCTGTATAAAATGTTAACTTTAGTCAAAATAGTCTGTTCCTTCTTTCATCGGATCATTTTATTGATACTTATTGAAGACATTCCAATGCAAAACCTATCCAGGAACACTGCCAGATACATAAAGTACATTTTTGAGTTCCTTTTATATAATAGTAGAGATATGCATACAGAGGCGTCCAGGGAATCGTTAAGTATTTTTTTTACACAGTGATCACCACTTATCAAGGCCCGGAAGCCACTCAGGGATAAGGGTTATTGCAAGTACATTACGTTAGTGTGGAGATTTGATGAAGTGTTTACTTAAGGGGGGGCGGTTCATTAGGAATTTGTTAACGTTGGACTTGAAGACATCAAAGTTGTAGTCCGGAGGGAAGCAGGCAGACGGAACAGAGTTCCACAGGCGTGTAGTCCTAAGAAAGAAGCTTTGTTCATGGAATCCGCGTTTTGATTTAGGCACAGATATGGAGTGGGGGAAATTTTTCACAGTGGATTCAGCTAGACGGGTGTTTTTCGTGAAAGATTGGTGAGGGGGGACCAGAGATTGGAGTTCAGACGAGCACCTGCCATGAAAATAACGATAAAACAAGGATAGGCTCGCAACGTCTCTTCTGTGGGAGAGAGGTTGCAGGGTAGAGAAAAGGGCAACCCCCACTAAGCCACGAAGTCTATTTTGTACTCTGTCAAGGTATGCCTCTATCTTGTTCAATTATCATAAACAGACTTCCGTGCTGGATTCACGGAAATTCTGTTTGGAAGTCAATTTCCGAAATAGTCTCCACAAAATTTGGAATGGCGTCCATTATTCAATCCACAGGGGTAGCCTGCTTTCGTTCCATCGATCGTGACCAGGTAAAAGTCTTAATTCGCAATTTTATTTTTAGTGCTGCCCGCACTGAGGATTGAACTTTCAACCTGCAGAAGAGTAATTTATTGCTAAATTTTATCAAGTACTTTTTTTTTTTTTTTACACAGGAATCCACTTATCAAGACCTGGAGGCGACTAGAGGATAAGGCTTAATGGGTATACATTAGTCAATGTGATTATATCCACTATATGGGATAATCACGTTTGACACACCGATTCCCGTCAGATCACCGAAGTTGAGCAACGTTGAGTCTGGCCAGTACCAGATGGGTGACCATTTGGGACTTTTAGGTGCTGTGGTGCTGTATGTGCTCTCCGCTTATCTCGGCATTGTGTCTAGTCATTCTGGACTTCTTCTAGCCACTGGACTCAAACAGTGCCGATTCAGGAGAGGTGTGGTTGAGGATTGCACAATCCGTTACCTCACAATTACAAGTGCAGCTGCCCCTACAGGGAGTATCCTTTGTCTTTCGAGACTGAACGGAGGCATAAGACTTCATCCACTATATGTCTCCTTCGTATCGCCTGCACCAAGAACTGAACCTTTAGCTCCTATCTTTACATCATCAACGCTCTGATCCCCATCTGGCATCAATTGAAATGGATGGCTCTCGTCTTGGGGAGGCTCCATGTTTTGACAAACTTCTGGGATTGACCTTTACTACAGATCTGAAATGGAACACGTACATCAAATCTGTTGCCAATGTCGCTGGAAAAATGGTGGGATCCTTCTACTGCTCCAGTAGATATCTTACTCCTGATGCAATTCTCTACCTACATAAAAGCCAAGTAGGTCCAAGGATTGAGTACTGCTACTATATCTGGGCAGGAGCTGCTAAAAACAGCCTATCCTGCCTTGACAGAGTACAAATAGACTTTGTAGTCTAGTGGGGGATGCCCTTTTCTCTTTCCTGCAACTTTTCTCCCACAAAAGGGACATTGCGAGCCTGTCTTTATTTTATTGTTACTTCCATGGGAAGTGCTCGTCTGAGTTCCAATCTCTGGTCCCCCTTCTACAATCTTTCATGAAAAGCACTCGTCTAGCTCAAACCACTGTCAATAATTTTCCCCACTCTTTATCTATGCCTAAATCAAAACGTAGATTCCATGAACAAAGCTTCTTTCTTAGAAGTGTACGTCTGTAGAACTCTCTTCCGTTTGCCTGTTTCCCACCTAACTACAACTTGGATGTCTTCAAGTCCAACATAAACAAATTCCTAATGAACCGCCCCCTTAAGTAAGACACTTTATCAGATCTCCAATACTAATGATTACTACGATACTATCCCATTGATTACTGTACACGCAATAACCCTTATCCTCGAGTGGCCTCCGGGCCTTGATAAGTGGTGACCTCCATGTAAAAAAAACAAAAAAACACCTATCCACATGTAAAACGAACGTTAAACGTAATATTACGATGAAAAAAATATGAATACTTAGGTTAGTAAATATAAAACAGTTTGTCCGCTCCCCTCATCTGCTGCGGGACTGAATGTAACCGACTGGCCACTCTCGGGTGCCCCTCTTCTGTGGCCGGTCTTAGCACACACAACGACTTCTGTGTGCTGGTAGTGTGACCGTGTGTCAGGTGACGTGTGTGGTACCAGAGGGGGTCGTCTAATGCCAAACCCTGAAGTGGTGGCGCTGCCCGGTCAGCAGTCCGGACAGTGGGAGTACTCGAAGAAAAAAAATATAATAAACAAGGCAAACCATTGCCTCGACCGGCCACAGGAAAACAAGGAATACTAGCAGAGATGGTTGGCAAAGGTAACGTGTTCCTTAACACTCATGCAGCACATCTTGGGCAAGAATAGTCTGCTGGCGTCATTCCTCTCAAAGCTCCGAGCAGATACAGCAGCTAGCATTACCAAATGGTCACACATTTAGTACCGACCAGGCTCAACATTGCTTAACTTTGGTGATTTAATGGGAACCAGTGTGTCAACATGATATTGCCGTATATAATTGGAAAGGGAAGGTCAAGGAAAACATGTAAGGAAATATTTATTTGTAAAGTTTGGTTTGGTTGTTTTGTTTTACGGCATATCAACCCTTTTTCAGGTTATTAAATGCCGAATCGAGTTATTTTGGAAACAGTTTTTATGCATCAAGTTCTTTATATCTTGAAATATTTATTTGTAGAGTTTGGTTTGGTTGTTTTGTTTTACGGCATATCAACCCTTTTTCAGGTTATTAAATGCTGAATCGAGTTATTTTGGAAATAGTTTTTATGCATCAAGTTCTTTATATCTTGAAATATTTATTTGTAGAGTTTGGTTTGGTTGTTTTGTTTTACGGCATATCAACCCTTTTTCAGGTTATTAAATGCCGAATCAAGTTATTTTGGAAACAGTTTTTATGCATCAAGTTCTTTATATCTTGAAATATTTATTTGTAGAGTTTGGTTTGGTTGTTTTGTTTTACGGCATATCAACCCTTTTTCAGGTTATTAAATGCCGAATCGAGTTATTTTGGAAACAGTTTTTATGCATCAAGTTCTTTATATCTTGAAATATTTATTTGTAGAGTTTGGTTTGGTTGTTTTGTTTTACGGCATATCAACCCTTTTTCAGGTTATTAAATGCTGAATCGAGTTATTTTGGAAACAGTTTTTATGCATCAAGTTCTTTATATCTTGAAATATTTATTTGTAAAGTTTGGTTTGGTTGTTTTGTTTTACGGCATATCAACCCTTTTTCAGGTTATTAAATGCAGAATCGAGTTATTTTGGAAACAGTTTTTATGCATCAAGTTCTTTATATCTTGAAATATTTATTTGTAGAGTTTGGTTTGGTTGTTTTGTTTTACGGCATATCAACCCTTTTTCAGGTTATTAAATGCAGAATCGAGTTATTTTGGAAACAGTTTTTATGCATCAAGTTCTTTATATCTTGAAATATTTATTTGTAAAGTTTGGTTTGGTTGTTTTGTTTTACGGCATATCAACCCTTTTTCAGGTTATTAAATGCAGAATCGAGTTATTTTGGAAACAGTTTTTATGCATCAAGTTCTTTATATCTTGAAATATTTATTTGTAGAGTTTGGTTTGGTTGTTTTGTTTTACGGCATATCAACCCTTTTTCAGGTTATTAAATGCAGAATCGAGTTATTTTGGAAACAGTTTTTATGCATCAAGTTCTTTATATCTTGAAATATTTATTTGTAGAGTTTGGTTTGGTTGTTTTGTTTTACGGCATATCAACCCTTTTTCAGGTTATTAAATGCCGAATCGAGTTATTTTGAAAATAGTATTCATGTTGCATCCAGTTATTTTGTGGAAATTTTTTATTCTTCAAATTTTTTGTATCTTCAATCACAAGTTTGTTGTGTTTGGTTTTATGGTCGATTTTATTGTTATTGTTCTCTGCCCTGCAGTACATGAATGAGTTTTGCAATGGAAAAGAGAGAAAAGGGTTACAATATTAATGTTTAGTACATTTTAAGTTAGGAAACCAGTCAGGAAAAAGGGAAGCTAGAAAGAGAAAGGGGAAATGGGGAGAAAAGGGGGATTTGGTTGGTTAGTTGGTTGTTTTACGGCATATCAACCCTTTTCAGGTTATTTAATGCCGAATCCAGTGATTTTGAAGAAAACGTTTTTAATAGAATATATTTGTTTTTTTTTTCAAGTCGGTTTCTATTCAACCCATAGTTGGGACCCTAACAGGTACTACCACTCCAGGTCAGAGTGGACCTAGGAGCAATGTAAATTAAGGGGTGGCTCCACACTCCCCAAAACCTGCCAGCTGGGACCTCATCATCGGATATAGTTTTAGGCCATATCCAGGGCCAGGTAATTTGGAAGCTTAACTCATTGTTCTATGGAGGTAATTCTATTTTACTAAATTAGTTATAAAATCATTTTTTTTTTTTACAATTACTCGAATGTTTTGTTTGAGAAAAATTACTTTTTTTTTATCAGTGTAATAGAACTTTGTTGCATTAAAAAAATAGTAAACAAAAAAATAGAGTTTGCCGGGAAGAAGGAAATAGGGGGAAGAAGGAAAAAGAGGGAAGAAGGAAAAAGGGGGAAGAAGGAAAAAGGGGGAAGAAGGAAAAAGGGGGGAAAAGGTGTAGATCATAATCAAGAGTTAGCGAGGAAGAAGAAAAAGGGGGAAGAAGGAAAAAGGGGGAAGAAAGAAAAGGGGGAAGAAAGAAAAGGGGGAAGAAAGAAAAGGGGGAAGAAAGAAAAGGGGGAAGAAAGAAAAGGGGGAAGAAAGAAAAGGGGGAAGAAAGAAAAGGGGGAAGAAAGAAAAGGGGGAAGAAAGAAAAGGGGGAAGAAAGAAAAAGGGGGAAGAAAGAAAAGGGGGAAGAAAGAAAAGGGGGAAGAAAGAAAAGGGGGAAGAAAGAAAAGGGGGAAGAAAGAAAAGGGGGAAGAAAGAAAAGGGGGAAGAAAGAAAAGGGGGAAGAAAGAAAAGGGGGAAGAAAGAAAAAGGGGGAAGAAAGAAAAAGGGGGAAGAAAGAAAAAGGGGAAAGAAAGCAAAGGGGGAAAGAAAGCAAAGGGGGAAAGAAAGCAAAGGGGGAAGAAAGAAAAAGGGGAAGAAAGAAAAAGGGGAAGAAAGAAAAAGGGGAAGAAAGAAAAAGGGGAAGAAAGAAAAAGGGGAAGAAAGAAAAGGGGGAAGAAAGAAAAGGGGGAAGAAAGAAAAAGGGGGGAAAAGGTGTAGATCATAATCAAGAGTTAGCGAGGAAGAAAGAAAAGGGGGAAGAAAGAAAAGGGGGAAGAAAGAAAAGGGGGAAGAAAGAAAAGGGGGAAGAAAGAAAAGGGGGAAGAAAGAAAAGGGGGAAGAAAGAAAAGGGGGAAGAAAGAAAAAGGGGAAGAAAGAAAAGGGGGAAGAAAGAAAAGGGGGAAGAAAGAAAAGGGGGAAGAAAGAAAAGGGGGAAGAAAGAAAAGGGGGAAGAAAGAAAAGGGGGAAGAAAGAAAAAGGGAAAGAAAGAAAAGGGGGAAGAAAGAAAAGGGGGAAGAAAGAAAAGGGGGAAGAAAGAAAAAGGGGAAGAAAGAAAAAGGGGAAGAAAGAAAAAGGGGAAAGAAAGAAAAAGGGGAAAGAAAGAAAAAGGGGAAAGAAGAAAAAGGGGGAAGAAGGAAAAGGGGGAAGAAGGAAAAGGGGGAAGAAAGAAAAGGGGGAAGAAAGAAAAAGGGGGAAGAAGAAAAAGGGGGAAGAAGAAAAAGGGGGAAGAAGAAAAAGGGGGAAGAAGGAAAAGGGGGAAGAAGGAAAAAAGGGGAAGAAGGAAAAAGGGGAGAAAAGGTGTAGAACATAATCAAGTTTTACAAAAAGTAGAAAAACAAAAATGCATCTCAGGAAGCCAATATCTTCAGACAGCCTGGAAACAAAGATGGGTTCGAGAGAAAAGGGAGGAGGGATAAATAACGTGGACCTGATAATAAAGTGGACGTGAAACTGCATGTAACGAAACTGATGCTGACGTAGCGAGAATTTTCTGCATGAGTGATCCCATCTTAAAACACCGAACGTGTCAGGTCTACATATACCCTAGTTCCAAAAGATTAACAGATTATGTTATTATCCAGTGGATTAACGCGGATTATCGGATTATCAATGCAAGGATACAACCAGAAAACTTGGTAGCTTGGCACACATCAAGGATTAACTGAATTTTAATTCACTTACGGATTTAGTGCAGCAATCGCCGTCATCCTTATTACTGCGTAGAATAGTTTAATCGTTAGGCTAATGGTGTTACAAAAAAAAAAAAAAACGGATCAGCATTCACCGGCGCCTGTTGAACATTTGCAATGCTGATGATGTTAGTACAGTTAGGAGATAGGTTTGTTGATTTCAGAGTGACGACAGAGATGCGAGTGACAAAGCGCGCTCTGGACTTTTATGATCAAGGCATCAAAAGAGGCTGGCAATTGAGAATGGTGGTGACTACATAGAAAAATGAATTCTGGGGCACAAAATGTCACTTGTCTTTGTAGCTCTTCAACGTTTTAGTTTTTTAGTTAAGAAATAGGAAGCCTTACTTTTGAAACAATCTTCATATATAATTTTCACAAAATCCAGACAACAAAGATCGGAGTGATAGCAACAAATTGCGTATTTTCATAATACGTTACAAGTTACAATTGTTTCGTGACCGTTCGGACAATTTCAAACATTATGTCATTTGAAAGTATTCTCAGTAACGACCCCTCTTCAGACAATGAAAAACACTATTTAATGAACGATAGAGAATACATTTGGAGTCCCCCTTTAGGAAACGATACGGTTGGTTTTAGATGCATTAAAAGAGACACTTTTTCTCCATTGTACCATATGCTCAAGATCAGAGGAGAGAGATTCAGAGAGAACTTGGTCGTTTACAGCCTTTGATGGGATGCCATGTATGGTAGTATCATCAGCATAAATATCTACGGATGATGTGAGGATGTGATTTGGGAGACCATTAATATGTAAATCAGGAAGAGGGAGTCCAGCGTTAATACTATGAGCTTCTGATTTCTGCCCATCAACAACTAATTTTATGAATCTCTTCAAGTAAGGCAAATCATTGTTAACACATCAAATCCCGTTAGTTCATCGAAGTTAAGCAACGTTGAGCCTGGTCAGCACTAAAATGGGTGACCATTTGGAACTTCCAGGTGCTGTATGTGCTCTCCGCTTATCTCGGCATTGTTTCCAGTCGTCTTAAACTTCTCTTTGCCATTGGACTCCAGCAGTGTTAATTCATGAGGTAAGGTCGGAGATTATGTAACTCTTACCTCACAATTACACATACAACCCCCCTTACAGGGAGTATCCATTGTCTTTCGAGACTGTATAGCTTACTTGTTATAAGACTTTCACAAAAAAGCACCCGTCTAGCTGAAATCACTGTCAATAATTTTCCCCACTCTTTATCTGTGTCTAAATCAAAACGTAGATTCCATGAACAAAGCTTCTTTCTTAGAAGTGCACGCCTGTGGAACTCTGTTCCGTTTGTCTGTTTCCCACCTGACTACAACTTGGATGTCTTCAAGTCCAACATAAAAAAATTCCTGATGAACCGCCCCCTTAAGTAAGACACTTTATCAAATCTCCATTACTAACGATTACTACAATATTGTCCCATTGATTACTATACACGCAATAACCCTTATCCCTGAGTGGCCTCCAGGCCTTGATAAGTGGTGACTTCCATGTAAAAAAAAAAAAAAAAAAAAAAAAAAGACGTCTCCGTTCAAGGCATCCATGTTTCATTTTCGCAAGAAATCATCAGGCTAAATTAATGTTTTTAACCAATCAGATCTGTCATTATACTTACCTAGAACCAAACTCCCCTTAGAGGAAGTCCTGACTGTTTAATATCCTTTTTTTTTGGGGGGGGGGTCTTTTTGGTGCACCCGTACTTTTCAAATTGATCGAGTTTAAATCTCATTTAACAACATACTAATTAATCTTGCAGATTTGTTGGTTAGGAGTGCCGAGACATTTTATGTTGGACTTAAGAAAAGGCTCACCAGAATTTGAAGGAAAATACCAGCATCTTATTTACTTGACTAGCTACAACCACTATCTACAATTTCCCCCACTCTCTAGCTGTGCATTTTTGTTTTGTTTTTTTTTCTTTTTACATAGGCACCACCACTTATCAAGGCCAAGAGGCCACTCGAGGATAAGAGTTGAAGTGTGCAGTAGACAATTGGGCAATATAGCAACCGTTAATAATTGAAATTCGGTAAATTTGTAAACTTATATGGAACGGTTCATCAAAACTTGTTTACGTTAGACTTGAAGACAACCATATTGTAGTCAGCTGGAAAACAGGAA
This sequence comes from Euprymna scolopes, assembly GCF_053919585.1. Classification (NCBI taxonomy): domain Eukaryota; kingdom Metazoa; phylum Mollusca; class Cephalopoda; order Sepiida; family Sepiolidae; genus Euprymna; species Euprymna scolopes. The sequence continues at coordinate 104,841,296 of NC_136527.1, read as the reverse complement.
AAAACGGAAGACAATTCCACAGGCGTGCAGTTCTCAGAAAGAAGCTTTGTTCATGGAATCTACGTTTAGGTTTAGGCACAGATAAAGAGTGGGTGAAATTAGTGAGAGTGTTTTCTGCTAGACGGGTGTTTCTTGTGAAAGTCTGGCGAGGGGGGACCATAGATTGGAGCTCAGCCGAGCACTTTCCATGAAAATAACAATAAAGCAGAGACAAATTCGCAACATCTCTATGAGAAAGAGGTTGCAGGGATGAGAAAATCTAAATGCAGATTCCACGAACAAAGCTTCTTTCCCAGAACGGTCCGCTTATGGAACACTGTTGCGCTAACCTACTTATCCCTGAGTGGCTTCCAGGCCTTGATAAGTGGTGATCACTGTGTAAAAAAAAAAAAAAAAAAAAAGTAGCCTTCAAATCCAATGTAAACAAATTCTTAAATAATCAAATTCTACCCAATTTACACAACGATTACCACACTGCTATTTTCCATTCCTTAAGCCTTATCAATGGGATAATATCGTAGTAATTGCTAGTAATGGAGATTTGGTAAAGTGGATTATTTAAGAATTTGTTTACATTGGACTTGAAGACAACCAAATTGTAGTCAGCTGGGAAACAGACAAACGAAAGAGAGTTCCACAAGCGTGCAGTTATTCACTTTTATATTGTTTTATATATATATATATATATATATATATATATATTAAGTAATGTGATTTATAATTTAAAAATTTTAAAAATTTAAAAATCCAAATTTAATTAAATTAAAAATCAGTTTCATAAGAAGGAACAACAACAAAGTCAATTATCTGTACGATCGTTTCGGAAATCCGTGCTTTTTATTTGTGGTATACATGAAGTCACGTAGAACAATTATACATAGTTTTTTTGGTAAGCACGGTCTCCTCATCAGCAAATTTAGGAGAATTTCTATTGAATTGAAAAGACACCAAAAATAAACCTAGCATTAAAAGTAAGGCAGATGAATCTTTTAGTTTTTCTTTTTTTGAAATCAGGAACTGTATTTAAAGTAGTCATTTAGATGTTTGCTATAGCTTTTTATTTTATTGATAAAATAAAATAAAATTCAATAAAATAAAAAGCTATAGCAAACATCTAAATTATAAATCACATTACTTAATATTGAATTAGCTCTAGGACATTTAACTATCGAGCTTATTATATATCTAAATTACAACGAGCATTTCCTGTATTTTAATTAAACTAGTAATTTCACTATTACATTAAAATACACTTAGCTCTTTAGACTATTATTCTAATCTCCTTTAAATTATATATATATATATATATATATATATATAACTACTTCATTTAATTACATAAATTTAATATACGAAAGTATAAATTTATGCGTAAACTTTAAGTATTTACTTCAACAGTGCTCAATACATAGGTAGAGCTAGGTAATAAGTTATAAAATATACATCCAATTAAGCTACACAGAATATTCCACGTTTCATCCACGCTAGGATTCATCAGGCTTGGTCGATGAAAAAGTAATTATGACAAATCTGATTGGCTTATGCCTGATGAATCCTATCGTGGATGAAACGCGGAATATTCTGTGTAGCTTAATTGCCATATATATTTTATAACTTACTACTATATATATATATATATATATATATATATATATATATAAAACTTTGTACACAGGGCTCTACATTTCGAGTGAAACAATTGCATTTGCAAGTGATTTTTCAAAACGGCGACTAGAAATAATGAAACGCTTATCTTTTGGCAATTTCATTTCTGTCAACAATCTTCCAAAACTACTACTGAATGAAAAACATCTTTTAAGCTTTTTTTTTTTTTTTTTTTAATAAAATTAACAAAGTTAAATTATTTAAACAATTAAAGTTTAATAGAACAATATATTCTTTTTTTTTTTTAACGAAGGCTGTTAAAAAAATGTCTGAAGAAATTAGAATGTTTATACATTCAAATATCAACATAAAATTTGTTGTATATTTAGAATTACACTTATTAAAAAAAAAAAAAACAGAAAAAAATCTTTATGATGCACATACTCGTCACAGAATGAAGATGTCATATTCCAAAAATCACATGGGTTTGGCTAATAACTTTTCTATTTGGCTAGTAAACGAAAATGTTTAGTTGTCAAAGGTCAACTAAAGATACATTTGTCCGTAGAACCCTGCCTGACCATGTGTCCAACCTCCAGGATTGGTTGGTTGGTTGGTTGTTTTTGTTTTACGGCATATCAACCCTTTTCGGATTATTTAATGCCGAATCCAAAGATTTTGAAGAAAAAATTTTTTAATAGAATATATTTGTTGTTTTCAAGTCGGTTTCTATTTAACCCATAGTTGGGACCCTAACAGGTACTACCACTCCAGGTCAGAGTGGACCTGGGAGCAATGGTAATTAAAGGGTGGCTCCACACTCCCCAAAGCCCACAAACTGGGGCTTCACCACTGGATATAGCTTAAGGTCATATCCAGGACCCCAACCTCCAGGAGGGGTAGTAAATACTTTGGGGTACCTGAGTGACAAACTAAAAATCACATATTTAGCCAGAAAACTGTCAACATAAAATAAAGTCGACTTTGTGATATCTACTACAAAATAATCCAACTGGTAAAATCTAAAGTAGTCAATCCATTTCATTTCTACTATTATATCAAAGGAATTTAAAAAAAAAAATGCAGAAAAATCTTTGATGTACATAACTTTTCTATTTGGCTAGTAAACAAAAATATTTAGTTGTCAAAGGTCAACGAAAGATAAGTTTGTCAGTAGAACCCTGATATGTGTATTTTCGTATCTCCTCCCCCTCTTTCTCCACTTTCTCTTCTATCTTCCCTATTTCTTCCTTTTCTTTTTTATTACTGGCTCTTTTTGAATGATCCTCATTATTTCATAGTGTTTTTTTTTTTTAAATATTACCTACATATATAATACCCATCCGACTTACCCTTATATGTTTTACCTACTTTTAATTACTGTTCACCATTCACTATCATTTCATTTTTAAAAGTCACTCCTTCGGTCTGTCGGTCGGTCGGTTTGTAACACTTTTGTGCTTGGCCTTTTTGGTTAAGATCAAAGGTCTGTTGTTAATACATGCTGTTCTTAGCTTTTTCAAAGTGACAACTAGAAATAATGAAACGCTTATCTTTTGGCAATTTCATTTCTTTCGACAATCTCCCAAAGCTCACTACTGAATGAAAAACATCTTTTCAGCCTTTTTTTTTTTTTTTAATAAAACGAACAAAGTTAAATTATTTAAACAATAAAAGTTAAATAGAACAATGTACTTTTTTTTTTAACGAAGACTGTTTAAAAAACGTCTGAAGAAATTAGAATGTTTATACATTCAAGTATCAACATAAAATTTATTGTATATTTAGAATTACATTTAAAAAAAAAAAAAAAAAAACAGAAAAAAATCTTTATTATGTACATGCTTGTCACAGAATGAACATGTCATATTCCAAAAATCATATGTGTTTGGCTAGTAACTTTTCTGTCGATGAAAAAGTAATTATGACAAATCTGATTGGCTTATGCCTGATGAATCCTATCGTGGATGAAACGCGGAATATTCTGTGTAGCTTAATTGCCATATATATTTTATAACTTACTACTATATATATATATATATATATATATATATATATATAAAACTTTGTACACAGGGCTCTACATTTCGAGTGAAACAATTGCATTTGCGAGTGATTTTTCAAAACGGCGACTAGAAATAATGAAACGCTTATCTTTTGGCAATTTCATTTCTGTCAACAATCTTCCAAAACTACTACTGAATGAAAAACATCTTTTAAGCTTTTTTTTTTTTTTTTTTATAAAATTAACAAAGTTAAATTATTTAAACAATTAAAGTTTAATAGAACAATATACTCTTTTTTTTTTTTTTAACGAAGGCTGTTAAAAAAATGTCTGAAGAAATTCGAATGTTTATACCTTCAAGTATCAACATAAAATTTGTTGTATATTTAGAATTACATTTATTAAAAAAAAAAAAAAAAAAAAACAGAAAAAAATCTTTATGATGCACATACTCGTCACAGAATGAAGATGTCATATTCCAAAAATCACATGGGTTTGGCTAATAACTTTTCTATTTGGCTAGTAAACGAAAATGTTTAGTTGTCAAAGGTCAACTAAAGATACATTTGTCCGTAGAACCCTGCCTGACCATGCGTCCAACCTCCAGGATTGGTTGGTTGGTTGGTTGTTTTTGTTTTACGGCATATCAACCCTTTTCGGATTATTTAATGCCGAATCCAAAGATTTTGAAGAAAAAATTTTTTAATAGAATATATTTGTTGTTTTCAAGTCGGTTTCTATTTAATCCCACAGTTGGGACCCTAACAGGTACTACCACTCCGGGTCAGAGTGGACCTGGGAGCAATAATTAAAGGGTGGCTCCACACTCCGCAAAGCCCACAAACTGGGGCCTCACCACTGGATATAGCTTAAGGTCATTTTTTTTTAAACGTAGGTTGTTTAAAAAACATCTGAAGAAATTAGAATGTTTATACATTCAAGTCTGAACATAAAATTTGTTGCATATTTAGAATTACTCTTATTTAAAAATGTCATATTCTAAAAGTCATGTGGGTTTTGCTAGTAACTTTTCTATTTGGCTAGTAAACAAAAATATTTAGTTGTCAAAGATCAACTAGAGATAAATTTGTCCATAGAGCCCTGTATAATATTTGAGTTAACGTCTGTTTTACTTGCTTGTTGGACAGCTTTAAAAAAATTGACTTGCAAAGTAACCCTATTTCTGGCCAAGTTTTTATTCATCCTTTCAAGTCCAACTTTATGAGGTACTAGCAGACCGACCAGCATTTCCCAGTCATAAAATACGCAAAAATATTATATTTTAATTCATACAGAAACTGCGTGCATGCGAGTATTATAATTTTTTGTTTGGTACTTGTACAGTTTAACCAAAACATTAAAAAATGAAAATATCGAAAAAAAAAAAAGATAAATTTGTCTGTAGAGCCCTGGTACATTTAGACTATTCGGCAAAACTTGTGATTGTTCGGCAGTCTCGGAAATGTTCGGTGAAACTCACCATTGATGACGTAATTACTTGGTATCCATTAATCAATTGTACCAAAATATTTATCATAAATTTAAGTTCACACAAAAGTTTATGTAGTAGCTCAATAGTGCAGACTATACTAGAGTTCATAATACATTACATCATAATGTAAGCTCGTAAAATACTATATACAAGCGACGAAAATATATTTATCGCAACTGAGCTACACAGACTGTTTTTTTTTAGCCCAACTTTTTTTTTTTTTTTTTTACACAGTGGTCACCACTTATCAAGGCCCGGAAGCCACTCAGGGATAAGAGTTATTGCAAGTACATTACGTTAGTGTGGAGATTTAATGAAGTGTTTACTTAAGGGGGCGGTTCATTAGGAATTTGTTAACGTTGGACTTGAACACATCCAAGTTGTAGTCAGGTGGGAAGCAGGCAGACGGAACAGAGTTCCACAGGCGTGCAGTTCTAAGAAAGAAGCTTTGTTCATGGAATCCACGTTTTGATTTAGGCACAGATAAAGAGTGGGGGAAATTTTTCATAGTGGATTCGGCTAGACGGGTGTTTTTCATGAAAGATTGGCGAGGGGGGGACCAGAGATTGGAGTTCAGACGAGCACCTGCCATGGAAATAACGATAAAACAAGGATAGGCTCGCAACGTCTCTTCTGTGGGAGAGAGGTTGCAGGGTAGAGAAAAGGGTATCCCCCACTAAGCCACGAAGTCTATTTTGTACTCTGTCAAGGCAGGATAAGCTGTTTTTAGCAGCTCCTGCCCAGATATGGCAGCAGTATTCCATCCTTGGACGTACTTGGCTTTTATATAGATAGAGAATTGCATCAGTAGTGAGATATCTTCTGGAGCGGTAGAAGGAACCCATCATCTTTCCAGCGACCTCAGCAACAGACTTGATGTATGTGTTCCATTTCAGATCAGGAGTAACGGTCAAACCCAGAAGCTTGTCAAAACACGGGGCCTCTCCCAGACGAGAGCCATCCATCCCAATTGATGCCAGATGGGGATCAGAGCGTTGATGATATAAGGATAGGAGTTTGGTTTTAGATGCATTAAAGGTAACCAGCCACGTCTTCCCCCACTGAACCACGCGCTCGAGATCAGAGGAGAGCGAATCAGAGAGAACTTTGTCATTTACAGCCTTTGATGTGTTGCCGTAGATGGTCGTGTCATCAGCATAGATGTCACCTATTATCAATGGGGATGAAACGCAGACGCTAAATTACCATATATACTTTTTTCATAAATTACTGCTTAGCTCTAGTCACAAATTGAGCACTGCTGAAGTAAATACCGAAAATCGATACATCTATATATTAATACGATAGTGTGTGTTCTTTTGTGTGTCATGCTTACATCCGGGTCGGTATGTTCTTTTATTCTGTGTCGTCAATAATTTTATCAAGAATCCTTCATAAGTTTTGGTCTCAGTTTCGAATATAGCTGATGGCACTTGAATCAACTATTTTTTTTTAAAATAATTTTATTAAGAATTCTTCATAAGTTTTTGTTTCGATTATGGCTGAAGAAACTCAAATTATATATATATATATTTTTTTTTCATAAGTTTATATTTCGGTTTCGATTCCAGCTAATGCACCCAAGTCATATGGATTTTTTTTTTTTACTTTCCAAATCGTAACTTTATATAAAAAAATCGATAAGTTAACTATAATAATATATACGAAATCTGCAAGAATTAAAATATCATATTTAAGCGTACTTTACGGCCGGGCTTTACCGCGAGTTCGTGTTAGTTCAGATGAATACTTTTGCAGTTTAAACAAAAAAGCTGCAATAATATCAGAGCGTCTCCATTTACGCTGAACATCTTCGGAATGACAAAACCAATATATTACATATGAATGAGTCCTCTGCGGAATTTCCACAGATCCCGCTAATAATATATAAATATTATAAGGAGATGTATGTTATGTATATTTAGTGCGTATCTATAAATTAATACATTTTACCAAGAATTCTTTATGAGTTTTGGTTTCGTTTTCGACTATAGCTGATGGCACTTAAATTTCCCCTTGCTTTGTTAAAGATTTAGAATTTCATAACATAATTATTTTATATGGAGGATCATTTACAAGCACCAATCCATGGTCCAGTGGTTAGAACTGCCGACTATCAACACAATGGTTGTAAGTTCAATACACGGCTAGGGAAAGGTGCTAGTCTAGCCGCTCTGATGAGTTGTGATACAACGAAACAGTACTGTATGTGGAAATTATATATATATATATATATTTATTTATTTCTACAGAAATATATTTTCTTATGCTATATATCAATCCTTATTTAAGAAGCTCAATGTAATTACAGAGCAATATAGAGAATAAATGACAATTGTTTGGGTTTTTTTTTAGCTTAGTTTAGTTTCATATATACAAACATGTATAATAGTTTATAATTTGTTGATATTATTTTCATATGTATACACAAATTAGAATTAATAAATTTTCTAATCATTAAATAGAATATTTTGGTAGAAGATTCATAAATTAGAATTGTTGGTACAAATAGTTGGGTTTAATGACTTTGTTTGATAAAAATCCAATATGGCGTAATGGACAAATAAAGCTATGTGCAGCTTCTCTTCCAATTTTCGGATTTTAATCATGTCAAATCACACTTCAATTCCTTTTGACGGATTGATTGTTGCTATTTCTTCTGATGAGTTAAGGGCATAATAGATTCACTGATTGATATAATAATTAAGTGATTGATTTTGCGCTACGAAACAGATACTGTCAAGAATTGTATATGTCAACTGAATTAAAGGAATAAATTATAAGATGTCAACATCATGAATTTTGGAATATAACTTTTTGTCATTTATTCTCTCTCTCTCTCTCTATATATATATATATATATAGTTTTTTTACATAGGCACCACCACTTATCAAGACCAAGAGGCCACTCGAGGATAACGGTTAAAGAGTGTACAGTAAAAATTGGACAATATAATAATCGTTAATAATGGAAATTTGGTAAATTTCTTAACTTGGAATGGTTCATCAAAAACTTGTTTACGTTAGACTTGAAGACAACCACATTGTAGTCAGCTGGAAAGCAGGAAAACGGAAGTGTGTGTGCATATATATATATATATATATATATATATATATATATGCACATACATACATATACACACACTACATATTATGATGAGAAGCATTTACCTTCGAAATGCCATGGCCTAAAGAGGTTTCTTCCTTATTCCTCTTTCTGTAACCCTTATTGACTTGATAATGTAATGAAGTTCTTATGTAACTTTACACTTTATTTTTTTTACTTTGGGGTAATTGTGCCAAATCTGGAGGTAACTGCTTCAACTAAAAAAAAAAAAAAAAAAAGTGCTCTTTATATGCGTGGTTGCCAGTCAAGCACTTTTAGCTAGTTGGCGCGATAACCCCAAAGTATGGTATATATATATATATATATATATATATATATATATATATCAGAAGCATAAATGAGAAGTGCAAGCCGAAATTTACACGTAAAATTTATTTTCCAATAAAAAAAGACGGTAAAATTCAGTTTCAAAAAATGTAAAATTCTTTTCTTCAGAGGAAAGAAACGAGTTAGATTTTATATATTTATTTCATTGCCAATTAACATGCTAAACGGCTGCTGCTGTGTGGGTAATGAATTGACATAGATATTGTGTAGAGAAATGTGCAAAGACACACACAGGCACGTTCACTTTTATATATATACTAGCATGGGTGCCCGGCGTTGCCAGGGTACTTGGAGGTGTATGTTGAGCAAAAAAAAAAAAAGAAAAAAAAAAGCGGTCAATTTTTTTAAAACTTTGACCCCCATTATGACCCCTTAAAATTTATTGTTTTGGGCTCAACTCAAGTTATTAAGTTAGATCCATGTCCAAGGAACCTATATCTAAAATTTTAATTGTATAGACCCACCCAACATAACCAGCATCGCATTTCAATTCAAATGCCAGTGCGATGCTGGTTATGTTGGGCGAACATCCTTGCATCTTTTGACTCGTATAAACCAGCATGTTCCATCGAAGATCAGACAAGGGAGGATGGGGTCTGGTACTCTCCCTCCTTCTGCAGCCTTGGGCTCTGCTATTGGCCAGCATTTGGTTGACAACCCATGCTGTGCCGATAGATATAAAATAGAGCGGACTCCAGAAACTATTTAAAGATTTTGGAGTCTGTCTCTATTGCGGTGCAGAAACCTTTGTGCAGGCAGAAAGAAACATCTAACACATTGTTTCTCTTTGGGGAACTTTGAATCTTTACTCCCCCCCCCAACCCCATTGTGCCAATATTTTAATCAAGTTTGATGTATACCACAAAATCAATTATCTGTACGATCGTTTCGGAAAACAATGCTTTTTATTGTGGTATACATCAAACTTGATGTATACCACAATAAAAAGCATTGTTTTCCGAAACGATCGTACCGATAATTGATTTTGTTGTTGTTCCTTCTTATGAAACTGATTTTTAAGTTAATTAAAATTTGATTTTTAAATTTTAAATTATAAATCACATTACTTAATATTGAATTAGCTCTAGGACATTTAACTATCGAGCTTATTATATATCTAAATTACAACGAGCACTTTCTATTTCCTGTATTTTAATTAAACTAGTAATTTCACTGTTACATTAAAATACACTCAGCTCTTTAGACTATTGTTCTAATCTCCTTATATATATATATATATATACACACACACACACAATATATGAATAAAAAATACATTGTGTAAGTGGATTAATACGTTGCCATGTAGCAAACATTTTCACAGCTTAAAACAAGTGCATTTAATCAATGGCTTGACAATATGGTTGTCAACTTGTCACCCTATTTATGTTGAATAAAAAAAAAATCAGGTTTTTTTAATAACACCCAAGGGCGGTGGCTACCTCCCTTGCCTTCTGTCGATTGCATGTGACAGATTGTGTGCAAGGTGAGGGCCCTAATCCCCCTTCTGTGAATCGAAGTACATTCTAATCCGGTGTTGTCTCCAAGTGGGTTGGAGAATGTGTCAGTCACATGCAACACCCGTCACTGCAGTTGAAGGGTGACTCGAGCGAACGATTCGGCAGACAGAAAGGATTAGAGGTCGCTGCAGGTCGGAGGAAAATGGTTTACGTTTTGGTGTAGTGCACATGGCAGCGGATGTCTAAATGTGTCATAAGAAAAAGAGAGAGCGAGGTCAGAGAGGGAGAGAGAAAGAGAGTGAGCGAGTGGGGAAGAGAGAGAGAGAGACAGGTCAGAGGGAGGAAGTGAGAAAAACACAGGTCAGAGGGAGGAAGTGAGAAAAACACAGGTCTCAGGGAGGAAGTGAGAGATAGGTCATAAGGGGGAAAGACACAGGTCAGAAGGGAGAGAAAGAGAGAGAGAAAGACAAGTTGAAGGGGGAAGAGATAGAAAGAGACAGATCGCGGGGTGGGGGGATAGACATGTCGGGAGACGGAGAGGAAGAGAGGAAACGAGGGGGGGGGAAGAGAGGAAGAGAGGAAACGAGGGGGGGGAAGAGAGGAAACGAGGGGGGGGAAGAGAGGAAACGAGGGGGGGAAGAGAGGAGACGAGGGGGGGGAGACGAGGGGGGGGAAGAGAGGAGACGAGGAAGAGAGGAGGCGAGGGGGGGGAGGAAGAGAGGAGACGAGGGGGGGAGGAAGAGAGGAGACGAGGGGGGGAGGAAGAGAGGAGACGAGGGGGGAGACGAGGGGGGGGAGAGAGGAGACGAGGGGGGGGAGAGAGGAGACGAGGGGGGGGGGAGACGAGGGGGGGAGAGAGGAGACGAGGGGGGGGAAGAGAGGAGACGAGGGGGGGGACGAGGGGGGGAGGAAGAGAGGAGACGAGGGGGGGGGAAGAGAGGAGACGAGGGGGGGGGGAAGAGAGGAGACGAGGGGGGGGGAAGAGAGGAGACGAGGGGGGGGGAAGAGAGGAGACGAGGGGGGGGAAGAGAGGAGACGAGGGGGGGGGGAAGAGAGGAGACGAGGGGGGGGGGGAAGAGAGGAGACGAGGGGGGGGGGGGAAGAGAGGAGACGAGGGGGGGGGAAGAGAGGAGACGAGGGGGGGGGGGGGAGAGAGGAGACGAGGGGGGGAGGAAGAGAGGAGACGAGGGGGGGAGGAAGAGAGGAGACGAAGGAGGGAGGAAGAGAGGAGACGAAGGAGGGAGGAAGAGAGGAGACGAAGGAGGGAGGAAGAGAGGAGACGAAGGAGGGAGGAAGAGAGGAGACGAAGGAGGGAGGAAGAGAGGAGACGAAGGAGGGAGGAAGAGAGGAGACGAAGGAGGGAGGAAGAGAGGAGACGAAGGAGGGAGGAAGAGAGGAGACGAAGGAGGGAGGAAGAGAGGAGACGAAGGAGGGAGGAAGAGAGGAGACGAAGGAGGGAGGAAGAGAGGAGACGAAGGAGGGAGGAAGAGAGGAGACGAAGGAGGGAGGAAGAGAGGAGACGAAGGAGGGAGGAAGAGAGGAGACGAAGGAGGGAGGAAGAGAGGAGACGAGGGAGGGAGGAAGAGAGGAGACGAGGGAGGGAGGAAGAGAGGAGACGAGGGAGGGAGGAAGAGAGGAGACGAGGGAGGGAGGAAGAGAGGAGACGAGGGAGGGAGGAAGAGAGGAGACGAGGGAGGGAGGAAGAGAGGAGACGAGGGAGGGAGAAGAGAGGAAACGAAGGGGGAGAGGGAGAAGAAAGGGGGAGGAGAAGAGAGGAAATGGGAGGGGGGAGAAGAGAGGAGACAAAGAAGAAGAAAGGACAAGAGGACTCCAGATAAGGAGGGGAAGAGGGAAAAGAGAAAGAGTGGAGAGAGATGAATAAAGAGAAAATAATCCAAAATTGTTTTTGTAAGGTAGAAAGTCTCCCTGCCTAACCAACCTAGATACAATTAGTTTTTCTATGTGATATCCGGGCAACACCAGGTAGTTTTCTTTGTAGAATATAAAAAGAATTATTTTCTTTTATAAAAAAAAAAAAAAACAATTTCAAAGATACGAATATCTCATTAAGTTAGAGCATTAAAAAAAAAATGTAATAATAAAAAATATTTTTTCCTAAAAAAAAACTAAAAAAAAAAACTAAAAAAAAAGCAGGATACAGAGCATTGATAAATGGCGAATGAATCAAAGACTTAATCGAATAAAAAAAAAAAAAAAAAAAAAAAAAGGATTGCAAATTTTCACACCTGTCCTTGTGACGTCGATGAAGCCAAACAAACAATACAAACATCTCAGAAGACGGCCTTACCTGCAAAGAGAGAGAAAGAGAAATTGTGAATCCAGGTCAGAAAAAAGAAGGCGACATTATTGTAATATTCCTAAATTATTGACACAAAGATTTTATTTACCCGTGGTTAAAAAAAAAAAAAAAAAAAAAAAAAAAAAAATCACATAGGAATTCCAAAATGATTACAGAGACTCTTCAAAAATATGCTCAAATACGATTATTAATATCTTTTGGGGTTTTGCTGGAGATGGGGCATCCTACCGGATGCCGGACATTTCAATACCATTTCAGACAGTCCAACAGAGAGAAAGAGATCTTTCTAGGATTTTTAAGTGCCCCTTTAAAGTGCATCTGTTACATAGCAAAGACCCTATGCCAGTAAAGTAGCGATTACGTTAGCTAGTGTGGATTTTGGCAAGGGCCATGCGTAGTGCATGGCTGGATAACCCAGAACTGTTCTCAGGGTGGAATGAAAGGTGGGTGACCTAAAATTGAGGCAGGGACAAGAGATCAAACGATAAACAAAACAGATAAACTGTGACGTCACGTTTTCGAGAACGAGAAAGACTCGAAACGAAAAAAAAGTTGTCAATTTAAAGGTCAGTTTGGAATAAAAATTTACCGAGCAATTTACAGAGAGAAACATTTGATGAACGAATAATTTCACAAAACGGACCTGTCAACTGGCCATCTTGTTCATGCGATTTAACTCCATCAGATTATTTTCTTTGGAGATATATAAAGTCCAATGTCTATGCTGATAAACCAAAACACAATAGACCACTTGAAAGACATTTGATGCGTTCTTGCTGAAATACAGCTAAATTTAATGCCTAGTTTGTGAAAATTGGACCTCTAAATCACACCATATACGTGGAGGCCATATACTCGAGCCCATATTTAAATTATAAATTCCAATTTTTTTTTTTTTTTTTTTTTTTTTTTTTTTTTTTTTAACTCACCTTAATCCCCACACAAGGTATAGGGTTAGGGGATACTCCAAAACGCTCCGATTTTTCCGCTTCCTATTAATCGTCCCAACACTAATATAATTATTTTAGTTAAAGCATCTGTTTGTTATCCTGATGCGTTTAAATAGAATAAAACTAATCAAAATATATTAATAACGGAAATCCAAACCTATATTATTAATGTATAAAATAATATATATATAGTTTTGGATTTCCTTTATTAATATATTTTGATTAGTTTTATACTACTTTTTAAGAATTGTATGTTTATTAAAAATTGTGTGTGTGTGTGTGTGTGTGTGTATATATATACACACACACACATATGTATATATATATATACACACACATAATTTTTAATAAATTATTCTATACATTAATAATATAGTTTTGGATTTTCTTTATTAATATATTTTGATTAGTTTTATACTATTTTTTAAAAATTGTATATATATATATATATATATATATATATATTATATATACACACACACAATTTTTAATAAATTATTTTATATATTAATAATATAGTTTTGGATTTACTATTTAAACGCATCAGGATAACGAACAAATACTTTATTTAACTGTTTAAATATTTTAGTTTTATCACAAGAAATATATAATTCCAGGTTAATATTTTTCAGAGGTAAAGCAACCAATGAAATTTTAACGAAGTTAATGCAAGTGTGCTCAATATCGAAGTATATTGCCACTTGGACGTAAGAGGGTTACTAACTGGGACCATGCCTAAGAAAGACTAAGATGTTGGTTTATGTTACATTTGAACTTCTACATATCAGTATAGTTAGAAAAGCAGGTAGCAGGAAGGGAATTCCAATTTAGAATACACTACATATAATAAAACTGTTTTTCTGTGATTCATTTTAAACTCGCCCGGGTGCTCGGCGTTGCCCAGGTGTTTGGAGATGCGTGTTGAGCACAAAAAAAAAAGAAAAGGAAAATTGCAAGCGCCAAAAAAAAAGTGGTAGTAGGCAGGTAGGCGCAAACTCATACTGCAAAGGAGGAAAAGAACGTGAAAAAAAATGTGACATCTTTGCTGTTGCGTCCATCACCAAATCAGAAATGACGAAAGTTTAAATTAAGGCTAGTCAATCGAAAAAAGGGGATGACTTTCGAAAATATTGGCGAAAAAAGCGACCCCTTCCTGTAGAAAAATGACCAGTTGAGGGTGAAGGAATTAATGTTTTTAGCCAATTTTTTTATATTTGTTGTCGGAATGGTCGAGCTTCAAAACGATACCGATCTTGTGAAAATCGGTCAAATCTGTCGAAAGTTTTAGGCAGGCATACAAAAATACAAACATGCATTTAAACAGACAGGTGAGATTTATATTATAGACTAGCGGGGGGAGGTACCCGGCGTTGCCTGGGTGTTTGGAGGTGTGTGTGGTTTTGGGTAAATCAAAAGTCTGGGGTGTTTGTGTCGGGGGGGGGGGTAAAATAATAAAAAAAGTTTTGGTAGGTAAGTATGAGGATCAAACCCGAGCCCTTGAGGCGAAGTTGGAAATTAAAGTGTGATAAAAAAAAAAAAGCGTGCAACGTTAACCATTGGGCCACTGCAAAATACCAACGGAAACAGGTTTGAATTTATTTAACTATTAAGAATTGTACTTAATGACTTAATGAGGTCAACTTTGACTGCGGGACAGTATTTTATTTACTGCGGGAACGTTCTTTTTTATTTTTATTTTCCAAGATATTGGGGGGAGGGGGCAGCTCCTCATAAAAAGGAAATTGTCCAAATTGAATAGCAATTGTCTGATATAAGGAAAATTTTCACATTGATCAAAGCTGATTGCTTTCGGACCCCCCCCCCCCGATCACAACCAGAAAAAAATACCGTCAGAATTAGTGTCGCTTTTATTATACGAAAAAGCCTAATCCACATGCAGCGAGCGAAAAAATGTTGAATATTTATCTTTTCAAAGTCGAGCAAATTAAATAGACAGGCGACTTCCGTTGTTAACTCGTATATATTATGATTTGTATGTGATATAAAAAGTTTTAAGAAGCTGTGAGCCGACCGACCGCTTCTCGGAAAAAGGCTTTTCTTGGACATACACAAAAAGCGAACATACATACACACATTTTCGCTTTAATATATATAGACTAGCGGGAGGTACCCGGCGTTGCCTGGGTGTTTGGAGGTGTGTTGTTAGGGGTGAGGTGGGGTGGGGTGGGGCTAGGGGGTAGATAAAAACATCGCCGGGTGCTTGGAGGTGTAAAAGAAAAAAAAGTTTTAGTAGGAAGGTAGGATTGAACCCCGAAGCCTTGACATGAAGGTGGAAACGAAAGGGAAAAAAAGCCAGCCACCTAACCATCTTGGCCACGAGGGGAGAGGAATTGATAAGCATGTTAAGTTAACGTTCATAGAGTGAAATTGACAGGTGCGAGGAAGTTAAGTCGCGTGATGTTTGACCTTGGACCATGACGTAAGCAATAGCTGTTCAGCAGTTAAGATTTTGTGCGGGACAGTTTTTACCGAACTTTGGGGAAGGAAAAGCAGCTCCCTCGTTTATTAGGGGAGTGTCTCGAAATGAAAGCAATTGTCTGATATGACGGTGAAAAGCCGACACTGACCAAACGTTTACATCGCTTTTTGGAGACCACCGGCCGTGGGCCGGGGAGGTGGCTATTCGAATCGAGTTTCGTTTTTTTTATACCGAAAAATGAAAGCAACACACGGTGATCCAAAAATCTGGAATATGTAGCTTTTCAAAATCGGTCAAATTAAATAGACAGGCGACCCCCATTGTTAACTCGTAGATTTTTATGATTTAGACGTGACATAAAAAGTTTTAAGAATGAGCGAGCAAGCCCCAGAAAAAAGGCTTTTGCGGACATCCATAAAACGTGTACATACATACATACACACATTTTGCCTTTTATATAGATTAAAGTTCACTGTCTCTTAAAAAAATAAATAAAAACCCTATAGTTCCAAATGATCACTCATCTTGTAATGGCCAGACTCAAATTGCTTTACAAATTAATCTTTAAATGATGCTATAGGATGGAATAATAAATTTGTCCCCCCTAAAGAAAACAACACTACAGCTTTATTTTAAAACTTTTATTGAAAAACAAAAATCAATTCAGGTAACTTGATTATGTAGTAGAGCCGACATATATTCAATGTAGCCGCCTTCAGCCTCAATCAACGCCTCGATACAGATCTGCAATGCCTTTTCCACAAGTGCCGACGGGAATTCATCAGACACTCAGCGGATGGCGGCGATCAGGCTGGCTTTGATATCGTGGGAGGTCATGTTGGTGACCAAACAAAGTAGTCCAGTTGGTTTAGGTCAGGGGGGGAGGGCAATGAGAGAAGGATACAAAGTCATAACATTCCTTCTAAAGCCAGGTCTGGGTCTCTTTAGACTGGCACAAAGTCCTGCTGCCCCACCATCACCACACTCTTCAGCACATCCAGGTACATTTTGGTGTTGACTCTCAAGCCGACTTCAAAGATGTGAGATAGCATGATGTGGCCCTCACTTGAAACCACATCATAACCGTGAAGGCGCTGGCAACGGTCCTGTTGTCATAACATGGATCGGTAGAGAGCATAAGTTGTACAGCGGCGCATCTCCGATCTCGTTCATTGAACATTGTTTCACTTTAACGCATGATAGAAGGCGTCTTTCACTTTTGGGATTTGTACAAAAAAAAGAAAACCAGGAATGGAATCAGGTCATCTTTTCTATGGCGACAATTTTATCTTTCCACCCTGTATTAATATGTAAAGATTAATAATTGGGCGTTGTAGGTAAAAAATTAATATACGGATATTAATATTTTACAATTAGCAGGACATGGAATGAAAAATATTTTTTTTTATCAAAAAATGTTTTGATAAAACTAATATTTTTCTGAATAGTGCAAAAAATTTTTTTCAAACAGAAAAGTCAATAACAGGCAGTCAACTATGAGTTTATTAACATTTCTATAAAAATAACGTCCATTGTATTTTTAATATAAAACCGACCCAAATAAGATAAATTAATAAATACTAATAAATACTCAGAAAGTAATATTGTGCTACATAGTTCAATGCAAATAATGAAATCACATTCTAAGAGATAATCTTTAATTTACTGCTTCAGTCCAGCATCTTTTGGCAAACAGTGTTCTTTTTGCCCTGTTTCTTTCGAATGTTCCCTTTTTTACATAATGTATTGTTTACTTCATTCTTTAGTGAAGAATTGCTGCACATCAAAATTACAAGTTCTTTTCTGACACCGTTAAAACAATGATCATATCTTATATTTGAAAACTTGCTATATGAAAGGGAGGTCACTCATTCTTGTCTAAGGTTGCCAGATTGACCTTTTTAAAGCCAAATTTTGCGAATTTAGCTTTTTTTTAAAAAGCATTTTAGCCTTAAAACAATGTATTTGACCTATCTTAAAAGCGTAACATACAGACACACTAAGGAACAAACAGAATAATTTATAGATAGGATTGCAACACGAAAAGAAAACCGGGTTTCATCAAACAGAAATGGAATCATGTCGTTTTTTTTTCTATGGCGACAATTTCATCGTTCTACTCTGTATTAATATGTAAAGATTAATAGTTGGGTGTTATAGGCAAAATATTAATATACAGATATTAATATTATACAACTAGGAGGACATGGAATGAAAAATATTTTTCATCAATTAATGATCAGAAGCACGGGCGTGTGGTTATGAAATCCTACCCCATCTTCCCTACTCTCCTAACCTTGCACCCTCTGACTTACACCTCTTCCCAGCCATGAAGTTGTTTTTGAAAGGAAAGCGTTTCCCAGATGATGCAGCTTTGATTTTTGAAGTCACGTCGTGGTTGGAGGACCAACCTGGGGTGTTCTACAAAAACGGTCTCCAGAGCTGCATCAAACGATGGGAGAAATGCATCACTCAGGGTGCTTCCTATGTAGGGAAAGACTAATAACTGTGCCAAGTTTCGTTGCTATGGGAAGTGTGTCAGGGGCATTACTTATTGCACGCCCCTCGTAAACCTGATATTTTTCTCAGCATTTTTTGGCAAACTTTTTTTCCCTGTTTTTTTCGAATGTTCCCTTTTTTTATATAACATTGTTTACTTCATTCCTTAGTGAATAACCGCTGCACATCGAAATTACAAGTTCCTTTCTGACACCATAAACACAATGATCATATCTTATTAGGGCTATGACAAGAGAATATTCTTATTGTTTTGACTCTCGAGTATATATCCGACAATCGAGAACCACATCAGTCTATATAAAAGCATATAAGGTATTAACTGATTGTCTGATGATTATTCTCTGATGTATCGTTATTTTCATGGAAAGTGTTCGACTGAGCTTCAATCTATGGTTCCCCCCTCGTCAAACTTTCACAAGAAACACTCGTCTAGCTGTAAACACTATCAATAATTCCCCCCATTCTTTATCTGTGCCTAAACCTAAACGTAGATTCCATGAACAAAGCTTCTTTCTTAGAACTGCACGCCTGTGGAATTGTCTTCCGTTTTCCTGCTTTCCGGCTGACTACAATATGGTTGTCTTCAAGTCTAAAGTAAATAAGTTCTTGATGAGCCGTTCCATATAAGTTATCAAATTTACCAAATTTTCATTACTAATGATTACTATATTGTCCAATTTCTACTGTACACTCTTTAACCCTTATCCTTGAGTGGCCTCTTGGCCTTGATAATGTGGTGATGCCTATGTAAAAAAAAAAAAAAAAAATGATATATGCTCGAGAGTCAAAATAATGAAAAGAATATTCTCTTACCCTAGCCCTACTTATGATATTTGTAAACTTGCTACATCGAAGGGAGGTCAGTCATATTCTTGCCTAGGGTTGCTTTTTAAAGCCAAATTTTGTGAATTTAGCTTCTTTTTTTCTTTTTTTTTAAAGCATTCTAGCCTCAAAAAATTGTATTTGACCTTTTCTTTTTTTTTTTAAAGCATTCTAGCCCAAAAAAACTGTATTTGACCTTTTTTTTTTTTTTTTTTTTTGTAAACTTGCTACATCGAAGGGAGGTCAGTCATATTCTTGCCTAGGATTGCTTTTTAAAGCCAAATTTTATGAATTTAGCTTTTTTTTTTAAATTAAAAAAAGCATTCTAGCCCCCAAAAATTGTATTTGACCTTTTTTTTTTTTTTTTTAAGAGACGTACGGACACACTAAGAAACATGCAGAATATTTATATAGATTGGGTTGCAGAAAAAGGCCCGTAGCAAACAATAGGATTCATCATGGTTCCTTTTATTAGGAAATATTGCAGTTCACAAAAAAATCCTGCTATAAGCGCCAACACAACTACAGCAATAGGTATGTCAGAAACTTTGTGAAAAATACTGAATAATTTGACCCCCTGTCTTTCCAAGTTTATAACTACTCGGAAAATGTAATTCAAACCCTAATTTTTTTTTTTCAATTAAAAGGGCAAGGACTAAGGTTTCATTTAAAAAAAAAATATAAATAAAAAATATAAACAATGTGGTTTTAAAAAAAAATGTTTTAAACTTCGGACTTTATAGGTAAATTTCCAAAAAACTGTTTTTTTGTTTTAAATTGGATTAGACTATTTATTGATCTTCTATCTTCAATTTATGATATATAAAACTTTGGCACATAAATTAATTATTTACTTTTTAATAGACATTTCAAAATAGGAGGGGGCGTGAATTAAAAAAAAAACGTTTGTCTAAAATATTATATTCGGTTTATTGGAAAGAACATAAACTTTCACATTGACACTGAAAATATCGTAAAAATAGAATCAATAGAAAAATTTTGATAATTTTTAAAGTTTAAAATTTGAAAAATACTGAACTCGTAAAATTCAATTAATTTCATTAGTTTTTTTTTTTGTTTTTTTTTAAATAATATTTCTATTACTTCATATACAACTTTATTTTGAAAGTATAATCCATAAAGAAAATAAACAACCCACTTTTAAGAGAAATTACGATTTTTTTTTTTTTTTAATATTTTATTCACGGTTTTTAGGGGTGTCAAAAATTCCTACAAAAATTCTAATACACCTACTACAGCAAACGTCGCTCATTCTCCCAATTTCGACCACTTCATACAGAAACCGACATCAGCTGACCGCAGACTTCCATACATTTTTTTTTTTTTTTTGAGGCATCTATCGAGGCGTTATTCGATTGTGGAAACAGCAAACAGAATACGAGTGCATCATAGGCCGCCGCTTAATAATCATAATTTCAGAGGGTCGAAATTGCATAGATAACGGGATGATTGCCACCGAGTACAGGATTTGGACGTGTAGCAGCCGTAAAATAGTCGGATTTTTGAAAATTGTGGAAAGGAGTGAGAGAGAGATGGCGAGAGTTGGGGGAGGGGGTGGGGGATGTGTGAAAAAAAAAAATGTGACAGAAAGGGAGTGAGGAAGACGAAGATAAAGGATGAAAGGGAAACTGAATACAAGAAAGAATGATGGCAGAGCGGTTAGCGAAGAAAAAGAGAACGTGACGGAATGTCAGAGTGGAAAAGCCTGACAGAGAGAGAGAGAGAGAGACAGACAGACAGACAGACAGACAGAGCCTGACAGAGAGAGAAAGAGAGAGCAGAGAGAGTGACAGAAAGAGAGAGACAGAAAGAGAGAGAGACAGAAAGAGAGAGAGAGACAGAAAGAGAGAGAGACAGAGAGAGAGAGAGACAGAGAGAGAGTGACAGAGAGAGAGAGTGACAGAGAGAGAGAGTGACAGAGAGAGAGAGTGACAGAGAGAGAGAGTGACAGAGAGAGAGAGTGACAGAGAGAGAGAGTGACAGAAAGAGAGAGAGAGTGACAGAAAGAGAGAGAGAGAGTGACAGAAAGAGAGAGACAGAGCCTGACAGAAAGAGAGAGACAGAGCCTGACAGAAAGAGAGACAGAGCCTGACAGAAAGAGAGACAGAGCCTGACAGAAAGAGAGACAGAGCCTGACAGAAAGAGAGACAGAGCCTGACAGAAAGAGAGACAGAGCCTGACAGAAAGAGAGACAGAGCCTGACAGAAAGAGAGACAGAGCCTGACAGAAAGAGAGACAGAGCCTGACAGAAAGAGAGACAGAGCCTGACAGAAAGAGAGACAGAGAGAGACAGAGCCTGAAAGAGAGAGAGAGAGAGTAACAGAGCCTGAGAGAGAGAGAGAGAGTGAGTGACAGAGAGACAGAACCTTACATAGAGGTAGAGAGAGTGAGTGAGTGAGTGAGTGTGTGTGTGAGTGTTTGTGTGACAGTGATATTTTTCATTTGTTTACACATTTTTTAAAACTTGTACAGAAAAAGGAATAAAATTTTAGTTGTATGGCGAACAATTACAATTATATTCTTCAATTTAAAATGAGAGTTATCCAACTTACTGATTTTTTTTTTTTTTTTAATATCATTATTAAAAAAATGTTTCATATTAAAACTTGTCTGGGCCAAACTAACTTTTTTTTTTTTTTTTTTTTAATTCAATTGCAACAAAGTACATTATATTGCTAATAGAGATTTTAAACAGAATCCTTAAAGTAACATAGTGCATAACGTACCAAGTAAAATTCAGTTATAAGTGACACCCTTCTATACATCTTTCGATTTAATCTTCATCAATTTAATTGCAATTCATTATTGAGATGAGTTTTATTTATTAATTTATTTATTGCGGACTATTATCCTCATCTTTCTTAGTTGTTTCACGACGTTTTGACCAACTATTCCTCTGACCTTCGTCAGGTAGTAACCGCGACGGGATAGGAACTCCGAATCTCCTAACTGCATTCTCAGCAATTACTGCCATCCATAGTTGTTGTCGTCTCACCACAATTTGGCCAAGTACTCTCTGGCCGGCTTTGGGTAGGATTGAAACCACTATCTTCAGAAAATTCTCACCCGGAACCGTAGAGATTCAACGTCTATCCACTGTACCATGGGCCCTGAAAGGCGATCAAGGTCGAGTGTTTTGTGTCTTAAAAAGACACGTTTATTTATTATCTGATCTTCCATGGTCGGGTCCGTACCGAATGGTATATATATATATTATTTTTAATTGCAATTCATTATTGAGATGAGTATCATTTATTAATTTTTTTTATTGCAAACTATTATCCTCATCTTTTTTAGTTGTTTCATGATGTTTCAGCCAACTATTCCTCTGGCTTTCGTCAGGTGGTAACCGCGACAGGATAGAAACTCCGATCTAACTGCGTTCTCAGCAGTTACTGCCTTCCATAATTGTTGTCACTACGTTTTGGCCAAATAATTGTCTGGCCGACTTTGGGTAGGATTGAAACTGCTATCTTCAGACAATGCTCACCTGGAACCATAGAAGAGATTCAACGTCTCTATCCACTGCGCCAAAGGGCGATGAAGGTTGGATTTTTTGGTCTTAAAAATCCATGTTTCTCAAAGATATTTTTTATACACTTTTTTCATCACAAACAAGGCATATTGCAATTTAGAATGTGAAAGTCTTATTTACGATCAGGTCTAAAAGGGGATTACAAGGAGTTGAGCAGCGAGATGTCCGGACCTAAATAGTGAAGAGGCAGGATTTTGCTGCTTGTTAGGCTAGCTGGTAGTAGGGATGCAACACAGCAGTGATGGGACAGAGGTTGGAGCTTGCGGGATCTGTTCAAAACTCCTTTTGAAACATATGGGACTAGTGGTTGATGCACCAGCCCAGATGTAGCAACAATACTCCACGCATGGGTGAAATGGTGGCTTTGTAGAGATATAGGATACTCTGGTCAGAGTAATTTTTTAGCACTTTAGAGGGAGCCCACTTTCTTTGCAGCATCCTTGGCAATGTCCTTAATACGCTATTTGAACTAAGGGTGTCCTGAAAACTCACATTGCACATCCAGCATATTATTCTCATCTAATTTCTCTTCATGCAACATAACTTCAATCTTCAATGACCTGATTTCTTTCCATACATCACATTACATACACACGAGTAACAGACTATTACCATACACCACATTACATACACACGAGTAACAGACTATTACATCACATTACATACACACGAGTAACAGACTATTACCATACATCACATTACATACACACGAGTAACAGACTATTACCTTACATCACATTACATACACACGAGTAACAGACTATTACCTTACATCACATTACATACACACGAGTAACAGACTATTACCATACATCACATTACATACACACGAGTAACAGACTATTACCATACATCACATCACATTACATACACACTAGTTACAGACTATTACCTTACATCACTATTCTTGGTAACACTCTGCAAGTTAATAATGACAGAAGCATCTTTTACGTGCTCCTTGCTTTCCTGACTCTGCAATCGCACTTGCATCTGTTTCATATCGTGTCGATGATATCACCAAGGTAACAAAGCTTCTTGACAAATTCAATAGCATCTGTATCCGGCTTTTTTTTTTTAACAAAGGAGTCACCACTTATCAAGACCCAGAGACCACTCGAGAATAAGGGTTAATATGTGTACAGTAGTCAATGGGACAATATCATAATAATCGTTAGTAGTGGAAATTTGATAAAGTGGATTACTTAAGGGGAATGGCTCATCAAGAACTTGTTTACATTGGACTTGAAGACGACCATATTGTAGTCAGTTAGGAAGCAGGGAAATGGAACAGAGTTCCACAGGCGTGCGTTTTTTATAAAGAAGCTTTTTTGTTCATGGGATCTAAGTTTAGGTACGGATAAAGAGTAGGGGAAATTATTGATAGTGGTTTCAGCTAGACGAATGTTTTTTATGAAAGTTAGGCCAGGGAGACCATAGATTGGAGCTCAGCCGAGCACTTGCCATGAAAATAACGATAAAGCAGAGACAAACTTGCAATGTTTCTGCTGTGGGAAAAATGTTTCAGGGAAGAGAAAAAGGCATCTCTCACCAGGCTACGAAGTCTAAGCTTCTTCTAGCAGCACCTGCCCAGATGTGGCAACAATACTCCATCCTTGGACATATTTGGCTCTTATATAGGTAGAGAATTGCATCAGTAGTGAGATATTTACTAGACGGGTAGAATGATCTCACCATTTTTCCAGCAGCCTTGGCAACAGATTTGATGTACGTGTTCAATCTCAGATCAGGAGTAAAGGCCAGAGCTAGAAGCTTGTCAAAACATGGAACCTCCCCAAGATGAGAGCCATTCATTTCAATGCCGGACGGGGATCAGAACATTAATGTAAAGATAGAATCTTGATTTTTGATGCATTAAAAGTAATCAGCCACCTCTTCCCCCAGAGTGTTAGTATGTAGAGAGAGAGAGTTAGTGCATAGAGAGAGTTAGTGCATAGACAGAGAGAGAGTTAGTGCATAGACAGAGAGAGAGTTAGTGCATAGACAGAGAGAGAGTTAGTGCATAGACAGAGAGAGGGAGAGTTAGTGCATAGACAGAGAGAGGGAGAGTTAGTGCATAGACAGAGAGAGGGAGAGTTAGTGCATAGACAGAGAGAGGGAGAGTTAGTGCATAGACAGAGAGAGGGAGAGTTAGTGCATAGACAGAGAGAGGGAGAGTTAGTGCATAGACAGAGAGAGAGAGTGCATAGACAGAGAGAGAGAGTGCATAGACAGAGAGAGAGAGAGAGAGTTAGTGCATAGACACAGAGAGAGAGAGAGTTAGTGCATAGACACAGAGAGAGAGAGAGTTAGTGCATAGACACAGAGAGAGAGAGAGAGAGAGTTAGTGCATAGACACAGAGAGAGAGAGAGAGAGTTAGTGCATAGACAGAGAGAGAGAGAGAGTTAGTGCATAGAGAGAGAGAGTTAGTGCATAGAGAGAGTTAGTGCATAGACAGAGAGAGAGTTAGTGCATAGACAGAGAGAGAGTTAGTGCATAGACAGAGAGAGAGTTAGTGCATAGACAGAGAGAGGGAGAGTTAGTGCATAGACAGAGAGAGGGAGAGTTAGTGCATAGACAGAGAGAGGGAGAGTTAGTGCATAGACAGAGAGAGGGAGAGTTAGTGCATAGACAGAGAGAGGGAGAGTTAGTGCATAGACAGAGAGAGGGAGAGTTAGTGCATAGACAGAGAGAGGGAGAGTTAGTGCATAGACAGAGAGAGAGAGAGAGTTAGTGCATAGACAGAGAGAGAGAGTGCATAGACAGAGAGAGAGAGAGAGAGTTAGTGCATAGACACAGAGAGAGAGAGAGTTAGTGCATAGACACAGAGAGAGAGAGAGAGAGTTAGTGCATAGAGAGAGAGAGTTAGTGCATAGAGAGAGAGAGTTAGTGCATAGAGAGAGAGAGTTAGTGCATAGAGAGAGAGAGTTAGTGCATAGAGAGAGAGAGTTAGTGCATAGAGAGAGAGAGTTAGTGCATAGAGAGAGAGAGTTAGTGCATAGAGAGAGAGAGAGTTAGTGCATAGAGAGAGAGAGAGTTAGTGCATAGAGAGAGAGAGAGTTAGTGCATAGAGAGAGAGAGAGAGTTAGTGCATAGAGAGAGAGAGAGAGAGTTAGTGCATAGAGAGAGAGAGAGAGTTAGTGCATAGAGAGAGAGAGAGTTAGTGCATAGAGAGAGAGAGAGAGTTAGTGCATAGAGAGAGAGAGAGAGTTAGTGCATAGAGAGAGAGAGAGAGTTAGTGCATAGAGAGAGAGAGAGAGAGTTAGTGCATAGAGAGAGAGAGAGAGTTAGTGCATAGAGAGAGAGAGAGTTAGTGCATAGAGAGAGAGAGAGTTAGTGCATAGAGAGAGAGAGAGTTAGTGCATAGAGAGAGAGAGAGTTAGTGCATAGAGAGAGAGAGAGAGAGTTAGTGCATAGAGAGAGAGAGAGAGTTAGTGCATAGAGAGAGAGAGAGAGAGTTAGTGCATAGAGAGAGAGAGAGAGAGTTAGTGCATAGAGAGAGAGAGAGAGAGTTAGTGCATAGAGAGAGAGAGAGAGAGTTAGTGCATAGAGAGAGAGAGTTAGTGCATAGAGTAAGAGAAATTGGTGCATAGAGAGAGAGAGAGAGTTAGTGCATAGAGAGAGAGAGAGTTAGTGCATAGAGAGAGAGAGTTAGTGCATAGAGAGAGAGAGTTAGTGCATAGAGAGAGAGAGTTAGTGCATAGAGAGAGAGAGTTAGTGCATAGAGAGAGAGAGTTAGTGCATAGAGAGAGAGAGAGTTAGTGCATAGAGAGAGAGAGAGTTAGTGCATAGAGAGAGAGAGAGTTAGTGCATAGAGAGAGAGAGAGAGAGTTAGTGCATAGAGAGAGAGAGAGAGAGTTAGTGCATAGAGAGAGAGAGAGAGTTAGTGCATAGAGAGAGAGAGAGAGTTAGTGCATAGAGAGAGAGAGAGTTAGTGCATAGAGAGAGAGAGAGTTAGTGCATAGAGAGAGAGAGAGTTAGTGCATAGAGAGAGAGAGAGTTAGTGCATAGAGAGAGAGAGAGAGAGTTAGTGCATAGAGAGAGAGAGAGAGTTAGTGCATAGAGAGAGAGAGAGAGTTAGTGCATAGAGAGAGAGAGAGAGAGTTAGTGCATAGAGAGAGAGAGAGAGAGTTAGTGCATATAGAGAGAGAGAGTTAGTGCATATAGAGAGAGAGAGTTAGTGCATAGAGAGAGAGAGAGGAAGAATATTATTGCATAGAGACAGAGAGTGTTGGTACATAGAGAGAGAGAGTGCATAGAGAGAGAGAGTTAGTGCATAGAGAGAGAGAGTTAGTGCATAGAGAGAGAGAGTTAGTGCATAGAGAGAGAGAGTGCATAGAGAGAGAGAGAGAGAGAGTTAGTGCATAGAGAGAGAGAGAGAGTTAGTGCATAGAGAGAGAGAGAGAGAGAATGTTAGTGTGGAGAGAGAGAAAGAGGAAGAATATTATTGCATAGAGACAGAGAGTGTTAGTACATGGAGAGAGGGTGCTACTGTGCAGTTCGAAAGAAACAATGAGGAACACTAATAAAAAAAAAGAGGTCTGACGGTAAGTGACAAGTTCCCGCGAGAAGAACCGGCAGATCCCGATTGCATCTCTGCAACTACCAAATGACGACATTCTCCTACCCACCGTACCACATAAACCCAAACATCACCCACCCTCACCAATGCTACCTTGCACCAATTCTAGTAGCAGTCTTTGCAGCAAAAGCACTGGCACCACATGTCTGTGTGATTTCTATATTGATTTCTGCAAACTGACAGTCAATTCTGGTGAGGCTGATCTAGGTTGAAAACAAGCGAAAGTGCAGACTTATTTAGATACTAGCAGGTCGCTTGGCATTGCCCGGTCATAAAATCTTTAAATATATTTTAACTCGTGTAGATTTCGTATTTATTAAGAGCCATCTATATAAAAGCCAAGTACGTCCAAGGATGGAATATTGCTGCCATATCTGGGCAGGAGCGGCTAAAAACAGCCTATCCTGCCTTGACAGAGTACAAAATAGACTTCGTGGCTTAGTGGGGGTGCCCGTTTCTCTACCCTGCAACCTCTCTCCCACAGAAGAGACGTTGTGAGCCTATCCTTGTTTTATCGTTATTTCCATGGCAGGTGCTTGTCTGAGCTCCAATCTCTGGTCCCCCCTCGCCAATCTTTCATGAAAAACACCCGTCTAGCTGAATCCACTGTGCAAAAATTTTCCTCTTTATCTGTGCCTAAATCAAAACGTGGATTCCATGAACAAAGCTTCTTTCTTAGAACTGCACGCCTGTGGAACTCTGTTCCGTCTGCCTGCTTCCCACCTGACTACAACTTGGATGTCTTCAAGTTCAACGTTAACAAATTCCTAATGAACCGCCCTCTTAAGTAAACACTTCATTAAATCTCCACACTAACGTACTGTACTATCCCTGAGTGGCTTCCGGGCCTTGATAAGTGGTGACCACCATGTAAAAAAAAAAAAAAAAAAAAAAAAAAAAAAAGCCAATTCTCTATTGATTATTATATTGTACCGAATATATAGTAGTGATTTCAAAAGTTAAAAATAAATATAAGACTTGGGTGCCATCAGCCACAATCGAAACCAAAACATTTGTTACTATCTGAGCTAAGTCCATATGCATCAGAAAATTGAAAATTTAACGTAGTTAACTGTATAAATGTATATTTGTGCATGTGTAGAAGATACGTTTAGTCGACTTACGCCTTCCAAGTTTCAATTTTTTAATTTTTGACTCCTTAGCAGGTACTTTTATCAGCTATAAACTTTTTCAAATTTAATCTATGTTACCATTATATATATATATATATATATATATATATATATATATATATACATATACTCGGGTTTTTTATATTCAAAAGTAATGGACTAATGAATTCAACGAGGTTGTTAGATAGTGCTCAATAAAAAGAGCTGATAATACTTGTTTATTGTTATATAAACATGCTCACATCCCGCTGCTACAAATAGCCACTTGTTTCAATCAAACAACAGATATCATCAGGCAGCGACTTGACTATTCAAGTTCATTGAACTTTTGAATAGTCAAGTCGCTGCCTGATGATATCTGTTGTTTGATTGAAACAAGTGGCTATTTGTAGCAGCAGGATGTGACCATGTTTATATAACAATAAACATATATATATAATTATTATTTACTATAATAATTAAATACCTACAGACACTAGTGTTTCATCCTTTCGAGAACTTTCAGTGCAGGGTGTCACGATTAACACCAGTCGACAGATTCGAACCCGGCAACACGAGATCTCTGGTTCGATTAGCAAAGACCGTATCCATTCGGCTACCATCAACCGCGAGAAATAACGTTGAAATTTAAACATTTTATTTTTAAATGTGTTTTATGTCTGTCAGAGTTATCTAATCATTATATGATGAATTATGCATAAGAGCTAAATTGACCGATTTAATTCGACTGAAAGTGCTCAACGATAAGAAACGAGTTTCTTAAAGGGACTGTCATAATTATTTTTTACTATAATAATTGAATATCTACAGACACTAGTGTTTCATCCTTTCGGGAATCTTCTGTGCAGGGTGTCATGATTAACACCAATCGATAGATTCGAACCCAAATATATATATGTATGTATATATACACACACAAACATTATGGGCTACACATGCGCATACATGCTTCTGCAATGCCTCTTTTCAGAGAGACCACTTTGTCATGTCAAATATCATTTTCACTGCAGAAACATATGCACATATGTAATCAATAATGTTTGTATGAATATGCATACTCTAAAGATGCTCCGTTGATTCATCGAGCACTCTTTCATAGACACAGGAGTTCCAGTTTATTTATATCTAAGAAACTAAACTATAGCACGTCTGATTGAACACGACAGTTATTCCTTTTCCTGTTTTTTTTTTGGATATCTTTTCAATTTGCCGAGCAATCTTTTTTATTTCATATTGTTGGCATGTTGTATATAATGGCGCCCAAAAGTTGTTGTTCAGCCATATTCTTCTCAACCGCTTTCTATTGGTACATGTAATCGTCATCAGGAGCGATTGTTGTTGTTATTTTCGGATCGGAGAAAAGAATAACTGTCGTGTTCAATCAGACGTGCTTGAATAAGGACTTGCTGCCAAAATATACAAATATAAAACTACACGATCCAGCACTACGGACCGAAGAAATACAGTTCCAAACCATCTTTAGCACAATCTCCGAATGCTCCCACCCTGACCAAGCCCAACACAAAAAACTACAACAAAAATTGAACTGACTATACAAAGGACACATCTATCTTCACAAAAATATTAGAACATCACCAACATGACCTCCCCCAACACCTTCCTCTCACTGGCCCCCTCCTCCCCCGACCTGAACCCGCTTGAGTACAGCGTTTGGTCATACGTCGAGAACATCACCAACATGACCTCCCCCAACACCAGACAGCCTGATCGCCGGATATTCGCCGAGTTCCTGCTGGCGCTTGCGGAAAAGGCATGCTCCTAGTTCCGAATCCATGTTGAGGTGGTGAGTGAGGCTGAAGGCGGCTACATTGAATATATGTCAGCTCTACTATGTAATCAAGTTACCTGAATTTATTTTTTCAATAAACGTTTTGAAATAACAAAAACAATTTCTTAACCTTGCCCCCCCCTGCTACCTCTCTAAGAATTCCGACCAAAACGCTAAACTATGCGAAATCGAAATACTCTACCAACAAATCCAAGACCTAAAAAACAAAAATAAAATCTCCCCACCCCCCACCCTCGCAACCTCAAAGATCTCTTAAACGCCGAAGGGTATAAAAATCGATACACACAGACAACTTAACCCCCTCCCAACCACAAAGCTAAAAGAAGCAGCCAAAGAACTCTACAACAATACCAATATCACTATACGAATGGCCACCGACAAATCCAATATTTACACAATCTTAAATAACACCGACTACATGAAAAGAAACATTCGCTCGCTGCGATAAAACAAAGGTACTCATGCAGGGAGTGATCCGTGCTGAAATAATAACGTTATTATTTAAAAAGCCATTCTTAACAGGGGGAGGAGAGGGTTTTTGTACCTATTCTGTACTTTAACCTTACAATTGCATAAAAAAAAAAAACACATCATAAAACTTGGAAATATGATTTAAAAACTAGCGCGGATCACTCTGCATTAGCACCAAAACAAAATTTAAACCATCACAAAAAAATTCTACAGAACAACTAAAAAAATAAATTAACCATATAACAGCAAACAACGCTAGAAATCCGAATAATAAAACTTAATAAAATAACTAAACCCGGCTACAGCCCCTGTCCCATCAACGAAATGTTGCAAAACTTGGCTCAGGTTAGAATGAGAAGGCTATAATCTTGTATATTTCTCGATGTCGCCTGAACACTACTCTCTTTTTTTCTTTTTTTTTTACACCGTGGTCACCACTTATCAAGGCTCGGAAGCCACTCAGGGATAAGGGTTATTGCAAGTACATTACGTTAGTGTGGAGATTTGATGAAGTGTTTACTTAAGGGGGCGGTTCATTAGGAATTTGTTAACGTTGGACTTGAAGACATCCAAGTTGTAGTCAGGTGGGAAGCAGGCAGACAGAACACTATTCTCGTCATTTCCTGTTTAGCAGCACCATTCCTCAGACCAAGGGGAGACAATTCAAGAATTCAATGAACACATATCTAGGGAAATGGCAAAAACACAATCTGTAGTGGAATGGGGACAAAAATGGATGGTCACATTAAATACTGCCAAGACTAAGCTTGTTTTCTTCAATAATTATAAGAAACCTTAACCACCGATAGCAATGGCCAAAAACACATTACCCGAAAGTAATTTTTTTAACTCCTCGGCCTAACGTTCACAGGGAACATGAACTGGAATAGATACATTGAGAGCATTGCCAAGGCGGCTGCTGCTGCGAAGAAGGGCTCTCTCTACCGTGCTAGAAAATTATGCCTGAAAGTATCCTGTACTTCTATAAGGCCAACATTCACTCATGTATGGAGTACTGTTGTCACATTTGGGCTGGTGCATCTGCTGGACACGGTTCAAAAGAGAGTCGCCAACCTGATAGGTCCTGAACTGTCATCTAGGCTTCAGCCTCTGTCCCATCGACGAAATGTTGCATCCCTCTGCCTGTTCTACAAGTACTTTAATGGTGAATGCTCTGACGAACTGCAAGCACTTGTACTCCCCACCTCGGTGTGAACACTCCCGACAAACCCGACAAGCAGCTAAATCCCACCCCTTCACAGTAGATATCCCTAGGTGTAAGAAAGCATTCTACTCCAATAGTTTCTTCCCCAGAACTGCTAGACTTTGGAACTTGCTTCCGGGATTCTGCTTTCCCAACTGTACTGATATGCAGAAGTGTAAGTGTAATGTAAACAGACATCTTGCTGCTCAACTCCCTTCATAATACCCCTGCAACTTATGTCCCCGATAGTAGCCTCCTACTTCAAAATGACACTGTGCCTTGTTATTGAATTAAAAAAAAAAAAAAAAAAACATACGGGGAAAATTAAAATTCACTAATCCTCTAAGACCCATAATCTCTTAAATCCCCACCTCAGTATATAATATCGCTAAAACAATCAATAACATTATTTAACCATACATATTTAATAAATTCAGCATAAAATCTACCACCGACTTCATCGACCTTTTAAAATTAAATGCATAACCACATCCCTCGACGCTGAAAACCTCTTTACTAACGTCCCTCTAAAAGACACAAAATAATTATTAATCAAGTATACAACCACAACACGATACCTAGTTATAACCCCTCAAACCCTAGAAAAATTACTACTAAAATGCACCACACAAGTTCCTTTCACTGAGCCTAATGGAAAAATATACATTCAAATAGATGGCGTCTCAATGGGGTCACCTCTAGCCCCTACATTCGCAGAATACTACATGACCCATCTCGAAAACAAAATCCTCTCAGATCCCAAAAATTAACCCACTATCTATTCTAGATATGTCGATGACATATTCATCATAGCCGAATCCGTTCGAAACATTAAAAAACCTAAACTAATCCTAGAAACACACTCCATCCTCAAATTTACACATGAACTAAACAAATAACAAAATACCATTTCTCAACGTATTAGTAGATTCAAGCAACCCCACTAAATACATAATCTCAATATACAAAAAAAAAACTAACAACTGTAATGCAATACTCTTAAATTACCATAGCAAATGCCCAGAAAAATATAAAACTGCCAATATAAAAAATTTGATTCACTGTTCATACAATAAAGCATCCACACGACAAATATTTTACAAAGAACTAACAAACATAAAACAAACCCGAATAAACAATAATTTTCCCAATAAAATTGTCGATCAGCACTTCACAATAAAAACATAAATCCTATAAAAAACATCAAAGTATGCTACAAAGTATAACTACACACTAACTACAAAACAGACAAAAAAAAATAAACCTAATTAAAAGATACGCCAGACTCACCGATCAGAACAAAAAAATTAAACTAACAATATACTATACTAAATTTAAAACCTCCAATTTAATAATTAAAAACAATAATAATACTAACACCACACAAAACAAATGTAATGTACAAATTGATTTGCCCCTTTAAAGAAAGTCTCAAAACTCATACAATAACACTCTCCCGACGATTACCTTATCATTTAGCAAACAAAAGCGCCATAAAATAACACCTAACATTCCATGATAAAAATCTACAGTCGTCCGACATTAAAAATACCTTAGCAATACTAAAATTCAATATCTTAACTGCACAGGAAGACTAAAATTACTAGAAGCCATACTAATTAAAAAACTACAGCCCCTTATTAACCGGATCTCATCTAATACAGGTACAAATATACTAACCGTATTCAATAACTAACAAGAAACTAAATAAACCATAAAAGAAAATCACAATTAAAAATAAAATAATTCGCTCCTAGCTACCCACCTTTATAACCAATGAAAAACTATAAACACACCAAGCATCAAAGAAAAGGAAAACTATAAACACACCAAGCATCAAGAAAAGGAAAACGACAACAACAATCACTCCTGACAACGATCGGATATACCGATAGAAAGCGGTTGAGAAAAATATGTCTGAATAGCAACTTTTGGGCGCCATAATATACATTAGCACCAAAACAAAATTTAAACCATCACCAAAAAATCCTACAGAACAACTAAAAAAATAACCATATCATAACAGCAAACAACGCTAGAAATCCGAACAATAAAACTTAAAATAACAGGAGACTAAACCCGGCTACAACCTCTGCCCCATCAACGAAATGTTGCAAAACTTGGCTCAGGTTAGAATGAGAAGGCTATAATCTTGTATATTTCTCGATGTCGCTTGAACACTACTCTCTTTTTTTTTTACACAGTGGTCACTACTTATCAAGGCCCGGAAGCCACTCAGGGATAAGGACAAGTACATTACGTTAGTGTGGAGATTTGATGAAGTGTTTACTTAAGGGGGCGGTTCATTAGGAATTTGTTAACGTTGGACTTGAAGACATCCAAGTTGTAGTCAGGTGGGAAGCAGGCAGACAGAACACTATTCTATTCTCGTCATTTCCTATTTTGCAGACCATTCCCCAGACCAAGGGGAGACAATTCAAGAATTCAATGAACACATATCTAGGGAAATTGCAGAAACACAATCTGTAGTGGAATGGGGACAAAAATGGATGGTCACATTAAATACTGCCAAGACTAAGCTTGTTTTCTTCAATAATTATAAGAAACCTTAACCACCAATAGCAATGGCCAAAAACACATTACCCGAAAACGGTTAAGAACAATATGTCTGAATAGCAACTTTTGGGCGCCATAATATACAACATGCCAGCTGAAATACAAAAGACCACTCGGCGTATTGAAAAGATATCCAAAAAATCAAAAAAAAAGAATAACTGTCTTGTTCAATTAGATGTTCTTAAATAATGACTTGCTGCCAAAGTATATATATATATATATATATATATATATATATATATATATGTATGTATACACACACATATCCACTAGCAGGGAGACCCAACGTTGTCTAAGATTGAATAAGGATCAATGAATGTTTCATACTCCCATGTTTTTTATTGTCATCGAAAACACGAAATCTCCCATTTTTTAATCAAATCGGTTAATTATCTGCTTTGGTTGGGGATCCACTACAATGTACCGAGAGGAAGCTTCACGTGCTTCCCTGTAGTGACTTAGTCAACAATACATTGTAGTTTACATTGCACCGTAGAGAACCTACTATTGATTGTATGAAATTATTTTCATATATAATGGCTTGAATTAAAGTTTAAAAGGCAAAAGTCGAGTATCATCGTTCAATTGTATTCTAACATTCATTTCGAACATGCCCCCCGTCATATGAAAGAACCTGTTTCTTCTTTAATTGGATTATTTCGATTATTGATAATTGTTAAAGACATTTCGATACAAAACCTATCTAAGAACACTGCCAGGCACATAAAGTATATTTGTGTAAAATTTAAAAAAAAAAAAAAAAAAAAATCGGTCCAATCGTTTAGGAGTCTATAAGGAACGAACTGTTACACACACGCAAAAAAAAAAAAAAGAAAAAAAGCCAATATTATGTCGACAGCTTGTTATTTCAATCCCAAAGATAATATCCAGGATACTCAAATTATTTACCCTACTTATAAGTTCAACTTTAAGAATCATGCTTAGAGTATTCAAGATTTGGTTCACTGCTTTACAACCGTTTATTATTGGTAACTAGCAGCATTGCCTGATCGTAAAATACTCTTGAATGTGAGATTTTGATAAATGCAGATTTCGTATGTATTATTAAATCGACTGGATGTGTCGAGTAAGCCAGAGAAAGAAAAAAAATAGGCAGCCCAGGTGGAGAGAAGTGTTAAAAAAAAAAAAAAAAAAAAGTGGTAGCAGGCAGGCTCGAACCCAAAATGTGAAGGAGAAAAAAAAAAAAAAAGGTTTAAAACGTCTTTGCCAATGTGTCCAGAAGTCGCAGACGTTGAAATTAAGGCTAGTCAAACGAAAGAAGATGATGACTTGCAAAAATATCTGTGAAAAGAGTGACCCCCTCCTTGTAGAAAACTGCCCAGTTGCGGGTGAAGGAATTAATGTTTTCGGTCAGTTTTTCGATATTTGTCATCCGAAGGGTCGAGGTTTTAAATGATACCATTTTCGTCACGTCTCTTGGAAGATTTTGCAAGAAATACAAAAACAAACATTTACATAAATTAGTAGGGGTGCCCAGCCTTGCCCGGGTGTTTGGAGCAAAAAAAAAAAAAAGTGGTAGAACCCGTGACGCGAAGGCGGGGAAAAAAAGTGAAAGAAAATCTGACATGTTACCGCTACGATGCAAAGGAAGTGAAGTGCATTCAAAGTTGGCGAATGAGTTTACGCAGACGCAGAAATGAACGTTTGGTTGAAGGTCAGTTAAGTTTCTGCTTTCTGCCGTCGCCACGATGTTGGGGAAAACCAACTCCCAGTAAAAGGGGGGGGGGATCTGGCAGTGTCCAAATGAATAGCAATCGTCTGATATGAAGGGTTTCCCCTTCATTCGTTCGTTGAGCTCCTGGAGGGGCGTAGGCCATCTCCAACTTTTTGTAGATGCTTTTGTAGCGAGGAGTTCTTTTTTACAAGGTGAGGGTGCTGGCCCCATGCCCAACCTTCCCAGAAGGTACATACAGTGCCTAGCCTTCCCAAATGGTCACCCATCTCGTACTGGCCAGGCTCAATGTTGCTTAACTTCAGTAATTGTGCCGTATTTTCCTCTTTATTGATCAAAGCTAATTACTTTCTGAACGTCCTTGACAGGAAAGCTCCGATTAGTTTCGCTTTTATGAAAAAGACGAACTAACAAGCGAAAGGACGTGAATTTTTTAAAAGTCAATCAAAAGAAATGTATAGACAATGTCCGTTTGCAAATCGTAGATATTATAATCTAGAAAGTAGAAGGAAACTTCTAAATATGAGGGGCGTGCAATAAGTAATGCCCCTGGCCCACTTCTAGTTGTCTGATCTAGCTGAAATTTTGCATGTGCAATGATTTATCTCTCTACGGGTTCTGTAGCAAATTACAGCCCTGAACTAATTGTGGTTTATGTTTTACAGGTGTTTGAACTGAGTCAGGTGTCAAATGGAGCCTGTTGAATGTCGAGCAGTGATCCGGTTTTTGTATTTGAAAGGATGCACACCACAGGAGACTTTTGATGAAATGAAAGAAACTTATGGTGATAATGTCCCATCATATGACCTTGTAAAACGCTGGCATCGTGAATTCAAACATGGCTGGAAGTCTGTGGAAACAGCTCCCAGACCTGGTCGCCCCCCACTTCTGCCATTGATGAGGCATCTGTCCGTCAAGTTGAGGCTGCCATTTTGGAAGATCGGCGTATTACTATTCGCCAAATAGCCCAAGATGTCAAGATTAGTACAGGGTCTGTGGAAACTATCATTCATGACCATTTGCATATGCATAAGGTGTCTGCCAGATGGATTCCCAGGTTGCTCACACTATTCCAGAAGCAAGAACGCGTTGAGTGCTCGAGGATGAATTTGGAGATGTGCCAAGAAGATGAGTCAAAGTTTTTCAAAAGACTGCTTACACAGGATGAAACCTGGGTCCATCACTATGATCCAGAGACCAAAGCCCAGTCAATGCAGTGGAAGCACTTGGACTCACCACCTCCAAAGAAGGCAAGGGTACAGCCCTCCACTGGCAAGGTTATGCTCACAGTCTTCTGGGACCAGGATGGAGTAGTGATGGCAGATTTCCTGGCAAAGGGTACCACAATTATACAAGCCTATTATGCTTCACTTTTGAGGAAATTAAGGGAAGCTATCAAAATGAAGAGGCGGGGCGAGATCAGCAAAGGTACCCGCAGGACAACGCTCCAGTCCACAACTCGCATGTAGCCAGATCAGAAGCACGGGCGTGTGGTTATGAAATCCTATCCCATCCTCCCTACTCTCCTGACCTTGCACCCTCTGACTTTCACCTCTTCCCAGCCATGAAGTTGTTTTTGAAAGGAAAGCGTTTCCCAGATGATGCAGCCTTGATTTCTGAAGTCACGTCGTGGTTAGAGGACCAACCTGGGGTGTTCTACAAAAACGGTGTCCAGAGCTGCATCAAACGATGAGAGAAATGCATAACTCTGAGTGGTTCCTATGTAGAGAAAGACTAATAACTGTGCCAAGTTTCGTTGCTCTACTGCTATGGGAAGTGTGTCAGGGACATTACTTATTGCACGCCCCTCGTAAATGTAACCTTGTCGAGAAGCCCCGCAAAAAAGCCTTTCTTGGACATACAAAAATACGCGGAGCCGTTTTGCTTTGGACCCAATATATAGTAATGGTTTAAAAGTAAAAAAAATAACTCGTCTGCCACCACTGAGAATAAAAACCAAAATGTTTAGCTTACGATTTACTTTTTCCTTTGACGTTAATGCCTGAGCTATGAAGACGTGTTTGCTGCAAGGCTAAAAATTAAAACATGACCCATTAGCTACTATGTTACGCATGCATATTCGTAATGCCGTCGTTCAACCTTCTGCAAAACTCAAAGCCGAAACAACAATTTTTTCTCTACAAAACAAGCAAACCAAACATCATGAATAAATATTAGAAATTATAAAGAACTTGCAGCGTAAATATAAGATACACCTGAAGAAGGTCGGAGGTTACATCGATCGAAACTTGTTATAGAGCCCATTTAACTATGGAATTCTTTTCCTGCTACCTG
The DNA here is from genome assembly GCF_053919585.1 of Euprymna scolopes. Taxonomy (NCBI): domain Eukaryota; kingdom Metazoa; phylum Mollusca; class Cephalopoda; order Sepiida; family Sepiolidae; genus Euprymna; species Euprymna scolopes. The sequence goes on along the minus strand of NC_136527.1, from coordinate 104,802,909 downwards.
CTTTTCAAATGATTTTGGTAGCAGATCTGACGTGTAAGCAATGTGAGTCTTAAAGAGAAACATAGATCTGATGACCTGAGAGGAAATTGAAATCGAAACAGTATAGAAAGAACAGGAGATTTCATTAGTTTGGTCACATTGAAAGAAAGTAAAGTAGATGTAGAACAGTTAAGGTAGCAGGGTTAGTTGGTAGAAAAAGACTAAGGAAAAGCGATTTTTTTTTAAAACTAATCCTAAATGGTTTTTTTTTATGTTACCTTGTTTAAACTTGTTTTTCGTGTTTTATTTATGTATTTTGTCTGTATTCTCCTGTCTTCTTGTCTGTATTCTCCTGTCTTATCCGTCATCCCCCCATGCTACAAAGTTAAACGCTAAAAACAAACAAAATGCCGGCAACTAACGATAAAAGAAAAAATGCTGGAAATTATTCTCTATTAGAGTAGATAAACTTAGAACTTTTTTAACAATAAAAATAAAAAAAATGTAAATTAAATATTTTAGACATCTGAACATAACGACTTTTATTCTATAAATAGATAGGCACTCGACCAAGTTATCCAGAAGTAGAAATCTTACGCTCTAGAAAGACATGATATGCCAGCTACCAGTTGACAAAAAGACGGCGGAGGGAACACTATGGCAAAAACGTTTAGTAAGAGAGGAAATTGAAATCCAAACAGTATAGAAAGAACAGGAGATTTCATTAGTTTGGTCACATTGAAAGAATGGGGGAGAGTTCTTAAATAAGTAGATGTAGAACAGTTAAGGTAGCAGGGTCAGTTGGTAGAAAAAGACTAAGGAAAAGCGATAAGGACGGTTAAGCAAAGACCTGTCCAGAAATAGGCTGGAAGACAATTTTCTTTTTTTTTCTGTTCTTCGGGGATTTTTATAATTGTAGACGACTTCATTTTTTTTGCCGAAGTGTTTGCAAGTAAGCAGGGTTTTTTTTTTTTTTATTGTGGAGAGGAGAGGAAAAAAAAATTCTTAAAAGCTGTCCAACAGATGCCAATGTGTGAAATAGACGTTTAACTGGACGTGATTAGGAGAGGTTGTGATCAAAAATGCTACAAGACTAAGTTTCTTTCCGGACGCAATTTCACAGTCATGAAAAAAAAAAAAAAAGAAAGAAAATGTTAAGAATTCTTGAAAAAATTCTCTATTAGACTAATAGTTCTTTTTTTTCCAAATACGGAAACACGAACAAAAATAAAATACAATAAAAATAAACACAATGAACAAAAAAAAAAAAAAAAACTGTCTAAAATGGGAACGAAGAAAATAATATAACAGGAAGCCGTTCCAACAGGAGATTCGGACAAAATCGGTTTTGCTATTGATCCAGCACGCCCTTTTCTCTCCGACACACTGAACAAAGCCTGGTGGCACCACAAGAGATATTGCTGGACTACCTTACATATTAAGAGAGAGAGTGATGTATTGACATGTTGGCATGGAAACCACGCATGACCCGCTCCACCATAACGGTCCCCCCAGGGAGATGATTCGATGATGGTTTTGTTGAAGGTCTGATGCTGTTTTTCAAATGGAAACAGTACTTGTATGGATCTAAGCTAGGATTGAATAACACTAGCAAGTAGGTGTCCATTAACTACTTGAGGGCTATTAGACCTAAGAACATAAAATTTGATAGGTTTTGTCGGAAAATTAGCTATAATTTTAGAAATAGGACTAGTACTTCTGCAGTTAACGACTCGCAGTTTCCACAAAGTTTTGAAAATAATTATACCAGACTACACTTTCGTTCCTACCTTTACTTGAGAATGATTTTTCATTTTCATTTACCAACCTGCAGTTTCCACTGACGCCAACCTGATAGGTCCTGAACTGTCATCTAAGCTTCAGCCTCTGTCCCATCAACGAAATGTTGCATCTCTCTGCCTGTTCTACAAGTATTTTAATGGTGACTGCTCTGACAAACTGCAAGCACTTGTACCCCCTCGACATAAATACCTCCGACAAACCCAACAAGCAGCTAAATCCCACCCCTTCACAGTAGAGATCTCTAGGTGTAAGACTTCTACTCCAGTAGTTTCTCCCCCAGAACTGCTAGATTTTGGAACTCCCTTCCGGGATTCTGCTTTCCCAATTGTACTGACATGCAGAAGTTCAAATGTAATGTGAACAGACACCTTGCTGCTCGTCACCCTACAACTTAGGTCCCCGATAGTAGCCCCTATTTCAAAGTGGCATTTTGCCTTGCTTGGGGTGAAATTTGAAAAAAAAAAAAATAAAATAAAAAACTAAAATAAATAACTGGAAGCGGCCGATCGCGAAACATTAAATTGCTATGAGTAAATTATAATGAAAAACAGGAAAATACAATAAAATTACAAACATGTATCTTACCCAACCCTAACCCGTGCGATTAAAATTAATTTTTAATTCTTACAATTTATTAAAAAAAAAAATAAAAAACAGCCTACATAGATTTTGTATTAGCTAAAAACAGTCGGCGCGTTCGTTAAAAATTTAGGAACGCTCGGCTGACCTTTTCCAGTTATTTCTGTCAGCTGCCGAGTGAACCCGAGCCAACTTCGTAGAAATAGTTGGTCGATAAATGCAAAAGCACTTAAGGCCTGGAGGCTATTCAAGGATAAGGGTTATGTACAACTGCCCGACACCAACTTATCACAGGAAGATATCAATGGCATCTACAGCCTTACCAAGCAATACATTAAGTTACTGCTATGCGACATCTATAATATAAATCTCACCTGTATGTATGTATGTATGTATATATGTCTGCCTAAAACTTTTGCAAGAGGTGACAGATTTTCCCGAGATCGGTATCATTTTGAAGCTCAACCCTTCGGACGACAAATATAAAAAAAATAGCCAAAAACATTAATTCTTTCACCCTCAACTGGGCACTTTTATACAGGGAGGGGTCGCTTTTTTTGCCGATATTTTCGGAAGTCATCCCCTCTTTTAAATTGTCTAGCCTTAATTTAAACCTACGTCACTTCTGGTTTGGCAATGGGCGCAACAGCAAAGATGTCACTTTTTTTATTTTTCACGTTCTTTGCCTTCTTGGTGGTACGGGTTCGAGCCTGCCTGCCCACTACCACTTTTTTTTTTTTTGCTCAACACACACCTCCAAACACCCGAGCAACGCCGGGCACCCAGGTTAGTTAGCATATAAAGGGTTTATCTACCCGCACTTCAAACTTTCAGTTCTTTCTTCTCTTTGCTCAGACATCTTACTTGGCCACGACTTTCTCAAACTACACTCCAAGTTAGAAATACTCTTTGAGAGGGACAAAGATCCTTTTCTCTGTATACGGCATAATGGCCTTCATCTTGTTTCTATTTGAACATTTTTCGCTACAAAATCCAGAAGGCACCTACCGATCCATCAGCAGTTTATAAATCCGAAATTCATGACTTTCTAATCCGGGATCAGTTAAAATGAATGGCTCGCTGGAAAAATGATGGGATCCTTCTACCGCTCCAGTAGATATCTCACTGCCTTATGCAATTCTCTACCTATATAAAAGCCAGGTACGGCCAACGATGGAGCACTGTTGCAACATCTGGGCATGAGCTGCTTGAAATACTTTATCCTGCTCCTGCCTTGACAGAGTTCAAAATAGATTTTGTAGCTTAGTGGGGGAAAGTCCTTTCTAGCAGCTCCTGCCCAGATATGGCAGCAGTATGTCATCCTTGGACGTACCTGGCTCTTATATAGATAGAGAATTGCATCAGCAGTGAGATATCTACTGGATTGATAGAAAGCTCCCACCATTTTTCCAGCGGCCTTGGCAACAGATTTGATGTGCGTGTTCCATTTACGATCAGGAGTAAAGGTCAAGCCTAGAAGCTTGTCAAAACATGGGGCCTCCTCAAGACTGGAGCCATTCATTTCAATTGATGCCAGATGGGGATCAGAGCGTTAATGATGTAAAGATAGAAGTTTGGTTTTAGATGCATTAAAAGTAACAAGCCACCTCTTTCCCCGTTGTACCACTTGCTCAAGATCAGAGGAGAGAGAATCAGAGAGAACTTGGTCGTTTACGGTCTTAGATGTGCTACCATAGATAGTAGTGTCATCAGCATAGATATCTACGAATGATGTAAGGATGTGATTTGGAAGATCATTAATATAGATCAGGAAGAGAGTAGGGCCCAGGATGGATCCCTGAGGGATTCCAGCATTAATATATATGGGTCAGAGAAAGAGGAGTAAGAGAGCTTGGAGGATAACACCAGGGAATGAGTAGGCCTGTTAAAATTTAAAAAAAAAAATTTTTTTTAAGGATCTGAATTTACAAATGGTTTGGAAGGATCCCCAATGGATAGGGCGACATGGAGAAATAAAATGTTGGGAAGTACATCCAAAGTGAAGCAGAGACAGGAGTCAATGAATAAAAAGGTTTTGTGAATAAGAAAATCTAGCTGCTGGCAAAGATGGGAGGATGAAGAGCAATGCTCTGATGCCCATCTGTCATCAATTGAAATGAATGGCTCTCGTCTTGGGGAGGCTTCATGTTTTGACAAGCTTCTGGGCTTGACCTTTACTCCTAATCTGAAATGGAACACGTATATCAAATCCATTGCCAAGGTTGCTGGAAAAATGGTAGGATCCTTCTACTGCACCAGTAGATATCTCACTGCCTGATGCAATTCTCTACCTATATAAAAGCCAGGTACGGCCAACGATGGAGTACTGTTGCAACATCTGGGCACTTATCTTGCCTTAACAGAGTTCAAAATAAACTTCGTAGCTTAGTGGGGGATGCCCTTTTCTCTTCTCTGCAACCTCTTTCCCACAGAAGAGACGTTGCGAGCCTGTCTCTGCTCCACCGTTATTTTCATGGCAAGTTCTCAGCTGAGCTTCAATCTATGGTCCGCCCCTCACCAAACTTTCACGAAAAACACTTGTCTAGCCAAAATCACTATCAATAATTTCCCACACTCTTTAAATTTAGATTCCATGAACAAAACTTCATTCTTAGAACTGCACGCCTGTAGAACTGTTCCGATTGCCTGCTTTCCAGCTGCCTACAATCTGATTGTCTTCAAGTCCAATGTAAACAAGTTCTTGATGAACAGTCCCCCTAAGTAATCCAATTTACAAAATTCCCACTATTTATGTTTACTACGCAGTAATCACATTGACTAATGTATGCCCATTAACCCTTATCCTCGAGTGGCTTCCGGGCCTTGATAAATGGTGAATCCTGTGTAAATAATTAAAAAATTGTAGCCCAGGTCACTCAGCTTCTTCAAACAAATATATCCACCTCGAAGGATATAAAAGCCAGGTACGGCCAACGATTGAGTACTATTGCTATTTTTGATCACAACCTCTTCTAATCACGTCCAAATTATTTTTTTCACAGGCCAAACACACACAGTATTAATGCTGGAGTCTCTCAAGGGTCCATCCAGGGCCCCAACTCTCTTCCTGATCTACATAATTGATCTTCCAAATCACATCCTTACATCATTCGTAGACATTTATGCTGACAACACTACAATCTATGGTAGCACATCAAAGACTGTAAACGACCCAGTTCTCTCTGATTATCTCTCCTCTGATCTTGAGCATGTGGTACAATGGGGAAAGAGGTGGCAGGCTGGCATCGGTTGAAATGGATGGCTCTCATCTTGGAGATGCTTTATGTTTTGACAAGCTTTTGGGCTTGATCTTTACTCCTGACCCGAAATGGAACACGTCTATCAAATCCATTGCCAAGATCGCTGGAAAAATGGTGGGATCCTTCTACCACTAGAGTAGATATTTCACTCCTTATGCAAATCTCCACCCGTATAAAAACACTCTAGCAAAATAAAGAATGAGAAAGTAGAACGCTGGAGAATCGAACTATCAGTCCTTACATTTAATGTAATATACCGTCCAGGGAAAGATAATGCAGTCGCAGACACACTTTCTCGAGCGGTTTACTCCTTGACTAATTCAACCAGGTATCACACGAATGTCCCATTTTGTACATCTGCGTAATGTCTCTTACTCTATCGAGGATGTTCGACAAGCTATTTGGAACTGTTCCGTCTCTGCTGAATTAAACCCACGATTTTTCCAACCCTTTGTCAAAGCAACACAATCATTTGAACGCTTAAGTGTTCACTTTAAAGGTTCCCTGCCGTCTAATAGTCGAAACAAATGTCTTAATAATCGACGAATATTCACACTTTCCCTTTCTTCTTTCCGTATCAAGATATGACCTCACAAACAGTCATAAATTCTTTCTGGTTACTGTTTTTGCTGTTTGGCATGCGTTCCATTATTCCTTTCAACAGAACTAACAGATTTTTTGCATAGAAAGGGAATAGCAATGAGCCGCACAATCACCTATAACCCGCAGGGAAATGGCCAGGTAGAACAACTGGAACAAGTAAAGAAGAGATACCCTGTAGCAGACAACGCCGCCTGGCGGTGACCGGCGCACATTTCAACTAACACCGATGATTCGACCTTGACATTGGCACAAGCACATAGCATCGGTTGTTTGTAAAATAGCAAACATGCTCAAATATTCGCCAACAATTTTTTTTTTTAAATATATTTACAAAACTTTTGAAGATTTTAAAGAAAAATATATATTTACAAAACATTTTTTTTAAGTAAGTAACAAAACGAACGTATTTAAATAAAAGATATTTAAATAAATGGGTGTCTTTCTGTTTCGGATTTTTGCTTGATCCGAACAACTAAATGCCACGTTATGGAAAACTAAAGCTGGCCTGCCAGGACACTTTATATACAAAAGTAGGTAAATTTTACATTTTTTGCTCAACATACACCTCCAAACACCCGGGCAACGCCGGGCTGAAATGCTAGTCTATATGTCTATAAAAGTGAACATGTCTGTGTGTGCGTGTCTGCTTCTGTGTCTGTGTACATTTCCCTAGGCAATAACTCTCAATTTGAAGTCTACAGACTCGAAATTTGATATACAGGGTACTGAGATTTGGGAAAATCTTTGTGATCGGTTTTCGGCCAGAAATTTGGCTGTTAAGGGGGTCAAAGTTCAACGATTTGACCTTTAATAACTCTACCACACGCCTCCGACAATTTTCGGTCTAAACACTTGAAATTTTAGATATAAGTTCCTTGGACATGGATCTAACTTAATAACTTGATTTGAGCCCAAAACAATAAATGTTAAGGAGTTATAATAGGGGTCAAAGTTTAAAAAAATTGACTGTGTTTTTTTTTTGTTGCTCCAAACACCTGGGCAACGCTACTAATTCTATAAATGTGAACGTGTCTGAGTGTGTGTCTGTGTACATTTCCCTACGCAATAACTCTGTTAATTTTAAGTCTACAGGGTATTGAGATTTGGCGTTGAAGTTGCAAAGACTGACGATTTCTCATTGGGAATCAGTTTTGCGCAATGCCTTGCATTCAATTTCTTCGTTATTGTGTACTGCCAAACAGTCACATGAATGAATACTTCAGTATAATAGGAAGTCAACATCTGGTACCTCTCTTCCCAGTCAGCTTTTGAATCGAGGTCTAGTCTTGATGAAACAATGTACGATCATCTAAGTATGAACCCTTTATTGACGAAGAATGCAACCCTCAATATGTCCATGTTAGACTTCCAACTGGAAGGGACGAAACAGTGTTGCTGCATCAACTTGCCCCAAAACCACAAAATGTAGTATTTAATACTAATGCCTAATCTCACCGGAGACTCCATCTCTACAACCAGATGCATCATTTGAAATGGGCGTATCCGAAGAACCTTGTGAAACCTCACAGGCTGATTCAACGCTCGATAAAAACCTATCACAACTCATTCTTAGACAACGTGTCCATCCCTATCATCTAAGAAACGGATATGTTTGAACTTGAACCTTCATATATCATTTCATAACCCTTCCCTAAACTCTTTCCACTCAGGGTGAACATCATACTAGCATTGTTAGAAATCTAATTTTGTGAATATACTAGCATGGGTGCCCGGCGTTGCCTGGGGCGTTTGGGGGTGTATGTTGAGCAAAAAAAAAAAAAGTGGCAGTAGGCAGGTTCGAACCCATACTGTGAAAGAGGAAAAGAACGAAAACAAAACCTGACGTCTTTGCTGATATGTCCACTGGCAAACCGGAAGTGACGTAAGTTTAAATTAAGGCTAGACTTTCGAAAATATTGGTGAAAAAAGCAACCCCCTCCCCTGTAGAAAAGTGCCCAGTTGAGGGCGAAGAAAATGTTCTTAGCCAATTTTTCGATATTTGTCGTCTGAAGGGTCAAGTTTCAAAATGATACTGATCTTGTGAAAATCCATCGCCTCTATCGAAAGTTTTAGGCAGACATGCAAACATACATACATTTATACATTACTAGCTCAAATTTTCAACCCAAACTGATTAAAAAACATGCCCTATCTCTGAATACCCTTTATGTAAAATTTCAAATGTTTAAACCAGAAATTGTTTTTAGTAATTTGGTAGAGACCACAGACGTCAATTTTTTTTAAATTTTGACCCCTATTATGACCCCTGAACATTTATTGTTTTGGGCTCAAATCAAGTTATTAAGTTAGATCCATGTGGAAGCAAACTATATCTAAAATTTCAATTGTTTAGACCCAAAATTGGTGGATGAGTTTAGTAAAGTTCTCAAAGGTCAAATCGTTGAACTTTGACCCTTTAACAGCCAAATTTCTGGCCGCAAACGGATTACAAAGATTTTCCCAAATCTCTATGCTTTGTATATCAAATTTCGAGTCTGTAGACTGGAAATTGGCAGAGTTATTGTGTAGGGAAATGTACACAGACACACAGACAGACACTTTCACTTTTATAGATATAGAGATAGATAATACAAAGACTATTCAAAGAGTAATTTTTTACAACTCAAAAACTAAAACCTTAAAGATCTACAAAGATGACAGTTGTAATATTATAACTAGCAACCAATGCTTCAAGATCGACCCCTGCGGCATATGTCATTTATAAATGACCTCTCTGATAAAGTTCTTAGCAATTTTTCATTCTTCTATTTCAGCACGGAAAAATGGTAGGATCCTTCTACTGCTCCAGTAGATATCTCACTGCTGATGCAATTCTCTATCTCTATAAAAGCCAAGTACATCCAAGGATGGAATACTGCTGCCATATCTGGGCAGGAGCTGATAAAAACAGCCTAACCTGCCTTGACAGTATAAAATAGACTTTGTGGCTTAGTGGGGGATACCCTCTTCTCTTCCCTGCAACCTTTCTTCCACAGAAGAGACGTTACGAGCCTCGTTATTTCCATGGCAAGTGCTCATCTGAGCTCCAATCTCTGGTTCTTTCACGAATAACACCCGTCTAGCTTTAACTAATAATTTTCCCCATTCTTTATCTGTGCCTAAATCAAAACGTAGATTCCATAAACAAAGCTTCTTTCCTAGAAGTGCACGCCTGTGTTCCCCACCTGAGTACAACTTGGATGTCTTCAAGTCCAACATAAACAAATTCCTGATGAAACGCCCCCTTAAGTGAGACACTTTATCAAATCTCCATTACTAATGATTACTACAATATTATCCCATTGATTACTGTACACGCAATGACCCTTATCCCTGAGTGGCTTCCGGGCTTTGATAAGTGGCGACTGCCATGTAAAAAAAAAAAAAAAAAAAAAAAAAAAAACATGCATACCTGTGATTCTAGATAAATAAAGACTTAACATGGTTCAATTCATTTCGAACGCACCCCTGTCATATCAAAGAACATGCTGATTTAGTATGCCAGGCCTTTCTGCTTGTGTGGTAATAAAACTTCAAATGCACTTGCGATGTTAGGCTATATAAGGTGGTAACTTTGGTCAAAATCGCCTGTTCTTTCTTTCATCAAGATTTTCTGATTATTAATTATCGATAGACACGAAACCTGTCTAAGGACATTGCCAGATACATAAAGTACATTTGTGTGAACATTCGTAAAAATAGGCTCAGCCATTTCGGAGTCTGTAGGGAACGAACTCACACACAATGTTCCTTCTATTAGGTTGAGAAGAAAGTTCTTGCAGAATTTTTAATTTAGATTTCAAATGATGTATTTTCAAATAAGTTTTCGTCCTAATACCTTTACTTTATATATTATTTTAAAGAGCGTTTTTCACTCTATCTAATCGTTTTAATTACAATCGTTTTAAAAATTAAAGCTTCACGATATCTTTTTTATCATCAAATTGATAGGCGGAAGCACAGAATAGTTACAAAAAACCCTACCCTCCCCATATTAAGAATAACTTTCAAAATTATAACTAATAAATAGAAACTGACTTAAAAAAAAAAAATACAAATATATTCTATTAAAAAAGTGTGCTTCAAAATCACTGGATTCGGCATTAAATAACCTGAAAAGGGTTGATATGCCGTAAAACAAAAACAAACAAACAAAATATTCTATCTCCTCCATCCTCTTCTTTCTTCAAGTATTTCCAAAATGGATCCCTTAAAATATAAGACGATATAAGTTTAGCTTAAGTTAATATGAAGTTGACAAGAAAGTTCTTGCGGAAATTTTAATTTTGTTTTAGAATGATGTATTTTTAAATAAGTTATTGGTGGCTTGTGCACTTTTGTAACCGCGCTATTTTTTTAATATTTTTTTCAGGTTAAATTCAAGCTTCACGATATCTTTTATTATTAAATTGATAGGCGGAAGCACAGAATAGTTACAAAACACCCTCCCCGCCCCATATTAAAAATAGCTTTCAAAATAATAACATTATTTCAGCATGGTGGCATAAGTACACAATTACCAGTTTTCGTTAGAATACCTTTACTTTATATATCATATTAAAGAGCGTTTTTCGCTCTATCTAATCGTTTAAATTACAATCGTTTTAAGAACGTTGAATACATGATAAAAAAAAAGCAAATTCGCACAATTTTCTTATTTCAATTCAAGCTAGGCCGAAAGCTGCTGAAATATCTCACGATATCAGCGAAGTGTTTGGCTCAGAAATCACTATTTAACGCACAGCACAATGATGGTTTAAGAAATTTTGTGGTGGCAACAAGAGTCTTGAAGATGATGAGCGAAGTGGTCGGTCATTGGATGCTGACAACGATCAATTAAGAGCCTTAGTCAAAGCCAATCGATGCATAACTGTTCAAGAACTTGCTTCTAAATTAGACGTAACGTATACAACGATTTCCAACCACTTGAGACAGATTGGAAAGACAAAAGCACTTCACAAATTGAATGACAACCAAGAGAAATGACCTGTTTCTCAATTGGATTGTGACTTGCTGAAAAATAAATGACCCAAATGCAAATAAAAGACATGTAACTGCTGAACCTACACACCTGGCAAACTTTTTCGAAAAGGTTAATTTTCCGTTTATTTTATTATTAGCATTTCAACCCGGCGTTGCCCGGGTATTTGGATGTGTGTTGAGCAAAAAAAAAAAAAAAAAAAAAAAAAAACGGTCAATTTTTTTTTTTTTTTTTACTTTGACCCCTATTATGACCCCTTAACATTTGTTTTGGGCTCTAATCAAGTTATGAGGTTAGATCCATGTCCAAGGAACCTATATCTAAAATTTGGAGTGCTTAGACCCAAAATTGTCGGAGGAGTTTGGTAGAGTTCTCAAAGGTCAAATCGTTGAACTTTGACCCCCTTAACAACTTAATTTCTGGCCGAAAACCCGATCACATCGATTTTCCCAAATCTCAGTACCCTGTATATGAAAGAAAGAAATAAAGAAAGAAGAAAGAAATAAAGAAAGAAGAAAGAAATAAAGAAAGAAATAACGAAAGAAAGAAATAAAGAAAAAAGAACAAAAAGGAAAAGAACAAAAAGAAAAAAGAAAGAAAAAGGAAAAAGAAAGAAAAGAAAAAAGGAGAAAAAGAAAAAAGAAAAAGGAAAAAAAAAGGAAAAAGAAAAAAGGAAAAAGAAAAAAAAGAAAGAAAAAGAAAGCAAAAAGAAAGCAAAAAGAAAAAGAAAGCAAAAGGAGAAAGGAAAAAGAAAAAGGAAAAAGAAAGAAAAAAAAAGAAAGAAAGGTGTGATGCTTTCAACTTTGCGACAGGAATGGACTGGACGAAGAATCGGCCACCAAGCGTCCAGCAGACCTAAGATAACAAACTGAGCTACAAACCAGCAAATGTGCCACAGTCCACAGTTCTCTACATATTTTAGCCCTCTTTCTATCCCCCCCCCCACCAACCACCCACCCCGACACGGACCTCGACCTCACCTCCGCCCACTCTCTTTCTTATGCGAACCCGACTTCAGCCCGGCATCAACAACAACAGATGAATAACATCAACCAATGACAAAAGGTCATCCAAGGTCATGCATAAACATGGTGGCTTTATTGCCTAATGCATTATTGCAGCCAGAACCATAGCTGAGGGAGGCAGGTTCTAGAGAAGAGGGAATAAAAAAAGTAAACTACATCTACCGCTATATAAAGTTAGGCATATTTGTATGTACAAAACTGATTAACCGATCATTATAAATTATGGAATACACATGCATCCAAGCATAAGGATGGGTAATATTAGCGATGTAAAACGTTGGTATGATTTGGTTAGATGAAAAGGGGGGGAGGGGGGTGGAAGCCCTGCATGAAAATTCAGATACCTCAGATTTGTGTAAATTTTTTTTTTTTTTTTTTTTTTACATGGGAGTCACCACTTATCAAGGCCCGAAAGACACTCAAGGATAATGTGTTAACGAATGTACGGTAGCCACTGGGACAACGGCATAGTAATAGTGGTGGAATTGGGGTAGAAACGGATCATTTTGGGAAGGGGGTGGGTGGGGGGGGGCTCAACAAGAACTTGTTTTTATTGGACTTGAAGACGACCATTTTGTTGTCAGCTGGAAAGCAATCCAGCGGAACAGAGTTCCACAGACGGGTAGTTCTAGGAAAGAAGTTTTGTTCATTAAATTTGCGTTTAGATTTAATGGGGTGAAACTGTTAATGGTCGTTTTAGATAGACGAGTGTTTGGCAAGGGGAAGGTAACCATAGATTGAAGCTCAGACGAGCATTTCTTAATTCCTAGAAAAAATACATTGAGAATGGTGGTGACTATGTAGAAATATATATGTGCGTGTGTGTGTATATAACTACTTAATTTACTCACATAAAATTAGTATACGAAAGTATAAATTTATGCGTAAACTTTAAGTATTTACTTCAAAAGTGCTCAATACGTAGGTAGAGCTAGTTAGTAAGTTCTAAAATATATATGGTGATTAAGCTACACTGAATATTCAGCGTTTCATCCACTCTAGGACTCTTCAGGCTTATGCGCGAATTTTGTGGTTGTTTTCGCGCATAAGCCTGAAGAGTCCCAGAGTGGATGAAACGCGGAATATTCAGTGCAGCTTAATCACCGTATATATTTTATAACTTATATATATATATATATATTTTCTGTAGAAATATATTTTCTTATAATATATACCAATCTTTATTTAAGAAGCTCAACGTAATTACAGAGCAATATAGTGAATAAATGACAAAAGACTATATTCCAAAATCCATTATGTTGACCATCGTATAATTTATTCCTTTAATTCAGTTGACATTCAAAATGGCGTAATGGAAACATTAAGGTAGTCACAGCTAAAAAGACCAATCTGTCAAACCTTAGAAAGGCCAAATTTTAAAAACAATATGGCGACCTCAATTGTCGTACATTTAGTCTGATAAAAATGTTGAAAAAATAATGAAAAACGAAATTTTTTCGGGTTTATTTTAGCCTTAGGGTCTAATGTTTTTTTTATATTAAAATAGTTTTTATCATTTTTTGTCTGTCAAATAATTTACGCCGCTAAACTACACATTTGCCAAAAGCTGTAAATTTTTTTTTTTTTTTTACGAAGGCATCATCACTTATCAAGACAAAGAGGTCACTCGAGGATAAGGGTTAAAGAGTAGACAATTGGACAATATAGTAATCGTTAGTAATGGAAATTCGGTAAATTTGTTAGCTTATATGGAACGGCTCATCAAAAACTTGTTTATGTTAGACTTGAAGACAACCATATTGTAGTCAGCTGGAAGGCAGAAAAACGGAAGAGAGTTCCATAGGCGTGCAGTTCTAAGAAAGAAACTTTGTTCATGGAATCTACGTTTAGGTTTAGGCACAGATAAAGAGTGGGGGGAATTATTGATAGTGTTTTCTGCTAGACGGGTGTTTCTTGGAGCTGTCAAAGCAGCAAATTGATGAAGAAAACACAGTTCTCCATATTAAAATTTGACAGTGTTTAACTTTGCCCTCATGGGGGAGCAGGTAAAGAAGACCACTTGCTTAATACGATAGCGTGTGTGTTACTTTGTGTGTCACGATTACATCTTTATTCTTTCGAGTGACTCATTTAATTGTTGTGTCCTTCCATTTCTTGTAATAAATAATTTTGCCAAGAATTCTTCATAAGTTTTGGTTTCGGTTTCCATCTACTTTTTTAGTTTTAAATCACTACTTTATATTGTTTTTTTAACGTTCATGTTTACATCATTAAATAGGGAAAAATAAATTATTGTTTTATCCATTTTTATTGTTCTAGACTTGGTTAGATAAATATTTTTACAGTTTTAACAAGAAGGCTAGAATAATTTGATGGTGTCTTCATTCATGCTGAGCACTCATAGAATGCCCAGCAGTAATATATTACATATGAAAGATGCTGCTGTGGAATTTCCACAGACCCCGCTAGTTATCATTATTTCATTATTATCTTTATGGGATATAATAGGATAGCGTTGTGTTATTTATTTTGTGTGTAACGCTTACATCCGAGTGACTCATTTTATTGTTATGGACTTCCATTTCTTGTAATAAATAATTTTAACAATAATTCTTCATCAGTTTTGGTTTCAGTTTCGATTATAGCTGAAGAAATCAAGTTATATATATATATATATATATATATATATATATATATATATATATATTTCAGAAGCTTTGGTTTCGGTTCAAGCTGATGCACTCAAGTCATTTTTTTTACATAGGCATCACCACTTATCAAGGCCAAGAGGCCACTCAAGGATAAGGGTTAAAGAGTGTACAGTAGACATTGAACAATATAGTAATCATTAGTAATGAAAATTTGGTAAATTTGATAACTTATATAGAACGGCTCATCAAGAACTTATTTACATTAGACTTGAACACAACCATATTGTAGTCAGCCGGAAAGCAGGAAAACGGAAGACAATTCCACAGGCGTGCAGTTCTAAGAAAGAAGCTTTGTTCATGGAATCTACATTTAGGTTTAGGCACAGATAAAGAGTGGGGGGAATTATTGATAGTGTGTACAGCTAGACGAGTGTTTCTTGTGAAAGTTTGGTGAAGTTTTAGATTGAAGCTCAGTTGAACGCCTTCCATGAAAATAACGATAAAGCAGAGACAAACTCGCAACATCTCTTCTGTGAGAGAGGTTGCAAGGAAGAGAAAAGGACATCTCCTACGAGGCTACGAAGTCTATTTTGAACTATTTTGATCAAGGCAGGACAAGTTCTTTCTAGCAGCTCCTGCCCAGATGTGGAAACAATATTCCATCCTTGGAATCGCAACTTTATAATATATAAAAAATCGATAGAACACTATAATAATATATACAAAATCTGCAAGAATTAAAATATCATATTTAAGCGTAATTTACGACCGGGTTACGCCGGGCATCCCTGCTAGCTTAGATAAATACTTTTGCAGTTTTAACAAAAAGAGCTACAATAATGTCAGAGCGTCTCCATTTGCGCTGAGCATCTACAGCATGCCAACATCAATATATTACATATGAAGGCGTCCGCCGCGGAATTTCCATAGGTCCTGCTAGTTATGATGAACCCTTATCCTCGAGTGGCCTCTTGGCCTTGATAAGTGGTGGTTATTACGGCTATGACAACAGCATATGGTTTTCATTGTTTTGACTCGAGTATATATCCGACAGTTAGACACAGTTAATCAACCGTAAACCACATCACTCTACATAAAAGCATATAAGATATAAACGGATACACACTCGAGAGTCAAAACAATGAAAAGAATATGCTGTTGTCACAGCCCTAATTATTATGATTATCATCATCATAAACACTAGTTAATCCCTATAAAGAAGGCAACTTATCATCAAACTGAAAAGTTTTATTCTCTGGCACTAAGATAATCCTTGTTAATCCTAATCTCTTTAATTCAATTTTTTTTTTTAAGGAGGGAATGAGGGGGGGGGGTTTATAAAAACAAGAGAATGTTCTTTTTCATCCTCCAGAAAGAAGGGGAGGTACTGCAATAAACAAAAGAAACGTATAACTCCTGATCTTAAATGGAATACGTACATCAAATCTGTTGCCAAGGCCGCTGGAAAAATGGTGGGATCCTTCTATCGATCCAGTAGATATCTCACTGCTGATGCAATTCCCTATCTATATAAGAGCTAGGTACGTCCAAGGATGGAGTACTGTTGCCACATCTGGGCAGGAGCAGCTAGAAATGACTTGTCCTGCCTTGATAGGGTTCAATATAGACTTTGTGGCCTCGTAGGAGATGTCCTTTTCTCTTCGCTGCAACCTCTGTCTCACAGAAGAGATGTTGCGAGTTTGTCTCTGCTTTATCGTTATTTTCATGGAAAGTGTTCGACTGAGCTTCAATCTATGGTCCCCCCTCGCCAAACTTTCACAAGAAACACTAGACTAGCTGAAAACATTATCAATAATTTCCCCCACTCTTTATCTGTGCCTAAACCTAAACATAGATTCCATGCTCAAAGCTTCTTTCTTAGAACTGCACGCCTGTGGAATTGTCTTCCGTTTTCCTGCTTTCCAGCTGTCTATAATATGGTTGTCTTCAAGTCCAACGTGAACAAATTTCTA
Organism: Euprymna scolopes; assembly: GCF_053919585.1. Lineage (NCBI taxonomy): Eukaryota > Metazoa > Mollusca > Cephalopoda > Sepiida > Sepiolidae > Euprymna > Euprymna scolopes. The sequence goes on along the minus strand of NC_136527.1, from coordinate 104,786,094 downwards.
ATGAGCCGTTCCACTTAAGTTAACAAATTTACTGAACTTCCATTACTATCGATTACTATATTGTCCTTGTGACTACTCTACACTCTTTAACCCTTATCCTTGAGTGGCCTATCAGCCTTGATAAGTGGTGACGTTTATGTAAAAAAAAAAAAAAAAATAATAACTTTGAAGAAAGTTTAGGTTTTGTTTATGTCATATTAACACTAGGTGGGTCATTTGATACCTAAGCATCAGACATTTTCACTACATTTTCGCTGATGTAACCTTCTTTAGGTGTAGCTTGCCAAATTTAGTCATTTTTTTTCTTTTTTTTTTTTTTTACTTACCTCCCCACGAGGGCAGAGTTTTTGGGGATGTTTCTATTGAACTCAGGAATTTGGTTTGGTTGTTTTGTTTTACGGCATATCAACCCTTTTCGGGTTATTTAATGCCGAATCTGGTTATTTTGGAAATGGTATTCATGTTGCATCCAGTTATTTTGTAGAATAAGTTTTACAATTGAGAGAGAGAGAAAACGGTTACAGTATTCATGTTTGGTACACTTTAAGTCAGGAAAAAGGAGAGCTAGAAAGAGAAAGGGGAAATGGGAAGGAGGGAAAAGGGGGAAAAGGTGGGTTGCCGTTTTTGGAAAACATAATAATATTTGATAAGTGGTGATGCTTATGCAAAAAAAAAAAAAAAAATGTTGCGTCAAGTTATTTTGTCGAAGGTTTTTATTCTTCAAGTTCCTTGTATCTTTAATCGTTAGGTTGTTGTGTTTGGTTTGGTTGTTTTGTAGTGTATTTTATTGTTTTTTTGTTCCTTGCCCTGCAGAACATGAATGAGTTTTGCAATGGAGACGGGAAAAGGGTTACAGCATTAATGTTTGGTACATTTTAAGTTAGGAAACCAGTCAGGAAGTGGGGGAGATAGAAAAAGAAAGAGAAAATGGGAAGAAGGGAAGGGAGGGAGGTCGTTTGTGTTTCTGGTTTTGCAGAACGTAATTAAGTTTCACAAAAGGAAGTAGAAAAACAAAAAGCATCAATGTTAGGAGCATTTCGTGTCAGGAAGCCAATATCTTCAGACAGTCTGATCAGGTAGCATCAGCAGGAATTTGGACAGAATTGCAGACCCGTAGCGCAGTGAAGGTTTTATTCTCAGTGTGGGCGACCGAAAAAATACAAATTGTGCATTACTTAGGACTTCTGTCCAGTCATGACTAATGCAACGAGGACATGCTACACCCTATGAAGTAAATAAAGGGTTCGATTTGAAGTTCCATTCAAATCCCCAAGTTGGACAGAAAGCATTCCAAAATCTGACAAGATACATCTGAAGTAGGTCAGAGGTTTAATTAGCCAAAATGTTAAGGAAATGACACTCAAGATGAGAACAGTAGTCTGAAGAATCCAAATAATTTCGAAGAACTAATAATCCGCATCTCAAGAATTCAGAAACATATCAGACAGCATCTTAAATGTTGGATAATTGTTTTTTGTCTTTTTAAGATAGCTCAAAATTAAATTTTATTAAAGATTCTAATTTCTATAATAAAGTTGAACATGTTGCTTGGGTTTAGATTTTAGATGACTTTTGTAAATTACGTCTGTGCGTGCGGAAGGGGGTATGCAGTTAATAACACAGGCTGAAACCTGGGTGTACTAGGTTCGAATCCAGTTCATTCCACTGAAACACTTTCATCTAACCCATACCTGACAGGGCTCTACATTACAAGTGAAACAGTCACATTTGCGATTGATTTTTCAAAATGTCGGTTAGAAATAATGAAACGTTTATCTTTTGACGATTTTATTTCTTTCTCTGACAATCTTCCAAAGCTCACTACTGAGTGAAAAATATCTTTTCATTTTTTTTTTTAATAAAACGAACAAAATCAAATTATTTAAACAATAAAAGTTTAATAGAAAAATATACTTTTTTTTTTAACGAAGGCTGTTTAAAAAAATATCTGAAGAAATCAGAATGTTTATACCTTCAAGTATCAACCTAAAATTTGTTGTATATTTAGAATTACACTTATTAAAAAAAAAAAAAAACAGAAAAAAATCTTTATGATGTACATACTCGTCACAGAATGAAGATGTCATATTCCAAAAATCACATGGGTTTGGCTAATAACTTTTCTATTTGGCTAGTAAACGAAAATGTTTAGTTGTCAAAGGTCAACTAAAGATACATGTGTCCGTAGAACCCTGCCTGACCATGTGTCCAACCTCCAGGATTGGTTGGTTGGTTGGTTGTTTTTGTTTTACGGCATATCAACCCTTTTCGGATTATTTAATGCCGAATCCAAAGATTTTGAAGAAAAACTTTTTTAATAGAATATATTTGTTGTTTTCAAGTCGGTTTCTATTTAATCCCACAGTTGGGACCCTAACAGGTACTACCACTCCGGGTCAGAGTGGACCTGGGAGCAATGGTAATTAAAGGGTGGCTCCACACTCCCCAAAGCCCACAAACTGGGGCCTCACCACTGGATATAGCTTAAGGTCATATCCAGGACCCCAACCTCCAGGAGGGGTAGTAAATACTTTGGGGTACCTGAGTGACAAACTAGAAATCACATATTTAGCCATAAAACAGTCAACATAAAATAAAGTCGACTTTGTGATATCTACTACAAAATAATCCAACTGGTAAAATCTAAAGTAGTCAATCCATTTCATTTCTATTATTATAGCAAAGGAATTTTTGTGTGTGGTCGTTCCCTATGGACTCCTAAATAGCTGGGACAATTTTTTTCAAATTTCACACAAATATACTTTATGTGCCTGGCAGCGTTCTTAAATAGGTTTCGTTTTCGTATTCATAATCGACAAAAATTTGTTGAAAGAAGGAACAGGCGATTTTGACCAAAGTTAACACTCTTATACGACCTAACATCACAAGTGCATTTAAGAAGTTTTATTAACACACACGTACGCTCGGCATATAAAAATCAACAGTAGGTTTGTTGTTTTTTATACGACAGGTGCGCGTTTGAAACGAAGGTTTCTGTTTAGACCACAAATGAACTATGATACTTGACTTTAGCATTTCTAACTTTAATTCAAGCCATTATAATTTTATAAAACCAACAGTAGATTCTCTACAGTGCAATGTAGACTACAATGTGTTGTGGACTAAGTCACAGTGATGAGGACAGGTGAAGCTTCCTTCCAGTGCACCACGGTGAGTCCCCAACTAGAGACAGCAATCAACTGATTTGATTGAAAAATGGGTGATTTAAGTGATTTCGATGACAACTAGCAAGGGGTACCCGGCATTGTCCGGGTGTTTGTAGGTGTGTGTGAAAAAAACCCGAAATGTGAAAAAAAAAAAACAGATGCCCGTGAAAAAAAAAAAACGAAGCCTTGACAACGCGCAGTTGGAAAATAGTAAAGTGTGAAAAAAAAAAATAGGTGCGCATTTTTGATTGACGTGACGGCGATAGCTATTCAGCAGTTAGCATTTTGAGCGGGACAGTTTTTAATGAGGTCAATAAATCAGTTTGTTTTTAAAAACCCGCTCCCTCGTCTCGAAATGAGCTCCCTCGTCTCGAAATGAAAGCTACCGTCTGATATGACGAAGTCAACATTGACCAAACGTTACTTAGCTCTCTAGAGACCACTGGCTTTCGGCCAGTGATTAGAGTCGAGTTTCGCTTTTTGTTTATACCGAAAACCGAATGTAACGCGTGCTGCTGCGGGGAAATGTGGAATAATTAACATTTGAAAGTCAATAAAATTAAATAGACAAGCGAGCTCCGTGGTTAACTGCGAGATATTATAATTTATAGATGATATAAAAAGTTTTAAGTTGTGAAGCAAGCGAGCGCTTCTCTGAAAGAAGCCTTTTGTGGACATCGAGGAAAAGCGTACATATATACATACATACATACATTTTTGCTTTTATATATATAGATAAAAATATGGGAGTGTGAAACATTTGTTGATAATCATTCAATCCTGGGCAACGTCAGGTCTTCCTGCTAATAAATAGATAATATTAGAAGATTGCGATCAGAGAAGAAAGCAAAAAAAAAAAAAAAAATTCCGTATAGGCTACAAATGTTTTGTTTTCTTTTTTAAATATTACCAAATGGGGAAATTAAATTTCCCTTTAAAATCCATTTAGTATTTTGCATGTAAAATTGAGAAAATCATGCTTGAAATGTGTTAGCATTATGTGAATAAGCTAACTGAAAACAAAATGCCCACTGAATTTGTAATACAATCTCATCCTGTGACGCTAATTCTGGCATGGCGGAATCATTGACGTCTTTCCTGGAACAGTGTGAAAACGTTCTTTTGATATCTAACTGACTTTACATGCCCGATTTTAAGCTATCCTTTGAAATTTTTATTTTTTTCCCAGTTTTTTTTGTTCATTTGCTTCTTCAATTGATGATGATTCGAGGAAGAATTGGTAACGATCGCGAGACATATTGAACGTAGATTATTATTGAAGGGCTTTTGGATCCACAAGAAGTGTAATAGAATAATCATCAGATCGCCAAAGTTAAGCAATGAGAAACCTGGTCAGTATCAGACGGGTGACCATTTAGGAAAGGCTAGGCGCTATATGCACTGTGCCAAGTCATAAGAAAATTCCAGGTTGGTATCTAGAGACACATTAATTCACTAGGAGATATGCATCCCTAGTCTTAGTTCAGACATGCATTTAGAAGGTAACTCTGATGACATTGGATGTAGGAAGTTGGATAGCCATGGAGGAGGAAAATCTCTAGCAGATCAACGGTACTATGGTACTAAGAGTTACGTTATTCGACTGCAGCTACACGGATGATCTAAGGACAACGGATAGGTGCAAACAGGAGAGTCAGATATCACTGCACTAAGAAAGGTAATGGCAACCTATCCCGTTCAAATCATGTGAGGACTTCAGAGGAATCTGATCAACTATGGACCAAAATCTAGGGAGAACATTAATCATGATTTCATCTACGGCATGGAAAAATGCCACGACACAAGAAGATAGGTTACAAATGGTTTTATATTGTTGATTTCGTTAAATATTATTAAATGAGAAATCATTTCCATTTAAAATCCATTAAGTATAATGCATCTAAAATTGAGAAAAGCATACTTGGAATGTGTCTATGTCATGTGTGTATAAGTATAAACCAAATTAAAACAAAATGGCCACTGAATTTGACCTGAAGTTGTGTTTATCTAAAAACGAAACTCGAATTTACCTTTAAGACAATTTAACCTACTCAGGTAGGAGTTCCTTTCTTGACGTAATATCATCTTTTTAATCAGCAAACAATGTTGATTTGGGATTTTACCTATTCGCCGAAATTATCTGCCCCTTTTTTTCTATCGGAATGTTGTTTAAATCAATCTAAACCAAGGACGATTGAAATGTTTCACATAACTTCTTACAAAGTCTTAACTATCAGGCTCAGCCGAGCTACAAAATGACAACATAATTTTGCAATCGAGAAGAGACGACCGGCTTTAATCAACCAGGTAAGTTCGCTTTTCGTAGTGGTGTCAATTTTTCGCTCTGCCAGAGTTCTAAACCATGTGAGAATAAAATTCTCACAATAAAGCCCCTGTGCATGTATGTATAGAAACTCTGTTCCGTCTGCCTGCTTCCCTCCGGACTACAACTTGGATGTCTTCAAGTCCAATGTTAACAAATTCCTAATGAACCGCCCCCTTAAGTAAAAATTTCAGCAAATCTCCTCACTAACGTAATGTACTTGCAATAACCCTTATCCCTGAGTGGCTTCCGGGCCTTGATAAGTGGTGATCACTGTGTAAAAAAAAAAAAAAAAAAAAAATTTTGTGATCGCTCACCAATGAAAAAGTAACAGTAGCAGATACCACTATTTATGATATTTTTTTTTTTCCTATTTTTGATCGTAAAAGTGATATTCTCCTGAAGGTTGAAGGTTTAATTCTCAGTGTGGGTGACTGAAAAATATAATTACCAATTACTTAGGATGTCTATCCAGTCATGGCTGATGGAACAAGAACATGATACCCCTGTGAAACAAAGGATATTGTCCGAATTTTTTTCGTCCAGATTCCCGAGTTTGATAAAAACATTCCAAAGTTTGGCAAGATAAACCTGAAGAAGGTCAGAGGTTACATCGATCGAAACGTTGTGAAAATGACACACAAGATGAGACCAAGCACTAAAATAATAAGACAATACGGCCACACATGAGACGACAATCATGAAATGACGAAAAGAAACGACAATAAAAAAGACCTCGTATAAAGACCCTATGCATGTACATATAGAAACAATTACTAGTATTCGATTTCTTAATTTCTCACGACTGATACTATTTATGATTTTTTTTTTTCATATATACTAGCGGGGGTGCCTGGCATTGCTTGGGTGTTTGGAGGTGTGTGTGTATAAAGCAGAACAAAATGGATAAAAACACAACAAAAAAAACAATGTTAAAAATACAACAAAAAACAGCGATTAAAAAATGGGAATAACAAAAGAAAAAAAAAGGGGTGCGTTGATGGCAGGTAGGTTCGAACCCAGGCTGATGGTTCGAGCACTGTGCTACGGGAGGGTGTGAATTTAATACACACTCTATGAGAAATATTTACGGCACTGATTCATAGCCGAATGGTGACAGCTGCCGACTGTCAATGCAACGGTTGTAGGTTCAATCCATGGCTGGGGAAAGGTGTTTGTCTAGCCACACTGATGAGTTGTGATACAACGAAACAGTACTGTATGTGGATGACAAACAGTACTGTATGTGGATATATATATATATATATATATATATATGTGTGTGTATGTATATATATGTGTGTGTGTGTGTATGTATATATATATATATATATATATATATATATATATATATATATAGAGAGAGAGAGAGAGAGAGATTTATCTTGTATTTATTACTTATATTTAATATTTTGTCTTGAATTATTGTGAAAATATTTGAGCATATTTCTGAAATCAGGTATTTCTTAGATTATTTACATCTCGAAGACGATTATTTTCATTATAGTTGTTCATTATATATATTTTTTAATGCTTGTTGTAGATGTTTGTCACATATAGATAGTAACATGTTCCCATTAAATTAATTATTTCTGCATCTGCGTTACTGGCTTCCAGATTGTTAGCTGCACTAATCAACAAATATGTAACATTTGAAAAAGAAGTGAAATATTGTTCCAGTTTTAATAGTTCAATTTCTTTGTTTTCAGGTGAATATCCAGGAATTAATTATATGCCAGGTGAGAGATAAAGGCTGACAACATACAAGTGCACTATGGCGACAGAAGCAATATAAGACGTTTAATTTAGCAATTAAAAAGTGAAGGAGTTCAAACAGGTGCTGGATTTCGCCATGGGAGAATGAAATCTGCTGACAGTTTTTTGGGGGTTTTATTTTTTCTCTCTCCAATTTGTGGAGGGGGGAGCCCAAATTGTTCATAGACATTGATCAAATGCACGAGTGGCGAAGTCAGTTTCAGTTTCACTTTTTTATACCGAAAAGCCAAAGAGACATGCATGGGCCATAAATATGGCGAAAATCGTGCGTAAAAGTTGCCCAAATTAAAGATTCGTTTCGTAAATGTTAGATATTATCATCTCGGTAGCATATAAAAAGTTATAAGAATGACCGACCAACCAGAGAACCACCATGAAAAAGCCTTTGCCAGACATACAGAAAAAATGCACACACACACACACACACACACACACAAAAACACACATTTTGTTTTTATATATATATATACTAGCGGGGAGGGGGGTACCCGGCGTTGCCCAGGTGTTTGGAGGTGTAAAAGTAAAAAAAAGTATTAGTAGGAAAGTAGGATTGAAGCCTTGAATGTGGGAACGTGGAAATGAAAGGGAAAAAAAGCCAGACATCTAACCGTCTCAACCACGAGGGAAAGGAACTGAGAAGGACGTTAAGTGAATGTTTATGAAGCGAAATAAACAGGTGCGAAGAAGTGGTGCGATGTAAGACCTAGTTTTGCACTGCAAGTCAGATCATTCGCTTTTCGAAGCTGTGGCGAGCTGGTAAAAGTCAGGCAAATTAATTACACACGCGACCCCTGTTCGTAACTTAGATATTATCATTTAAACGTGATATAAAAAGTTTACAGATGGAGTAAGCCGACCATTCGCTTCTCGGAAAAAGCCTTTCGCGGACATACACACACATTTTCGCTTATATATTTATAGACTAGCGGGGGAGACCCGGGGTTGCCCGGGTGTCTAGAGGTATGTGTGTTGAGGGAAAGTTGATCAAAACAACCCTGTTTAAAAAAAAAAAATGTTGGCCGGGTGTTTGGAGGTGTAAAAGAAAAAAAAAGTTTTAGTTTGAACCCCGAAGCCTTGACGAACGTGATGCAATACAAATGGTCCAGCGGTGCCCGGGTGTTTGAAAAACCAAAAAAAGTCTGAGGGAGGGGGAGGTTCACACTCGAATCCTTGAGGCGAAAGCGGAAAAAAAGAAAAACGTGATGAATTAACTAAAAAGTAAATTAGGTCAAACATCAATCCCGCAGTGAACTTTGTTTTAGTTTAGTTTAGTTTAGTTTCCCCAAGATGTTGGGTCGAAAACCAGCTCCCCATGAAAAATAGGGATGTCCATATGAAAGCAATTGTCTGATATAAGGTTTCCACCGCATTGATCAAAAGCTGATTACTTTCTGGACGTTTCGGCGCGAAAGCCGAGAGCACGTACCGTTTGAATTTACTCTCACTTTATTTATACTAAAACGCTGAACAAACAGGCGACACAGCAAAATAGCGCGAATCTTATAAAAGTCGCGACACACGTTCCCAAATCCTAGATATTATTATCTAGGGGGTATATAAACACTTCTAAGCGAGAGTAACAACCCCGGACACACAAAATATACATACATACATTTAGACAGACAGGTAAGATTTATATTATAGACTAGCAGAGGTGCCCGGCGTTGCCCGTGTGTTTGTCGGTGTAAAAGAAAAATAAAAGATTTGGTAGGGAGGTAGGCTCGAACCCAAAGCCTTGAGGCAAAGGTAGTGGGTAAGAAAGTGTGAAAAAACCTGACCTCTTACCACTAGACCACGACGTGACAGGAACTGAAAAGCATTTTAATTTAATGATTAAAAACTTAAGTGGCAGGTGCATGAATTTAATGAGGTCAAACTTTGGCGCTGCAAGCCAGTTTCAGCGTATTTGTTTGTTTCCCCCATCAAGATGTTGGGGAAAACAGCTCCCTAACAAGGGGAGTGTTCAAATGAATAGCAATTGTCTGATATGACAGGGGGGTTTTTCCCCCAACATTGATCAAACCTCATATATATATATATATATATATATAGATAGATAGATAGATAGACGTTTATTCAACTAAAAATGACTTCTTTTTATTATTTATACACCCAAAATAATTATGTGTTGTCATAAATTAATGGGGATGGCAGACAGAGAGAGAGAGAGAGAAGAAAATTAATGAACGCTGAACATGAATGACGCAAGTGTGTTATATAAATATAAATTTGAGTGAACTATTCACTTCCATGTAAATATTTAACAAGTTCTTTAATTAGCAAATGAAGTCGCATGACTAATGCAGTAGAAAATAGAAAAATCATAATTATCTCCCCTGGGACTTCTATAAAACTTACTTATTCGTTCTGGGAATTTGTCAATGATGTGTCCACTTTCTTCTTGCTGTATATCAATATTACGATGCCATGCAATACTGAATTCACTCGTATGAGTAATCAGTTTCACTTTTAAGTATCTGGGTCTGACCTTTAGTCCTGATCTGAGGTGGAACACATACATCAAATCTGTTGCCAATGTCACTGAAAAAAAATGGTGAGATCATTCTACCGCTCCAGTAGATATCTCACTGCTGACGCAATTCTCTACTTGTATAAGAGCCAAGTACGTCCAAGGATGGAGCACTGTTGTCACGTCTGGGCAGGAACTGCTAGAAGCAGCTTATCTTGCCTTGACAGAGTTCAAATAGATTTCATCGCCTTGTGAGGAATGCCCCTTTTCTCTTCGCTGCAACTTCTTTCCAAAAGAAGGGACAGGGTTAGGGTTAGGGTTAGGGTTAGGTTGTGAGCCTGCCTCTACTTTATCATTATTTTCATGGCAAGTGCTTGTCCGAGTTCCAAAACCAAACTCCTATCCTTACATCATCAACGCTCTGATCCCCATCTGGCATCAATTGTGATGGATGGCTCTCGTCTGGGTGAGGCCCCGTGTTTTGACAAGCTTCTGGGTTTGACCTTTACTCCTGATCTGTTGCCAAGGTCGCTGGAAAGATGGTGGGATCCTTCTACCGCTCTAGAAGATATCTCACTACGGATGCAATTCTCTATCTATATAAAAGCCAAGTACGTCCAAGGATGGAATACTGTTGCCATATCTGGGCAGGAGCTGCTAAAAACAGCCTATCCTGCCTTGACAGAGTACAAAATAGACTTCGTGGCTTAGTGGGGGATGCCCTTTTCTCTACCCTGCAACCTCTCTCCCACAGAAGAGACGTTGCGAGCCTGTCCTTGTTTTATCGTTATTTCCATGGCAGATGCTCGTCTGAACTCCAATCTCTGGTCCCCCCTCGCCAATCTTTCACGAAAAACACCCGTCTAGCTGAATCCACTGTGAAAAATTTCCCCCACTCTATATCTGTGCCTAAATCAAAACGCAGATTCCATGAACAAAGCTTTCTTAGAACTGCACGCCTGTGGAACTCTGTTCCGTCTGCCTGCTTCCCACCGGACTACAACTTGGATGTCTTCAAGTCCAATGTTAACAAATTCCTAATGAACCGCCCCCTTAAGTAAACATATCAGCAAATCTCCTCACTAACGTAATGTACTTGCAATAACCCTTATCCCTGAGTGGCTTCCGGGCCTTGATAAGTGGTGATCACTGTAAAAAAAAAAAAAAAAAAAAAAAAAAAAATTTATGGTCCTTCCTTGTCTGACGTTCACGAAAAACACTCGTCTAGCTGAAACCACTCTCAATAATTTGCCCCACTCTTTATCTGTGCCTAAGCCTAAACGTAGATTCCATGAACAAAGTTTTTTTCTAAGAACTATACGTCCGTGTCAAACTCTCTTCCATTTTCCGGCTTTTCAGCTAACTACAACATGGTCGTCTTCAAGTATAATGTAAACAAATTCTTGATAAGCAATCCCCTTAAGTAATCCAATTTACCAAATTTCCACCAACGATCGCTACAATATTGTCCCCTTGACTACTGTACACTCATTAACCTTTATCCTCAAGTGGCCTCTGGGCCTTGATAAGTGTTGACTCCTGCATCAAAAAAAAAAAAAAAAAATGTCATGCAATACTGAATTCACTTGTTTGAGTGGTCAGTTTTGCTTTTAAATATTTAAAAGTTTTGTAATCAATCATTCTTGCTACCATACGTGGGTCATTAGAGATAATTCGTTGCAGCTGACCCCTCACAGACTGATTATTCACAAACATCACAGGAGGTCACTTGAATTTTTTTTTTTTCCACTCTTGTCAAGTTTGTATGGCCTGTTCTACAGTTCATTGCCGAATCCCACCTAAAAGACAAAATGGTTGCTTTCTTCTGCTCTGATATCATCCTTAAGGATGAATAACTCACCAGTATTTTCTGCACCAGGGGCAGACAATCTCGCGGTATGGCCTGCAACAGGGCCAGACAATCTCGCGGTATGGCCTGCAACAGGGCCAGACAATCTCGCGGTATTGCCTGCAACCGGGCCAGACAATCTCGCGGTATTGCCTGCAACAGGGCCAGACAATCTCGCGGTATTGCCTGCAACAGGGCCAGACAATCTCGCGGTATTGCCTGCAACAGGGCCAGACAATCTCACGGTATTGCCTGCAACAGGGCCAGACAATCTCACGGTATTGCCTGCAACAGGGCCAGACAATCTCACGGTATTGCCTGCAACAGGGCCAGACAATCTCACGGTATTGCCTGCAACAGGGCCAGACAATCTCACAGTATTGCCTGCAACAGGGCCAGACAATCTCACGGTATTGCCTGCAACAGGGCCAGACAATCTCACGGTATTGACTGCACCAGGGCCAGACAATCTCACGGTATTGCCTGCACCAGGGCCAGACAATCTCACGGTATTGCCTGCACCAGGGCCAGACAATCTCACGGTATTGCCTGCAACAGGGCCAGACAATCTCGCGGTATTGCCTGCAACAGGGCCAGACAATCTCGCGGTATTGACTGCACCAGGGCCAGACAATCTCGCGGTATTGCCTGCAACAGGGCCAGACAATCTCGCGGTATTGCCTGCACCAGGGCCAGACAATCTCGCGGTATTGCCTGCACCAGGGCCAGACAATCTCGCGGTATTGCCTGCAACAGGGCCAGACAATCTCGCGGTATTGCCTGCAACAGGGTCAGACAATCTCGCGGTATTGCCTGCAACAGGGCCAGACAATCTCGCGGTATTGCCTGCAACAGGGCCAGACAATCTCGCGGTATTGCCTGCAACAGGGCCAGACAATCTCACGGTATGGCCTGCAACAGGGCCAGACAATCTCACGGTATTGCCTGCAACAGGGCCAGACAATCTCACGGTATTGCCTGCAACAGGGCCAGACAATCTCACGGTATTGCCTGCAACAGGGGCAGACAATCTCACGGTATTGCCTGCAACAGGGCCAGACAATCTCACGGTATTGCCTGCAACAGGGCCAGACAATCTCACGGTATTGACTGCACCAGGGCCAGACAATCTCACGGTATTGCCTGCACCAGGGCCAGACAATCTCACGGTATTGCCTGCAACAGGGCCAGACAATCTCACGGTATTGCCTGCAACAGGGCCAGACAATCTCACGGTATTGACTGCACCAGGGCCAGACAATCTCACGGTATTGCCTGCAACAGGGCCAGACAATCTCACGGTATTGCCTGCAACAGGGCCAGACAATCTCACAGTATTGCCTGCAACAGGGCCAGACAATCTCACGGTATTGCCTGCAACAGGGCCAGCCAATTTTATGCTATTTCTTGCAGATAATTTTACACTATTTCCAGTACCAGCTACTATTTCAACACAGGAGTAGATAAGTTATCTATACAATCCCCAAAAAGACATACAGTCATTGAAGCATAATGCTTACTGTGATAGGAACCATATTTTTAGGAGGACAACCTAGGTGGAGAGTTGGATAGCAAGATTTTGGTTCACATGATATGCATGTTGGTACAGTCAGAGAAATAGGAAAAGAATTCCAAAGGTAATTAGTTCAAAGAAAATAAGCTACCTGATTGGAAAATCTTCCAGCATCTACAAAATTCTGCATTGAAGGGGTGGGATTTTGCTATTTAGGTGGATCGGGGTACTTTTCATTGTGATTGTCTTCTAACATTTCCTCAAGTTATAAAATTTCGTTTTGCTCAAATTTTTATTTACATGTTTCATATTTTTTTCATTATATATATATAAAAGCGAAAATTTAAGTATGTATGTATGTGTGTTCGCTTTTTCTGTGTGTCTACAAAAGGTTTCTTTCAGAGAAGCGGTCGCTCGGTTCACAACTTTTTAAAAACTTTTTATATCACATGCAAATCGTAATATCTCACAATTAACGAAGTTCACCTGTCTATTTAATTTGCTCAATTTCGGGTAGATAAATATTCAATATTTGTCGCTCGCCGCATGTGGGTTAGTCTTTTTCCTATAGCATCTTCGGGGGGGGGGAAAAAAAATGTGTTCAGCAGTAAATGAATACTATCCCGCAGTCAAAACCTGACCTCATTTAAAACAGGCACCTACTAAATCCAACTAATTAAATAAATTCAAACGTGTTTCCGTTAGCATCTTGCAGTGGGGCAATGGTTAACATCGCACATTTTTTTTTTTCACACTTTAATTTACAACTTTGCCTCAACGGTTCGGGTTCGATCCTCATACTTACTTTTTTTTAACCCCCCCCCCCCCAAACACCCGGGCAATGCCGGGTACCCCTCGCTAGTATATATATATATATATATTCCAGGTTAAAAATATCCAAAAGTAGAAAACATTGAATTTCAATTAGATTGTTGATAGTGCTCAATTAGAAGAGTAGGATATTATTTTATTTTGTTCACGCAAACAAAATCAGCCTAAGTCGCTGGAGTGTTCCTAGTTTAGGACAACAAAATTAAAGAAATAAACAAAAAAAAAAAAAGAAGAATTCGTCTTTGCAAGCCAACAACCGCCGGGTCTGAGATCACCACTGACACCAACCTTCGTCTGTCTGCCTCTCACCGACCTAACCTGTCAACTCCTTTTATACATGTCTCCTGCGTGATTTTCGCGTGACTTCCACCAGAACACACTTTTTAAAATTATGGGCGCCATCTCGATTTCTCGCTCTCTTTCACCTAATCTCGCCCAACACACACGCGGTGAGACCTGTTCATTTGATCTGTTTTCCCTTTTCTTTTTCTCCTTTCCTTCTGCTTACTTTAAACAACAGTCGCTACAATAAATTTACTGTTTCAGTCTTAAAAAACATCGTCAGGCAACAATAAACTACTCTTGTCGTTTGACGAAATTGTTTAAAACTGAAACAGTACATTTACTGTAGCAGCTTATGGTCATTTTGAATTTAAAGGAAGAAACAAAATGCCTGACGATTCGTCTGTTCCATGGGTTCTCGTTAAGATTTTAATAGAATTGTGTTTTTTTAAAGCTGTTTTCAAATGTGAAGTATTTCCTTTCGGCTTTCTAGTTATTGTCAGGTAATCAGGATAGAAATATGGATCGCTTTGTCACCCGTTTCATTCATAAATTATTTTGTGGGTGGTTTTTAATTGTGGCGCATTATACTTCGGCTTCCAGATAATGTCGGGTCATCAGAAGAGAATACACACCGTTTTGGGGTTAACCTCTTGAAAGCTTTTTAATCTGTTAAATGTATACATAGAAACACTTTTATTCTATCTGATTACTTGATCGCTCATTGGTGAAAAAGTAACAGCAGCAGGTACTAATTTAATCTATTAAATTACTGACTTCAAGTAAGATCATGAGTTTATTGTTGCATAACGATGTCTTTTAAGACTGAAACAGTAAATTTATAGTAGCGACTTATGGTAATTTTATTTACCCAACTTCAATGAAATAATACCCTGTTCTTTGCATTAACCTCATTGAAATTCAATGGTTTTTACATTTGAATATTTTTAAACTGATATATGAACATATATATTAGTGTTGGGACGATTAATTGGAATCCGAAAAAATAATTGAGATTTATGCGGATAACTGAATCAGTATTGGAAAAATTTGTAACTATTTTCTGATACCAAAAACGATTCCTTTAATTATCTTTAAGTCTGTTTAAAACAAAATCTTCGACTTTTAGTGTAGCGGATAACAAGTGAAGCTGAGATGGTCCCTCGTGAGTGTACAGTGAACGAGGCATAGAAAAAAAATTACTAAGTTCAGCATTTGCACCCCCTCTCCCATTTAGCCCTAAAAGTCCCCAGGGGACGTCAAAATTCTGGTGTAAATGAACAAACGGTGCAGTTTTAGGCCTTAACATATGTAAATATGAGTTCTGTACCATGCAAAAAAGAAATGACTAAGTCCATCATTTGCCTCCCCCACCCCCATTTAACCTCAAGTCCCCAAGGCCTTAACATATAAAAATTTGAGTTCAGCACCATGCAAAACTGCTAAATAGACATACACAGAAAATTTTGGACAAATATTGTAAAATAGTCCCAAAAATGGAGTGTTTTTATCAGCCCTAAAAGAGCCCCTGGGGCACACCCAAGAGTTATCACAAAGTATAGAAAAACAAAATTATATAGAAATCAGTTAGTTTCAACTTTTCAGAAAGTTTTATAAAAATCCAAGGCATCAATTTTTTTTTATAAGCACAAAAGTGTCAATTTTAGCTATTTTAACCCGAAAGACACCCGGGGAGGGGGGGGGCTGGAGTTTTCCCGGAAAATCCATTTTATTACTTTTTTACTCCTATCATATTACCCTTTAGGTAAAAGGTCAAATGTTTACACCCAAAATTGGCTGAATAGTTTGCTAGAGACCGCAAAAGTGAAATATTTTGAACTTTGACCCCTTGGCAGTCAAATTTTCGGCCAAAAATCGGCTAAAAACTTGCCATACGTCTGAATACACTTTATGTAAAATTTCAGATGTTTCGATAAAAAATTGGTCTAAACATTTGAAGGGTAGTCACACACACGCAGCAAGCATTTTAATCAGTTTTCGGACGAAAATTTGGCTGACAAGAGGTCAAAGTTGAAAGAGTTGACCTTTGCAAACTCTACCAAACTCCTCCGCCAATTTGGGGTCTAAACACTTGAAATTTTAGATGTAGGTTACCTGGACATGAGTCAAACTTTTAAATATATATATATATATATATATATATATATATATATATATATGCACATAAAGTTGTGAACAGTATATGGGACCCGATCAAAGCCGGGTTGAACTGCTAACAATTAAATAAATAAATAAATAAACTGAATAGCAAACAAAAATATAAAAATAAAATATATCATTTACAGTTTTTTTGTTTGTTCGTTTTGTTTTTTCGTTTTTTTTTTTTTTGTTTTTTTTTTTGTAGTCCATTTAAAGCCGAGGTTCACAGATTCAAACCCGGTAAAGTAATATATTTGTTCTGACGAACTCCAACTCCACAGCTCCGCGCAATCTGCAACGCCCCCCCCCCCACCTCAGCGCTCCCATACGAATACAAAATGGTTGAATATAAATGCAATCAAACAAAATAAGAGAAATGGAGAGGATGAGATTGGATTTTTAGGTCAGCCGAATATAATCGATAAAAATCAATTTCTTTGCAATAAGAAAATAAATAAATAAAAAAAAGGATTAAGGGGGGGGGTAGCTAATAATTAGTTGTGGATAATTAACATTTGAAAAAAAAAAAAATCAGAAAAATAGTGCGAGAATGATTTCAGATTTTGGTTGGATTCGATTCGCCATTCAATAAAAGCAAAGCCATTTGCGATATAAGCGTGGGCGGCATATTTGTCTAAACAAGAGAGAATCGGTGTGTGTGTGTGTGTGTGTGTGTGTGTGTGTGTGTGTGTGTGTGTGTGTGTGTGTGTGAGGAGTACGTGTTTGGGAGAGATAAAGACGGTGCGCGGATTAAAACGAGAAAACTTGAATTTACAGTGGCGCCAAAAAGAAAGTCCGCACTTTTTCTTTCTTTCTTTTTCAAAAACCGAAAAATTAAGCTAAACTGAATGCATCCGTTTAAACAACTTTATATACCTAATTTGATTCGCCTTTTATTCCTCTGTAATTTTTACCTGTTCATATTTAACTGCGGTTTTCGAAAAAAAAAAAAATAAATAAATAAATAAATAAAATAAAATGACAAACGCAGACTTTCTTTTGGGCGTCACTATTAATACAAACAAAGTTACATGGTCGCGACACAAGTCCTCGTCAGGCGACTTAATAAATGGTTGTTTTCCATAGAAGAAACCAGTCTTCAAAACCAAAAGATTTTAAGGACTCCCTGCTAGTAGATAGATAGACAGATAGGTATAGGGTGCTTTTTATGTGTGTGCTTTTTTTTTTTTTTTTTTTTTTTTTTTTTTAGCGGAAGCGAACTTTAAATTTTTTAAATTTAAGAAAAAAAAAATCGCGGTTTGTCAAATCTGCAATCAAAGTTGTCAATATTCAACGTCTTTCTCTCATATATATATATATATATATATATATATATATATATATATATATATATATATATATATATAAAGCCAAGTACGTCCAAGGATGGAATACTGCTGCCATATCTGGGCAGGAGCTGCTAAAAACAGCCTATCCTGCCTTGACAGAGTACAAAATAGACTTCGTGGCTTAGTGGGGGATGCCCTTTTCTCTACCATGCAACCTCTCTCCCACAGAAGAGACGTTGCGAGCCTATCCTTGTTTTATCGTTATTTTCATGGCAGGTGCTCGTCTAAACTCCAATCTCTGGTCCCCCCCTCGCCAATCTTTCACGAAAAACACCCGTCTAGCTGAAACCACTGTGAAAAATTTCCCCCACTCTTTATCTGTGCCTAAATCAAAACGTGGATTCCATGAACAAAGCTTCTTTCTTAGAACTGCATACCTGTGGAACTGTTCCGTCTGCCTGCTTCCCACCTGACTACAACTTGGATGTCTTCAAGTCCAACGTTAACAAATTCCTAATGAACCGCCCCCTTAAGTAAACACTTCATCACATCTCCACACTAACGTACTGTACTTGGAATTAACTCTTATTCCTGAGTGGCTTCCGGGCCTTGATAAGTGGTGACCACCGTGTAAAAAAACACACACACACACACATTCAGCTTTATATTATAGATATATAAGATATAACTATATACAGAGAGAGAGAGAGAGAGAGAGAGAGAGAGAGGATAGCTTTGAACAAGATAATTATAATATATATATATATATATATATATATATATATATATATATATATATATAGGATAGCTTGGAACAAGATATCCGGAGTCATGCGGAGTTGGGAAACAAATAAATCATTAAGGGGAAAGCGAAAATTAATAAAAACGATTTAAGAGTAAATTTATATATTTATAAATTAGCGATTAGAAAAAACAAAAAAACTGAAATAACCCTCGAGACGTCTTTCAACCGATACATTGTAAAGAGAAAGCATCGGCGGTTACGATTTAAAAAAAAAAAAAAAAAAAAAAAAAAATCAATCATACTTTTTTTTTAAATTTATTTAACAAACGTGGGGTGGGGAAATGAAAGAATAGAAAAAGAAAAAAAAATCAATCGTCGGCAATATCAGGGTATTAAAATACCCTGATATTGGCGACAATTTATATAGTCTCAATTTATATATATATATATATATATATATATATATAGTCTCAACACTAGTTATGTAAAAAGAGTATTTCACGTTTTCTCTTTACTTCACATAGCTCTCAGAAATAAAGGAGCCCCTTTCTGAGGCGAACACTTTATTTCTTTGGTAGATATACATATATCCGAGTTCTTGCTGTTACTGTACGACATTCATCCTATGCGGACTGAACCAGGTTCCTCCGAAGGAAGAAGTGTCATGGTAAATGTTAAATTTGCAGTTGGTCCCCAGTCGCCTATAAGTATGATTATTACATAGCACATAATATACAACAGTGATTTCAAAACTTAAAAAATCCAAATAAGACCTGGGTGCCATCAACTAGAATCAAAACCAAAACAGAGCTCTCCAACATTATTCATTATCATCTGAGCTAAATCCATACATATATAAAATCTTTAAAAACATAATGTTGCTAAAAGGTATAAATGTATATTTGTGCATGCGTAGAATTAACATGTTTAGTCGACTTATGCCTGCCAATTCCATTTGACCCTTGGCAGCTACTTTCTACCAGTTAAAAACAAAAAAAAAAAATTGTTTTACAGATTCAACTGCCCATTATATCAAGTTTCAAGTATGTAGATCAAAAATTCAGAGTAGTTTGGTAGAGGTTGTTAAATGACCCCAATGACTGTATCCTCACACATACAGACAGACAAGGTCACTTATATATATATATATATATATGAGGGACCATCAATAAGTTTACAGGTTTTGTTGTACAGGCATTTAAAATTATCATAGACTCTTGAAAATTCTATGCTAGACATCTTGTGAGATGACTAATTTTTATGATTTCAGGTTCAAAGCAACAGCTACAGCAGGAATTGGAATACATCCTACTAAAGCCTGATTGTCACAGCTGGTGAATTTCAAAAATGCAATCTGAACATGAAGACACTTTAGAAGAACGATGTGCAATAAAATTCTGTTTTAAACTTGGAAAAAATGTCACAGAAACGTATGGAATGCTTCAGACTGCTTTTGGACCATCTTGCATGAATCGAGCATCAGTTTTTGAGTGGCATAGGAGGTTCAAGGAAGTCAGGGAGCCCATGAGGAATGAGAGGTGTGGGAAGAGTAAGGAAGTCAGAACACCAGAGTTGATTGGCCAAATAAAGAATTTCATGGATGGCAAGTGCTTGTCTGAGCTCCAATCTCTCGTCCCCCCTTGCCAATCTTTCACAAAAAACACCCGTCTAGCTGAAACCACTGTCAATAATTTTCCCCATTCTTGATCTGTGCCAAAATCAAACCGTAGCTTCCATAAACAAAGCTTCTTTCTTAGAAGTGCACACCTGTGGAACTCTCTTCCGTTTGCCTGTTTCCCACCTGACTACAACTTGGATGTCTTCAAGTCCAACATAAACAAATTCCTGATAAACTGCCCCCTTAAGTAAGACACTTTATCAAATCTCCATTACTAACGATTACTACGATATTGTCCCATTGATTACTGTACACGCAATAACCCTTATCCTCGAGTTGCTTCCGTGCCTTCATAAGTGATGACTTCCATGTAAAAAAAAAATAAAATAAAAAAATAAGGACCGTCGTACGTGTCTACTGAGACAGTAACTGCACAGTTTGATGTCAGTGTGCATACAATTATTGATGAGGAACTGAAGATGCGGAAGATTTGTGCAAAGTTTGTCCCAAGGGTGCTCAGAGACTATCTGACCAAAATGGGCATCAAGACGGTTCCTCACGCTCGCTATAGTCCAACCCTTGCTCCCTGTCGTTATGAGACAACTGAGGATATGAAAGAAACTGTGACGAGGGTCATTAATATGCTCATATGAAGAGGACTTTGATGGAGCCTTCCAGAAGTTGTTGGAATGGTTTGCATTGCAGCCGGAGGAGATTACTTCGAAGGGGACTAGAGTTTCATGTGTGTATTATCAATAAAAGTGTCCATACGAAAAAAGTCTGGAAACTTATTGAAGGCTCCTTGTACGTGTGCATATTGGATCAATAAAGGCGAAACTGCATGTAACTGATTGTGTTTATCTGTCACTTCTCCTCATTGTATTACATCCTATAAATTTATATTAAAGAGAGGAGGTAACGCCTGGGAGTGTGAACATCTTAGCAGCGACCCTCCACCCCTTATATACGGCATAACCATGTTGACACACCGGTTCCCATCAGAACACCGAAGTTGAGCAACATTGAACCTGGTTATTATTAAAATCGGTGACCAATTTGGGAATTCCAGGTGCTGTATGTAGGAGAACGTCAACACTTCCCTGCAAGAGTTGTAAAGACCTAACATCGTCATCTCCCCTAACGGGGATATACATGCGACTGGGGACTGTTTGTGAATTTAATACTCCCATGGAACTTTGTCCTTTGGAGGAAGCCGGTTAAACCCGATTAGAGATAGTGTCGACAGATACGCCCCCTCCCCCCGCCATCTTGCACAGATTCCAATTACTTTTTCTACTCTAGTTCTCAAATACTATAGTTAATAAAGATGTGTGTACAAAATTAATTCTTCTCCCCTGAATCAGTCACTTAATTAGGTGACGGTTAATTATTGTTGTGCTTCCTGAATTTTAGAAATGAGGATTGATAATTCGTTATTAATCAGACTACTGTTCTAACCTTGAGTTAGATTCTCACAAAGTTTTGGCCGATGTAACCTCTGACCTTCTTTGGGTATATCTTTTTGGACTCGCGAGCCTTTCTGTTGAACTCTGGAACCTCTATGGAATTTTAAATGGAACCCTTTATTTAATCCATGAAGTTAACACGCTCCTGTCCCATCAGCCATGATCAGGTAAAAAAGTCTTGTGTAATTTGCAACTGTATTAGTATCGCCTGCACTGAGGATTGAACCTTCAACCTCCGGAAGAGTGTCACTTAGAAGTGAATTTTACTTAGTATTTTATCCATTATGCTGCCTTGCGGAATTTTTTTTTAGATATTTTGTATTACTTAGATTAATCAGACAATTTTTTTATCATCTTGAGTATTATCTGCACAACGTTTTGGTCGATGTAACCTTTGACCTTCATCAGGTGTAAAAGTTACCATGTTTTGGCAGGGAAAAAAAAAAGAGGGTAACTCTGTATTCTAAGGTTTCGATTCTTTGGATTTAGTTGGCAGTGTAGGGGCAAACAACATAAGTTCTTCAAGACAGTCGGTAGACAGATTAAAACCTGCAGTATTAGAGGAAAATTATTCAGAAATAGCATCTTGATACACCGTGCCAGCAGATATGACACTTGAGAGAGTTGCCTGGAGAAAAAAAGACACGGTCAGGTAGACATGACAGATGGCATGCCCATTTCAAGAACTTTGTTTCTGTATGAATAAAATAAAAATTAATTTTTTTAGATACTCTGTATTTTTTTTAAATGGGGGGGTACTGCAGGGGTATAAGGGCAAAGAACACTGGTTACGGAGTAGACTGGAGGGTTAATTCCCTTGAAGAACAGAGAGAGTTCTGGCACCAGATGGGAATGCCAATTTTTACCTCTCGTGTAAATGATGCCCACTTGAATTAAAGTAAGACTCTAGAATGAACAATATTACCTGCCGCTCACGGTAGAGACGCCACGAAAGTGAGTACCGCTTTATTGCATTGTTCTGTATTGTAGTGAGTGTTTTCATTCACGTTTGTCAATAATGTAATAAATATGTACACGGATTCAGTCATGGTATGATATTAATGCTTATTAAGTGTTTTCTATTGCAGGTTAATTCAGTTAACAGTTAGACTTTAATACTTACAACAGAAGTTCATACTAATTATGAAGATAATTTATCAGGAAACCCTAGAGGATATAATTTCTAATTTGTGATTGAATTTTGAATTAAATCCATCAACAAATTGTAGGTTTTTAGGAACACAATATTTACGAAACTAAGAGGTAGTTGGTTTCAGTATGGTTAATTGCGTTTTATTCAGTTTTTAGCCAGATGTAGTTTTTAATTTTTGGGTATGTTATTATGATTGAAAAGAAAAGAAAAAAGGCGAGAAAAAAGAAAAGAGAGCAACTTTTTTTTTCTTGCTGTCTGTTTTTTTTTTGTTCTTTTTTTTGTTCTTTTTTTGTTCTTTTTTTTTCTTTTATTTCTTTAAATTTTTTTTTGTTCTTTTTTTCTTTCTTTTTTTTGTTTCTTTTTTTTTTTTTTTTTTTTTTTCTTCTTTTTTTTTTTTTTTGGCTTTTCTACTCAAATAGATTCAAATACAGAAAAATAATAGTTTGAGAAAAAGAAAAAAAGAAAAAAAAAATGGAAGAAACGCATAATTAAAAGAAAGCCAACCAAAAGTAAAGACTCCCGGACAACACCAAGTAGACACAATCTATAAAAAAGAAAAAAAAGCCTAATAAATGACGCACATTTTCGGATGCAAAAATAGGTTTCCTTTTGTCTTTATTGAGGAAAAAAAAAAAAAAAAAAGAAAAAGCCAAAAAGAGAAAATGGCTATTTCAAGTCATCTTAAAATAAAAATACGTCATTAAAAATAGCAGATGCTTCAGAAAGAACAGCATGCTGCTGTGACGAGAGAAATCGAAAAGGCCGGGGTACTCATCCTACCCCACCCCCACCCCTTACACAAGTTTTATTTTAGACAATTCGCTCTATTAGTTCGTTATTGCATTATGGTAGACCTCCTGACATTTTGCAAGAAGGTAGTTTAGGATTTTTAAAAAACTTTGTATGAACTTTTGCTCCTCAGAAATGCAAGGTTGACTTAAAAAGCAATGCTGTTGGGGTTAAGGAGGGAAAGGAAGAGTTGAGGAGGAAGAGGAGTGTTGAGGACACAGAGGAGGAGAAGGAAGAGTCGAGGGCAAATGGGGAGGAGGAGTCGAGGGCAAAGAAGAGGAGGAGTCGAGGGCAAAGAAGAGGAGGAGTCGAGGGCAAAGAAGAGGAGGATTCGAGGGCAAAGAAGAGGAGGAGTCGAGGGCAAAGAAGAGGAGGAGTCGAGGGCAAAGAAGAGGAGGAGTCGAGGGCAAAGAAGAGGAGGAGTCGAGGGCAAAGAAGAGGAGGAGTCGAGGGCAAAGAAGAGGAGGAGGCGAGGGCAAAGAAGAGGAGGAGGCGAGGGCAAAGAAGAGGAGGAGGCGGAGTCGAGGGCAAAGAAGAGGAGGAGGCGGAGTCGAGGGCAAAGAAGAGGAGGAGGCGGAGTCGAGGGCAAAGAAGAGGAGGATGAGGAGTCGAGGGCAAAGAAGAGGATGATGAGGAGGAGGACAAAGCAAAGAGAAGGTGCCGAGGGAAAAGAGGAGTGGGAGGTTTTGAAGGGAAGGAGATGAGAGTAAAAAGGAGGAGGAGATGAAGGCAAAGAGGGGGAGGAGGGGGGTGAAGTATGAAGGAGGAGGGCAAAGAGAAGTATTCATCTCTTTAACCCGAATCTCCAAATATGTTTTTAGCCTTATTGACTCATTAGCAGAAAAAAAAGTCCTTGTGAAATCAGTTTATGCGGTTTCCAGATGTCATAAAAACTAGATATATATATAAAAAAAAAATATATATATATAAGTATGGTGTATCACATATACACTCAGATTACAAATAAATATTCCTTCTTGCCAGAAGTAGACTCCCACATCGACGCCCTCTTTCCTGTGACAAGACTCTTCAGTCTAAATATCAATAATGCTAACAATGATGATGCCAACTGTTTCCGTATTTATCTTTGGTAAGGCATTTCCGTTCTTGGCATAGATATAACCAACCGCCTTCTCCCCCCACAGACCGCACCGCAAGGAACCTTACCAAGCAAGCGGAAGTGCTTCACCCACGTCGTAATGTCCAGCAATCCATAAAGATAATCTGCCAAATTAAATGTCGACTGGAGATGTAGAAAGTACAAAATGGATTAAAAACAGACTTGACATCGCCAGGGTCGTAGCTTAAACTAGACAAATTTGACCTAGGTCAACCCTGAAGGTCATAATTTGACCTAGGTCAACCCTGAAGGTCATAAGTAAGATCAAAAGTAAATTTCCAATCAAAAGTTGTGTAAAATAAAAATCAAACGGCTTAACGTTCATGAGTTCGAACAGATACATTGAGAGCATAATCACGTCGACACACCGGTTCCCACTGGATCACCAAAGTTAAGCAACACTGAACCTGGTCAGTACTAAATGGGTGACCATTTGAGACTTACAGGTGCTGTATGTGCTCTCTGCTTATCTCGGCATTGTTTCCAGTCGTCTAGCACTTCTCCTTGTCACTGAACTCAAGCAGTGCCGATTCAGGAGAGGTGCGGTTAGAGATCGCGCAACCTTTGCCTCACAATTACATGCGCAGCTGCCCCTACTATAGGTATCTGTTATACCGGCCTTTCTATGCATAAGGGATAAGGGAAATTACACCGGTTCTCACTATATATATATATATATATATATATATATATATATATATATACGTTTGATTTTTTATTACCGTATCTTTCTGTTAAGTTAAATTATTGTTTCTTGGCCTTCGGGACAAGATCAAAGTGTAGTATCTGTTCTTCAGATGCTGCACTTCTATTTCTTGTTCTCTTTTGGTGGAGGAGAAATCCTTCACGACTGAGACAATTTTTATTTTTGTACCTTTTCTCCATGTTAAAAAACGACCCTGGTGTCTAACTCTGTCCTGTAGGGAGGCATAGTAAATAGGTACATTATTGTTTTGGCTACACGGCTGTGTAGCCGAAACAATAATGTAACTTAACAGAAAGATACGATAATAAAAAATAAAACGCATATTTGCTCTACAACAGTATTGAGCACTTTCTTTAGTTTTTATTAATTACCATCTCCACGAAATATATATATATATATATATATATATATATATATATATAGTGAGAACTGGTGTAATTTCCCTTATGCATTCACGTGAAATCACTTTTTTATTCACCCTATTCCCTCTGCTTCACTTTTTGTTACTAAGTAAGATCTATGACTTACTTGTAGTTTCATTAAATACTTTTGCAAGCAAAATCCGATTCCGCATTTTGCTAAATCCTATCCTTTGATGAGAAAGAAAGTATTTCTTCGAAACTCCGCAGATTAAGGACGATCCACTTATTTTGTGCTTCCTTTTTAAAATTGAATATGTTTTTAACTCTTTTTCAAAGTCTTATTTAACATGTTTTATTAACTACTTGTTCTTACATATATATATATATATATATATATATGTAATGTCTACACCAGTGAGAAGGAGTGACACTATTCCACTGCTTTGTACATGTGATGTTTATACACTTCGTTTGTTAAACCAGCCTCGACTTGATTTTCTTCTTTTACTATTGCGTTACGACACAACAATATCTTTTGTCTTTCGAGACTGAACGAAGGCATTGGATTGAGAGCATTGCCAAGGCCGCTGTGAAGAAAGTGGGCTCTCTCTACCGTGCTAGAAAGCTACTTACACCTGAAAGTATCCTGTATTATTTATGCCTGAACGTATTCTGTACATCTACAAGGCCACCATTCACCCATGTATGGAGTATTGTCATCACATTTGGGCTGGTGCATCTGCTACTAGTCTCTCACTCCTTAACAGGGTTCAAAAGAGTCGCCAACCTGATAGGTCCTGAACTGCCATCTAAGCTTCAACCTCTGTCCCATCGATGAAACGTTGCATCCCCCTGCCTGTTTTACAAGTATTTTAATGGTGAATGCTCCAACGAACTACAAGCACTTGTACCCCCTTGCCATAAATACCCCCGACAAACTCGACAAGCAGCCAAGTCCCACCCCTACACGGCAGAGATCCCTAGATGTAAAAAAGCCTTCTACTCCAATAGTTTCTTCCTCAGAACTGCTAGACTTTGGAACTCCCTTCCGGGTTCTTGCTTTCCCAACTGTACTGACATGCAGAAGTTCAAGTATAATGTGAACAGACATCTTGTTGCTCAACTCCCTACATCGTATCTTTGAGGTGAAAGTTGAATAAAAAAATATATATATAGTCTTAAACGTCGGGTTGTGTGTGTATTTGTGTGCGTGTTTTCATATGTCCCCTAAAAACTTTTGTCAGCTACATTTTTTTTTTTTTTTTTTTTTTTGCAATCGCATGGGCACTTGCTGCTAGGTTGGTGCAAAAATTTTTTTGGACGTGTATGTATGTATGTATGTATGTATATATATATATATATATATATATATATATATATATCACACACATACATACAGTGTGACCAAAAAAACCCGGGCCTCAACTCTAATTAGGCCCCGTTTCTTAGTGTTTTGTCCGAATGAAATGAAACTTTGGTCAAAACTAGTTTATTCTATTAAAAAACATCACATCAAAACACTAGAGTCTTTGGCCTTTTTTTTCTCCATTGACTGCAAAATGCTCAGAAAAACAATTGAATGTCCTGTTTTTTTGTTTTTTTTAGTCACCCTATATATATATATATATATATATATATATATATATATACACACACACACATCTGATAAAAAAAACATTATTTTTATTGCACCATTTGATTGAAACAAAAGTTGTTTTAATTCATTTTTTTTTTGGGGGGGGGGTCCAGGTTGTCACCTACTTCCGTTCTTTTGTGGGGTTTGGGGGTGCTCAATATCCTTAGTATAGCAGCTGTGTCCAAACCGAACTTCATGTCCACCCAGGCAATGCCAGGCATCCATGCTAGTCTATTATATAAAGGGCAAACGTGTGTGTGTGTGTGTGTGTGTATGTGTACGCACGCATATGTCCAGGTAAAACTTGAAAAATACACAACAAACACCCACAAAGTTTGTTTGTTTTTTTTTTTTTGTTTTTTTTAAATCGGCATAACACCAGATGTACAATATCTAAGATTCAAAGATTCATTATTTTGTGATCAATTGTACATCTTTTAATGTTATTATGGAGCCTTTTTTCCCACTATTAACTAAAGGGAGTAATTAGGATTCTTTTTGAGTTGTGCGTTCTTTCCTTCTCACAAATGTGTCACCACTTACCAAGGCCCTGATTACTACACTGAGTCATTGGGACAATAGTGTAGTAATCGTTAGTAGCAGAAATTTAGTATATTTACATTTAAGAGGACGACTCAACAAGGACTTGTTTACTTGGACTAGAAGATGACCATATTATAGTCAGCTGGAAAGCAGACCAGCAGAACAAAGTTCCACAGGTGGACAGTTCTAGGAAAAAAAGCTTTGTTCATGGAATCCACATTTAGGTTTAGGTTTTAGTGGGGTGGGTGGAATTATTGATAGTGGTTTGGGCTAGACGAGTGTTTTTGTGAAAGATTCCCGAGAGGGGGGGGGGCCATAGATGGGAGCTTTGTTGAGCACTTGCCATGAAAATGATAAAGCAGAGACAGGCTCATAATGTCTCTTCTGTGGGAAAGAAGTTGCGGAAAAGAGAAAAGCACAGCCGTTTCAGAATCCATAGAGAACCAACTCACACACACACATACTGTGTTTTATGCATAAGTGGATATAAAGCGGACAATATAGTCAGCCGTCATCGCAATTTTCATACGATCACGTAGACAAGAACTTCATATTTCACTTTAAGAACCGAAAATCTAAAAGGGGATATGTATCCTGATAACGTAAAAGATAACTGGTCAGAAACTCATGCGATTCTCAGATTTTTATTAAAATGACTGGGGAGTTTTTATCCTTAGTTTAGCATAGAGTTGAGGATTTCTTTCAGGTGGACTAGTAGAGGACTAAGTCTGAGGTGACCGACTTGCTATTTGCTTACTAGCTTCCCATTTTCATCTTGGGATTAGAAAAGGGCATGTGTTTTACTCACTTGCATAATGATATATATATATATATATATATATATATATATATATATATATATATATACACTGTTTTAACAAAAATCAAGACTTCAAGAAATGGGTTGGTAGCAACAAAAAGTGTATTTTATTGTTAGTTACAATTGTTCCAAGACCATTTGGACAAATTCAAACATTATGTCGTTTTAAAATTTTCACAAGAACAGCCTTTCTTCAGACTTATTGAATAAAAAACACTTTAACAATAAAACATTAAGAAAAAGAAACATTTCCTTTATGAGGAAAAGAAAACAAGCAGGTACACTTTACCTCTGTCGCATATATATATAGTCACAAGTTAGTTGAAAAAAAAATCAATAAAGTGCTCGATCATAAGTTCACCAAGAGCTAATATAAAGTATGTTATTTAAAAAGAAAAAAAGAAAAGAGAAAAAGGAAAAAAAGAAAAGAGAAAGAGAAAAGAAAGGAAAAAAAGAAAAGAAAGAAAAAAAAAGAAAAGAAAAGAAAAGAAAAAAAAGAAAAGAAAAAAGAAAAGAAAAAAAAGAAAAGAAAAAAGAAAAGAAAAGAAAGAAAAAAGAAAAGAAAAAAAAGAAAAGAAAGAAAAAAGAAAAGAAAAAGAAAGAAAAGAAAAAAAAAAAGAAAAGAAAAAAAAGGAAAGGAAAAAGAAAAGAAAAGAAAAAAGAAAAGAAAAGAAAGAAAAAAGAAAAGAAAAAAACAGAAAAGAAAAAAAGAAAAAAAGAAATGAAAAAAGAAAAAAAGAAAAAGAAAAAAAAAATAAAAAAAATAAAGAAAATAAAGAAAAAGAAAGGAAACAAAGAGAAAACCAAGAAAGAAAGAGGAAAAGAAAAAAAGAAAAAGAAAAAAAGAAAAAGAAAAAAGAAAAACAAAAACGAAACAAGAAAAAAGAAAAGAGGAAAACAAAAAATAGGAGAAAATAAAAAAAATCGAATAAGAAACTTTCTGCTATTAAATCAATCACACAGTATCTCAATAATCTGACGATATGTAGTGAACTTTAAAACTTTATCGAAAAGAAAAACAAATACAAGAAAATTGTAAAGCAAAAAAAAAAAAAAAAAAAAACGAAAAGAGAAAAAAGACAAAACGAAAAAGGGGAAAGACAAGGGGGGGGAGACAAAGAAACTATATAAAAAAAAATACATCAACAAAAATAGAAAGAAAAAAGAAAAAGTAAAAAGCAAAAAAACAGATAAAAGAAATAAAGTAAAGAAAAACCAAAAAAAAAAAAAAATTTAAATATGAATTAAAATATTTTTTTCTCCAACCAAAATCAATCGAAAATTACTTCAATACTCAATCAACCGTTAAACAAAATTTCTGCAGTTATTTTCTAAAATCGTCACGGATCTCTTAATTTCCTATCTATTCCTTTCTAGTTCGACATGCCCTTCCGCCATTTCAGATTCATGATTAAAAATGGCCAGAAATCGAGTATTAATCAAAAGTTATTAAATTAAATTTAATACATTTCCCAACGTGGCAGTCATGACTATCATCTCTGAGTATTATTGATATATATATATATATATATATATATATATATATAAACATAACCCTTATCCTCAAATGGCCTTTAGGCCTTGATAAGTGCTGACTCCTTGTAAATCTATATACAATAGAACTCTGGGATACGGTGGTCCAAAAATACGTTTTTTTCAGATTATGGTGAGTAATACGCTGTTTTTTCCGGACCCCGGTTACGATATTTGCCCCGCCTTACAGTGTTATTTATAATGTTATTTGATTATATACATGTGTATTATATACTGTACTGGATTTTGTTACTAATTTTTAATGCCGTATCCCGGGGTTCTACTGTAATCATAAAACTCTGGACCATCTCAGATTGTTTGCTTCAACCTTGTTTTCAACAATCATGCGATTCCATCTTTTAAAAAAAAGGATGAAAGGTGAGATATATATATATATATATATATATATATATATATATATATATATACGTTTTATTTTTTATTACCGTATCTTCCTGTTAAGTTACATTGTTGTTTCAGCTACTTGACCGTTTTTTTGGCCGTCTGTAGCTTCCTCAGACTTTTACAGAAAGTCTGTAAAAGTTTGAGGATGCTACAGACGGCCAAAAAAACAGCCAAGTAGCTGAAACAATAATGTAACTTAACAAAAAGATACGGTAATAAAAAATAAAACGCATATCTGCTCTACAACAGTATTGAGCACTTTCTTCAGTTTTTATTAATTAGCATTTCCACTATATATATATATATATATATATATATATATATTCATGCTTCAAAAAACCCTCATAACCTTTAAATCACTATCTTAGAAGCATACGTGGACTTAACATATATATATAAAATAAAAACAAAAATTACAATTAAATTTACCAAAATGATCCAAGATGGTAAGACTAAAGTATATTATAAATATTAAAGAATTAATATTTATAAAGTAATCTCAACCCGATGTAAAAGCTCGATAAAACCAAATAGGAGATAGAGCTTATAATAAGAACAAATAGTTAATAAAACATGTTTAAAACACTTTGAAAAAGAGTTAAAAACATATTAATTTGAAAAGGAAACACTAAATAAGTGGATAGTCCTTAATCTGGAGTTTCGAAGAAATACTTTCCTTCTCATCAGAGGGTAGGAATTAGCTAAATGCGGGATCGGATTTTGCTTGCAAAAGTATTTGATGAAACTGCAAGGAAGTCAAAGATCTTACTTGATAACAAAAAGTGATGCAGAGGGAATAGGGTGAAGAAAAAAGTGATTTCATGTGAATGGATAGTCTGGTGAAAGGTAAATTATCCAATGACGGTTTCTTGGATTATTAATTATTTGGATTATTCTCATCTTTTAATTGTTGTTTTTCACGACGTTTTGGCCAATTATTCCTTCGTCAGGTGAAGTGCAACGGGATAGGAATGTTACATTCACAGCAATTACTGCCTTCAATAGTTGTCATCTGACCACAGTTTGGAGTGTTGTCTAGAGGTATCGGTTTCGATCCCACCCAAAGCCAGTCAGAGGATTAGTTAACCAAACCGTGGTAAGTCCTGCTTCCCTCCGGACTACAACTTGGATGTCTTCAAGTCCAATGTTAACAAATTCCTAATGAACCGCCCCCTTAATTAAACACTTCATTAAATCTCCACACTAATGTAATGTACTTGCAATAACCCTTATCCCTGAGTGGCTTCCGGGCCTTGATAAGTGGTGATCACTGTAAAAAAAGATAACAACAACTACTGAAATCAGTAATTGCTGTGGATGGAGTTGGAGGGTTCGACATTCCTATCCCGTCGTGGTTAATTCAATATCGGTAGTTCAAGAAATTCATTTTTCTTCGAGTTATATCTAATTCATTAAAAAAAAAAAAAAAAAATTAAGTAAACTTTTTTGTATTTTACGATGTTTTATTTTCATAAAAAAAAAAAAGCAAAAATAAATTCATTCATACTTTTTTTACTACCGAAAACCCATAACTTTACTAAAGGTATTTTTTGTTTAAATAAAATAATACATTTCCACTTAAATAAAAATATTGAGTTCAATATATTTTGTGATCATTATTTAACAAATACTAAACATTTCATTAAGTAAAGGGAAGGGTCGAAATGTTTATACATTTTGAGCATGACTTCTTTTTATTTTTATTTTTTTTTAGGAATAAACCAGGGTCACGTTATAATGAAACAGAACTTAAGAGAAAAAAAAAAAAAAAAAAAAAAAAAAACTAAATTTAATGACTTTCAATTTCTTTACTGACGTGTCACGTGATTGGAACGTTTTAAACGAGAAACTGAACCCCCTTCTTAAAAGTCATTTTTTTTTCTGCTAATATGGTAATTAAGTCTATAATCTATGATAATCATTTGAAAAAAAAAAAAAAATTTAAATTACGAATTTTTAGAGGGTGGGCACTCTCACAGGTCCGCCTTCGATTTTAATCTTGTAAAAAAAAAAAAAAAAAAAAAATTATATATATATATATATATATATATATATATGCTGCAGAACTTTTACTGAAATTAATGTCACATGTCTTGGTATGTGTATTCTTCTAGTTACGTATAATTCTCTTACACAATTGTTAGGAACACGTACATCAAATTTGTTGCCAAAGTTGCTGAAAAAATGGTGGGATCCTTCTACCGGTTCAGCAGATATCTTGCTGCTGATGCAATTCTCTACCTACATAAAAGCCAGGTACGTCCAAGGATGGGGAACTGTTGCCACATCTGGGCAGGAACTGCTAGAAAGACCTTATTCAGCCTTGACAGAGTTCAAAATAGATTTCATAGCCTAGTAGGAGGATGCCCTTTTCTCTTCCCTGCAACCTCTTTCCCACAGAAAGGACGTTGCAAGCCTGTCTCTGCTTTATCATTATTTTCATGGCAAGTGCTCGTCTGAGCTCCAATCTGTGGTCCCTCCCCTCACTAAACTTTTATGAAAAACACTCGTTTAACTGAAACCACTATCAATATTTTCCCCACCCTTTATCTGTGTCTAAACCTAAAACGTAGATTCCATGAACAAAGCTTCTTTCTTAGAACTGCACACCTGTGGAACCCGTTTTCCTGCTTTCCAGCTGACTACAATATGGTCGTCTTCAAGTCCAATGTAAACAAATTTTTGATGAGCCGTTCCACTTAAGTAATCCAATTTACCGAATTTAAACTTGTAACGATTACTATGACATTGTCCTTTTGACTACAGTACACTCATTGAACATTATCCTCAAGTGGCCTCAGGACCTTGATAAGTGGGGACTCCTTTGTAAACAAACAAAAAAAAAAAAAAGACAAAGTAATGACGTAGTCACAAATATGCAAAACATCATTTTTTAAGAGTTTTTGAGATGATGACAAAGAATACGTATTAACTGGATTCTTCGGACGACTCTTATTTTGAGTGTCATTTTCACGTTTCGATCAGCGTAACATCCGACCTTCTTCAGGTGTATCTCATAAATCTGCATGAAAATTCCACCTGTACTTGTCCTACTTGTGACAGAAATTACTTGACCTAAATAAAAGTCATCATCATAATATACTGCCATAAACTGTCCTTGTTTGCTGAAGCTGTAGTTTGCAAACTCTGCCTGATCAACAAGAGTACTTCTATTTCGCTTTCTGATTCTTCATTGTTGCGAAGTGTTTCATAGTCATTTATTAGGTTTGAGCCATTCAAAAATGCTTTCAAGTGGCTTGCTAGTAACTCTAAAGGTCTGTCAAGTTTTAAATGTTCAGACTTATTGCCCAGAACTATTTCACATCATTAATTTTTAAATTTATGGAATGACTAAAATTATATATATATATATATATATATATATATATATATATATATAGTTATTAACAGTAGATTAGCTGGGCTGAACTGCGAGTATTTTTTAAATCAATTTTCACCTCAAACATGTCAGAGTGTCATTTTGAAGTAGGTGGCTACTATCAAGGACACATGTTTCGGGGTCATTATGAAGGGATATGATTAGACAGATTTTTGTTCACATAACACTTGAACTTCTGCATCTCAGTACAGTTGAAAAAGCAGAATCCCAGAAGTCTAGAAGTTCTGGGAAGAAACTATTATATGAAATGGAACACGTACATCAAATATTTTGCCAGGGACGCTGGGAAAACGGTGGGATCCTTCTACCGCTCCAGAAGATATCTCACTACTGATGCAATTCTCTATCTATATAAAAGCCAAGTACGTCCAAGGATAGAGTACTGCTGCCATATCTGGGCAGGAGCTGCTAAAAACAGCCTATCCTGCCTTGACAGAGTACAAAATAGACTTTGTGACTTAGTGGGGGATGCCCTTTTCTCTTCCCGGCAACCTCTCTCCCACAGAAGAGATGTTGCGAACCTGTCTTTGTTTTATCGGTATTTCCATGGCAAGTGCTCGTCTGAGCTCCAATCTCTCGTCCCCCCCTCACCAACCTTTCACGATAAACACCCATCTAGCTGAAACCACTGTCAATAATTTTCCCCACTCTTTATCTGTGCCTAACTCAAAACGTAGATTCCATGAACAAAGCTTCTTTCTTAGAAGTGCATGCCTGTGGAACTCTCTTCTGTTTGCCTGTTTCCCACCTGACTACAACTTGGATGTCTTCAAGTCCAACATAAACAAATTCCTGATAAACCGCCCCCTTAAGTAAGACATTATCAGATTTCCATTACTAATGATTACAACAATATTATCCCACTGATTACTGTACACGCAATAACCCTTATGCCCGAGTGGCTTCCGGGCCTTGATAAGTGGTGACTACCATGTAAAAAAACTTAATCCGTGCATTATCATACTCATTTAATCAACCATGAGCATAGTAGATAAAGTGCTTGTTAATAATAAGTTGTAAGTTAAACTCTTCTAGAGGTTGAAGGTACTATCCTCAGTGTGGCCAACACTCAAAATACAACTGCCAATTACTTAAGACTTCTACTTGGTCATGGCTGATAGAACGAGAGTATGCTACCTCCATAGATTAAATAAAGTTCCATTCAAAATCCGGTGCAGTTTGATAGATTCTCAGTTTGGCAAGATACATCTGAAAAAAGTTGGAAGATTACAGCAACCAAAACTTTGAGATGAGAATAATATTATATAATATTGTTTTATTGGAATCCTTTGAGATGAGTAATCTGTGTATTTATTTATTTGCGGACCGTTATTCTCATCTTCAGAGTTGTTTCATCACGTATCGGCCAACTATTCCTCTGGCCTTCGTCAGGTGATTAACCATGGCGGAATAAGAGTGCGGACTCTTGTAACAGTAATCACTGCCTTCCATAGTTGTTGTCTCAAAACGTTTTGGCCAACTAAACCTCTGGACTGCTTTGGGCAGGATTGAAACCGCTATCTTCAGACAATGCTCACCAGGAACCGTAGCGATTCAACATTTCTATCCACTGCACCACAGGTCTTAAAAAAGGCCAGAGGATGAAGTGGCCGCGTCACCTGGAGAAGGCCAGAGGATGAATTGGTCGAAACGTTGGAAAACAATAACTATGATGAGAATAACAGTTTGCAAATAAATAAGAATAATAGTCCGAATAATCGAAATAATTCTTACTTTATATTTTTCATTCCCAATTTTAATAAGTAAAATCGTTCAACTATACACTGTTGTTGTTCTTTCTCTCTAATAGCTGTCACTCAGTTCTATTTTAGCACTTTCCTTAAAAGAAAAATAAATAAAATCCTATCTCATCACGTGCAAGAATTAATTTCTTTTTGGTAATAAAACTCCCCACACACCACATCCCAAATTTCATCGTAATGACATCATTACTAAAAGATAGATTTAAGCCCCAAACGATTAACCAAATCGTCTTCATTATTTGACCTATACACATCTTCGGTAAGTTCGAAATATATTCTGTACTATGACCTAATCTCGTTCGACCCCCACAGGTTTAAGGTCACACGTATTTCGATAGATGATCGTTTCGGGCAGATTTAAACAATGTTAATCTGCTTAAAGTTTTCGGATTAAAATTACTGAGGATTATAGCTCAGTATCATGGCAAATGGATATATGACTCACCTCACTCCGTCACATAGGATGAGGTAATGCTTGGGAGAATGGTTTCATTAAAGGTAAGCTTTTGTTATTAAATTTATTAGCTAAGTTATTTGTTAGCCTGGGAGGATGGTCTCATGTCTAAATCATGTCAAGCATAGGGTAAAGTTTTCTGATTCTCCCGATCCAGGACACGTCATTTGAATCTTTTCATCGTTGATAACATATGTGACCCGTTACTACTGATGAATTATTACACGAGTCTGTCCACGTCAAGCACGTGCGTCATCATAGTATATGTGTGTCGAGGCGGCACGCCGTTGTAGCACACCTATGGTTATAACTGCAGCCACCATAGTATACCTACATCAAGGCCAAGCTGCCGTAGCATATCTATGGTCGAGGCTGCATGCCACCATACCATATCTACGGTCGTGGCCGCATGCCGTCGTACCATATCAGCCACCATGGCATACCTACATCAAGGCCTCAGCCACCATGGCATACCTACATCAAGGCCCCAGCCACCATGGCATACCTACATCAAGGCCTCAGCCACCATAGCATACCTACATCAAGGCCTCAGCCACCATAGCATACCTACATTAATGCCACACACCATTATAATATACTTATTTCAATATATCTCCACGGTAAACATACTACTGGCATTGTCTTCTTAATCTAAAGGCATTTGTTGTAATTCAAAAAGAAAAATCGTGTACAGTAGTCCATAACTTCTCGGCCGTTTTTTTTTTTTTTTTTGTGTTTTTTTTTTTTTTTTGAAACTCAAAAGTGTATGCACAGAAGCAAACTGTTTCTTCCTTTTTCTCTTAGGATGAGAGAGAGGAAGAAAGAGAGAGTGGAAGAAAGCGAGGGGATGGGGGGTGAAGTAAAAGAGTAATTCTTTTTTGTACAAAGCTTGTAAAGCAGCGCTTCAAGATGGTGGGTTATAATAATCAATAGAAATGCTGGCCAGTTTCATCCATTTGTGTTTAAGCTTCGACAAATTGTGGGCATGCTCCAAATGGAGGTGGGGGGAAGGAAGAGGAGAGAAAAGAGAAAGAGATTGGAGGGAGGGGGAGAAAGAAGAGGAGGGAGTAAAGAGAAGGAGGGGGGTAGAAATGATCTGATCCTCATATTGATCCACTTACGTTGTTATTTAGCAGCGTAACTCAACTTCGTACAAAGAAAAGATTTTGTTGAAATCACTTAACATCTCATTGACGAGGAAGACCTCTTATCAGGATTTATAGCAGACGGGCCAAAATCTTGTATATTTATACTTATATATATATATATATATATATATATATATATATATATATATATATATATATATATATACGAGCAAACAGTTAATAAAACATTAAAAAACACTTTGAAAAAGAATTAAAAACATATTTAATTTGAAAAGGAAACACTTGATAAGTGGATAGTCCTTAATCAGCGGAGTTTCGAAGAAATACTTTCCTTCTCATCATCATTGTTACTTGATAACAAAAAAGTGAAGCAGAGGGAATATGGTGAAGAAAAAGGTGATTACACGTGAATGGATAGTCTGGTGGAAGATAAATAATCCAGTGACGGTAAAATTCAAATATATAACTTCAAGAAAGTTAATTGAATTTCCATTTGCACAAGTAAAATCCAAGGAAATCTTATAATATACTAGCAATCGGTGCCCGGCGTTGCCCAGGTGTTTTGAAGTGTATGCTGAGGAAAAAAAAACGGTCAATTTTTTTAAATTTGACCCCTATTATGACCTCTTAACATTTATTGTTTACGGATCAAGTAAAGTTAATAAGTTAGATCCATGTCCAAGGAATCTATATATAAAATATCACGTGTTCAGATCTTAAATTGTAGGAGAAGTTTGGTAGAGTTCTCAAAGGTCTAATTGTTGAATATTGACCACTTAATCGCCAAATTTCTGTCGAAAACCTATCACATCGATTTTCCCAAATCTCAGTACCCTGTATATCAAATTTCGAATCTGTAGGCTTTAAATTGACAGAGTTTTAGCGTAGGGAAATGCACACAGACGCACACAGACACTATCACTTATACATATATATATAAACATAAACATCATATATATAAGGCTAATAGTACGCCATATATATAACAAAAGACCATTATTTACTGAAGTGAAAGGAAAACCCGGGGGAACTTTACCCAGAAATAAATCTATTTTTTTTTTGTGTGTAATGATAGTCTGGTACTTATACAGTTTAGTGACGACTTTAAAAAATGGAAATATAGAAAAAAAATTTTTATTGCACGTAACTGTTATAGACTGAAGTTCTCCGAAAAAAAATTTCACTTCATTTGATCAAGTAGTTTTTTTTTACAGCGAAAAACAATGATTTATCACGGCTACGTCAACGTGGCCATTTTGGAAATGTTATTGCAGGCCCAGGAATTCCCCAAGGGCAGGTAACTGCCGTACATAGCAGAATACCTCCATTTTAGGCCAATCTAGCCCCCCCCCCAGAATGAGATTTTTTTTTTTTTTTTTGCGAAGACAGATGCCATTTTTGGGGTGTTTTTTTTTTTTTTTAATTTGTAACAGAAGTAAATAAACGAAGTTTCGAAATTATCCATGCGTGTCCAACTGAGCATGTTTCGAAAATAATCTTGTATAAAAATTCTTCAATTCTTTGCATTCTTCAATTTCTTTGCATAATCAATAGTATTCTTATTTAAAAAAAAAAAAAACGCAAAAAAATTGCAGATTTAAAAAAAAAAAAAGAAAAAAACGTAAAAAAATTGCAGATGTGTTGTGCCGCCGCATCTCAATATGGCGAGAAAAAAAAGGCTAGATTGCGAAATTTGGCCTAAAATGGAGGTATCTGCTAGGTACATTTCCAAAATGGCCACGTTGACGTAGCCGTGATAAATCATTGTTTTTCGCTGTAAAAAAAAAAAACTACTTGATCAAATGAAGTGAAATTTTTTTTCGGAGAACTTCAGTCTATAACAGTTATGTACAATAAATTTTTTTTTCAATATTTCCATTTTTTAATGTCGTCACTAAACTGTATAAGTATCGATAGTCTTATCAACACCCCTTTTTTATATTTATTTAAAAAGAAAATACAACTTTATACAAATTCCCTAATAGTTTTTTTTCGGTTCTCTTATACGATGATCATCTTTATTTAACTATTACGTGTAATTATATTCATACCAGATATTCTATATGATTTATATTTGCGTAATATTTGCGTAGAAATGAAGAAAATCAAATTTACTGTGTATTTATCGTGTTGCCATAACAACGTGACGTACCCAAGGACGGTAGTGGACGTGAGTGTGTGTGCGTGTGTGCGCGTGTTTTCGTGCTGTATTGTTTCGTATCTTATCAACTTCTTCGAATCTATGTGTACAGTAATACAAACCCGTTTTTCGAGCTGAATAAATGTGTTACATTGAATGTAAACACGAAAAATATATCCAGTTTGGTAGAAAAGTAACTTATCTTGCCTTTGATAACATTTATTTGTTATATATTTGTTTTTTGACAACTTTTTCGAATCTATGTGTACAGTAATACAAACCCGAAATGAAAAGACCACGAGGGAACGCGCGTTTTACATAAAAATAAGTATTTTTAAATTTTATCTTTCTAGCTTTAAAAAAAGTTTTAAAATTTTATCAGCCGGCATAATTTATTTTTAAATATTGAAAAATTTCAGGAAAATTAATTTTTGCTAGATTTTCAAAACATTGTTTTCGTGTTGTGTACGTATCTGCGGCTAGCACCAGAATGGCGGCCGTGGATGTCGTAGGTTGGATTGTAAGATTGTGTAAGATTCGTATTTTTTTTAATTTCTAAATAACAAGTTAGAAAAAAATTAAACCCTTCCAAGATGGACAATAAATAAAGCCATGTGGCACACACATCTCTGTTTTTATAGATATATAGATAGATATATATATGTGTGCGTGTGTGTGTGTGCGTGTTCTTTATTTTTTTATTACCGTATGGAGAACCATTTCTGTAAGGTCTGACAAAGCTGTTGGATCGTAAACATGGTCACACATCCGAAACATATGTATCCAAAGACATAAAACGGTAATAAAAAAATAAAACACATATTTGCTCTGCAATAGTATTGAGCACTCTCTCCAGGTTTTTACTAATTACCAGTTTTACCAAATATATATATATATATATATATATATATATTTGTTTGTAATATACTGAATTTTACTGGTTTCATATAATTCAGTAAATTTTTCATATACTAATGAATTTTTAAGCCAAAAGGAGATGACTTAAAAAGTAAGCTACAAAATTATCATATTTCATAGTATAGTAATAATATACTGTATTAACAAAACCAAGACTTCAAAAAAGGAATTGGTAGCAATAAAAAGTGTATTTCATTGCAAGTTACAATTGTTTCAAAACCGGTTGGACAATTTCAAACATTATGGCGTTTGAACATTTTCACATAACCTGCCTTTCTTCAGACTTCTTGATTAAAAAAACACTTCAACAATAGAACATTATTTAAATAAATTTCCCTTAAAGGAGAAGAAGCATGCAAAAATATTTATCCTGGACGCATCTTTGTCAAGAGCTTATTATGAAATAAGCTATTTTTATTTATTTATTTTATTGTGGCAGGAGGTGCGCAACCTCCAACCACACCTCTCCGGAGTCAACATTGTTAAAATACCAGTGGCAAGCGAAGTGCATGTACAGGACGACTAGAAACTATGCTCGAGAAGTGTAAGCCATTTTGAGTTTCAGAACAGTTTCAGATGGTTTGTTGTTACACACAAGTCCTGGTAGGTGACTTGTTTGTAGTAGACAGTTCCACAGAACAAAATATTCTTACCGTGTCGAAACCCGGGAAAGAACATGTAAAATTTTTTTTTTTACTTACAAGAAGTGAACGGTTTAGAAAAAAAATAATACTCGCATGTACGTCTCCGTTTCTTTCCGTTTTTTTTTAATCCATTTTTTTTCAATCCCTCCACGTCCGCCTCCCCTTCCTCCTAAATCCCTCCATGTCAACCTCCCTTTTCTTCTAAATCCCTCCACATCCACCTCCCCTTCCTCCTAAATCCCTCCACATCCACCTCCCCTTCCTCCTAAATCCCTCCACATCCACCTCCCCTTCCTCCTAAATCCCTCCATATTCATCCTAACTCAAAATCTCCATCTCAAAATCTCTTGCAGAATCCAACTCCATCTTTCTTCTCATACTACACGTCCTTCTCTCTCCCATATTAGTTCTGATATCTTCAGATGGTTGGGGGCGGGCCGGAGAGGGAGGGTAGAGGTATTTCGCTACCCATTCCTGCACCCCACCCCACCCAACCTCACAAAACTCCAATGCTTTAATAACCACAAATGTGTTCAATCAGTTGATTCGCCTGGAGAGTTAGAGATTAGAGAGCGGGTGCTGAAGCAGAGTCCAAGAACAGCTGCTAGAATGTTAAATACCAGTGGCAAGTGAAGCGCATGTACAGGACGACTAGAAACAATGCTCTAGAGGTGTAAGCCATTTTGAGTTTCAGAACAGTTTCAGATGGTTTGCTGTTACACACATTGTCGGTCTTGATAATTTTTGCATGCCCAGAACCCATGATATCTTGCCAAGATCGGTCATTTTGAATTTTTTATTTCATCTGTTAATAACATCGGTTAACATTATGTCACAGTTTGATGTGATTAAAATGAATAATATTCTATACCGTAAATCTGAGAGTATCCTTTAGCAATGAAGGATTTAAACAGAGTTAAACAAGTCCTTTGTTATTTAAAAGAAACTAAGGAACAGCATTTAATATTTAGAAAAGCAACAAGTCCCCTAAAATTAGAAGCGTTTTCAGATTCAGATTGGGAAACCATGAAGATTGAAAATGTATATCTGAATATTGTTTTAGACTATCTTTAGACCTATTATTTCATGGAAATCTAAAAAGCAACAGATTGTATCTCTACATGTGAGGTGGAATTCATTGTGCTTACATATACTGCACAAGAAGTGCTATACCTAAAAACTATTCTAAAGACTATTTTAGAACCAGAATAAACTAAAACTCATATAGTAATTGTGATAATTAAGCCAGCATAGTCTTAGCGCAGAACACGGTAATATTCTTACCGTGTCGAAACCCGGGAAAGAACATGTGAAATTGCTCCAGAAAAGGTTTAATATTTATGAAGCAATGCTGGTTCCTGATTGGTTTGTAGCAGAACGTGAATTAATTTGATTCGTCAGTTCTTAGCAGCATCGTTTATAAATAGAATCGTCTGACTGTGTGGGATCATACCCCATTAAAAACTAAAATATTGCAACAAATGCCGAGATAAGCGGAGAGCACATATAGCGCCTTGAATTTCCAAATAGTCACCCATTTGGTACTAACCAGGTCCAACGTAGCTTAACTTTGGTGATCTGACAAGAACCGATGTGCCCACGCGATTTTGCTGCATAATAAATAAATAAATAAATATATATATATATATATATATATATATATATATATAGTAATTTATAAAATATATATGGCGATTAAGCTACACTGAATATTCTGCGTTTCATCCAACTATAGGATTCGTCAGGCTTATGCATAAGCCTGACGAATCCTATAGTTGGATGAAACGCAGAATATTCAGTGTAGCTTAATCGCCATATATATTTTATAAATTACTAACTAGCTCTACCTACGTATTGAGCACTTTTGAAGTAAATACTTAAAGTTTACGCATAAATCTATACTTTCGTATATTAAATTTATGCGAATAAATGAAGTAGGTATATATATATATATATATATATATATGAGAATGTGTGTGTGAGGACATTTCTCAACATATATACTCAGCAAATTTTTGATCATCATACTAGAAATTTGATATATAAGGTATTCAGACATGTGGAAAACTTTTTAATCTGTTTTCATTCAGAAGAAGGGGCTGCTAAATTAAAGAACTGTAACGTGGAGGTCATCAAATTTTTATCTGTTCGTCAACTGTCTCACGACTGCGTAGTGCGTATGCGCTAATCGTCCACATTATGTTAAGAATAAGAAGGTTTGAAAACATCTTGTGAAATTGTGTTCAGTGGAGCTAACGGTTATCGTATTTGACTCATCTTTAGGTTTTGGTTTCGATCTCAGCTCGAGTATTTGAAGCAAATTGTTTAGAAAAAACAATCCTCGCATGTACAGGTTTTAGTTTCTTTCCGTTTTTTTTTTTTTTTTTTTTTTTTTTTTTTAAAGAATGCAACATTACGCTTAATACCGGGCAACGCCGGGTACATTTGCTTATATCTATAAAAGTGATAAAGTGTGTGCGTTTGAGGACACTTCTCAACCCATATACTCAACAAATTTTTGATCTACAGACTTGAAATTTGTTAGGTAGGATATTCAGACATGTGGAAAACTTTTTAATCGGTTTTCATCTGTTAAGAATAAGTAGGTTTGAAAACACGTTTCAAAGTTGGCCTAATGGCTATCATAATCGACTCACTATCTTTAGGTTTCGATCTCAGCTCAAGTATTTTTTTTTTTTTTTTTTTTTTACTTACAAGAAATGAACTGTTTAGAAAAACATAATACTCCCATGTACAGGTCTTAGTTTCTTTTTGTTTTTTTGTTCTTTTTACTTCATTTTTTTTCTCAATCCCTCCACATCCAGCTCCCCTTCCTTCTAAATCCCTCTATATTCATCCTATCTCAATATCTGTCAAGCTGGTCTAATGGCTATCGTAATCGATTCACTGTCTAGGTTTTAGTTTCGATCTCAGCTCAAGTAGTTTTTTTTTTTTTTTTTTTTTTACTTACAAGAAGTGACCGGTTTAGAAAAAAAATAATACTCGCATGTACGTCTCCGTTTCTTTCCGTTTTTTTTTTTAATCCATTTTTTTTCAATCCCTCCACGTCCGCCTCCCCTTCCTCCTAAATCCCTCCATGTCAACCTCCCTTTTCTTCTAAATCCCTCCACATCCACCTCCCCTTCCTCCTAAATCCCTCCACATCCACCTCCCCTTCCTCCTAAATCCCTCCACATCCACCTCCCCTTCCTCCTAAATCCCTCCACATCCACCTCCCCTTCCTCCTAAATCCCTCCATATTCATCCTATCTCAAAATCTCCATCTCAAAATCTCTTGCAGAATCCAACTCCATCTTTCTTCTCATACTACACGTCCTTCTCTCTCCCATATTAGTTCTGATATCTTCAGATGGTTGGGGGGGGCAGGAGAGGGAGGGTAGAGGTATTTCGCTACCCATTCCTGCACCCCCCCCACCACCCGACC
Source organism: Euprymna scolopes (assembly GCF_053919585.1). NCBI lineage: Eukaryota > Metazoa > Mollusca > Cephalopoda > Sepiida > Sepiolidae > Euprymna > Euprymna scolopes. The sequence continues at coordinate 104,741,665 of NC_136527.1, read as the reverse complement.
TCACAAAACTCCAATGCCTTGATAACCACAAATGTGTTCAATCAGTTGATTCGCCTGGAGAGTTAGAGATTAGAGAGCGGGTGCTGAAGCAGAGTCCAAGAACAGCTGCTAGAATATTTAATGAGGTGATAATTGGCCGCATAGGCGGCGGCGGCGGCGGAGGGGGGGGGGCGGTGCAATAATTATTTTTTTTAACGGTTATTACACTGACCTTTCGAGTGATTGATCATAGCTACTTTTCAATTTCTCTTAGAACGTAGAAAGCAATGTGTCCGCCATCAATAAAGGTGCGGCGTCGAAACCGGATTTTTATTTTCAGCTGATGAATCACTTTCTGCTATCCAATCGTGTTTGTTTGTATGTTTATCGAATAAAATAATAAGAAAATGCCGGTTGTTAGCATTAGTTTTTTTTTTTTTATTATGATTTTTTTTTTTTTAATTTATTATGACCCCCCTCCCCTTTCCTTCAAATTAAAAAAGAAAAAATTAAAATTGATTTATTTATATTCGTGACCCGGAGAGTCATAAAGACGAGCACTATTTGATTTGAAATAAATGAATATACGATGTTGAGGAGAGGTAGAGAGAGAGTGGGAGTAGAGGTGGAGATAGAGAGGGCGAGGCGTTGGAGAGAGAGAGGGAGAGGGCGAGGCGTTGGAGGGAGAGAGGGAGAGGGCGAGGCGTTGGAGGGAGAGGGCGAGGGGTTGGAGGGAGAGGGAGAGGGCGAGGGGTTGGAGGGAGAGGGAGAGGGCGAGGGGTTGGAGGGAGAGGGAGAGGGCGAGGGGTTGGAGAGAGACAGGGAGAGGGCGAGGGGTTGGAGAGAGACAGGGAGAGGGCGAGGGGTTGGAGAGAGACAGGGAGAGGGCGAGGGGTTGGAGAGAGACAGGGAGAGGGCGAGGGGTTGGAGAGAGACAGGGAGAGGGCGAGGGGTTGGAGAGAGACAGGGAGAGGGCGAGGGGTTGGAGAGAGACAGGGAGAGGGCGAGGGGTTGGAGAGAGACAGGGAGAGGGCGAGGGGTTGGAGAGAGACAGGGAGAGGGCGAGGGGTTGGAGAGAGACAGGGAGAGGGCGAGGGGTTGGAGAGAGACAGGGAGAGGGCGAGGGGTTGGAGAGAGACAGGGAGAGGGCGAGGGGTTGGAGAGAGACAGGGAGAGGGCGAGGGGTTGGAGAGAGACAGGGAGAGGGCGAGGCGTTGGAGAGAGACAGGGAGAGGGCGAGGCGTTGGAGAGAGACAGGGAGAGGGAGAGGCGTTGGAGAGAGACAGGGAGAGGCGTTGGAGAGAGACAGGGAGAGGGCGAAGCGTTGGAGAGAGACAGGGAGGGGGCGAGGCGTTGGAGAGAGACAGGGAGGGGGCGAGGCGTTGGAGAGAGACAGGGAGGGGGCGAGGCGTTGGAGAGAGACAGGGAGGGGGCGAGGCGTTGGAGAGAGACAGGGAGGGGGCGAGGCGTTGGAGAGAGACAGGGAGGGGGCGAGGCGTTGGAGAGAGACAGGGAGGGGGCGAGGCGTTGGAGAGAGACAGGGAGGGGGCGAGGCGTTGGAGAGAGACAGGGAGGGGGCGAGGCGTTGGAGAGAGACAGGGAGGGGGCGAGGCGTTGGAGAGAGACAGGGAGGGGGCGAGGCGTTGGAGAGAGACAGGGAGGGGGCGAGGCGTTGGAGAGAGACAGGGAGGGGGCGAGGCGTTGGAGAGAGACAGGGAGGGGGCGAGGCGTTGGAGAGAGAGAGGGAGAGGGCGAGGCGTTGGAGAGAGAGAGAGAGGGAGAGGGGTTGGAGGGAGAGGGAGTGGGGTTGGAGGGAGAGGGAGAGAGAGAGGGAGAGAGGGGTTGGAGAGAGAGAGAGAGAGGGAGAGGGGTTGGAGAGAGAGAGAGGGAGAGGGGTTGGAGAGAGATGGAGAGGGGTTAGAGGGAGATGGAGAGGGCGAGGGGTTGGAGGGAGAGGGCAAGGGGTTGGAGGGAGAGGGAGAGGGTTGGAGGGAGTGGGGTTGGAGGGAGTGGGGTTGGAGGGAGTGGGGTTGGAGAGAGAGAGGAGAGGGGTTGGAGGGAGAGGAAAGGGGTTGGAGGGAGAGGAGAGGGGTTGGAGGGAGAGGAGAGGGGTTGGAGGGAGAGGGAGAGGGTTGGAGAGAGAGGGGTTGGAGAGAGAGGGGTCGGAGAGAGAGGGGTCGGAGAGAGAGGGGTCGGAGAGAGAGGGGTCGGAGAGAGAGGGGTCGGAGAGAGAGGGGTCGGAGAGAGAGGGGTCGGAGAGAGAGGGGTCGGAGAGAGAGGGAGAGGGGTCGGAGAGAGAGGGAGAGGGGTCGGAGAGAGAGGGAGAGGGGTCGGAGAGAGAGGGCGAGGGGTTGGAGAGAGAGGGTGATGATGAACGGATTGCGATGACGTAAAAAGTATTTTACAAAAAAATTAAAACGAACAAAACTTTATACTTTTTCGTAACTTCCTATTTCTGAAATAATTTTATAAACAATTGAAACTACCTACACATTGTCATACACATTGGTTGTCCCAAAAGTTTGTAAACACTTGCGAAAAATTGAATTACACCTTCGTCGAGCACTCATTGGCTGATGAGCTGAGAGTTGGCACCAATACTTGAAGCAACTTGATCTTGTTCAAAAAGCTGCACCAAGATGTTGCATGAAAGGGCTGTTCTCTTTTTATCTAGTATGTCTACTTACTTACATAAGTGAAAATGATATTAGGATAAGGTTAGAATCGAACCCTGTACGCAAGTGTTAAAGATAATGGAAAATGGAATGTTAGAAATTCAGTCCATTGTTAATTAGAAATAGTAAAATATTGTTAATTCTATTAGAAATAGTTAAATATTGTTAATGTCGGAAAAAGAGTCGATTTTCCATTCTGTAGAAATCTGGATATTAAATATGTCAGTTAAAAGAATGCACAATGCGAATTAAAAATTATTTTTTTAAAAATAGGTTAGAATTAGAATTGAGGATTCTTTTTTTTTTTTTTTGCCAAAAGTGTATTTGGAGATATACTAGATAAGTGAAAATGATATTAGGATAAGGTTAGAATCGAACCCTGTAAGCAAGTGTTAAAGATAATGGAAAATGGAATGTTAGAAATTCAGTCCATTGTTAATTCTATTAGAAATAGTTAAATATTGTTAATTCTATTAGAAATAGTTAAATATTGTTAATTCTATTAGAAATAGTTAAATATTGTTAATGTCGGAAAAAGAGTCGATTGTCCATTCTTTAGAAATCTGGATATTAAATATGTCAGTTAAAAGAATGCACAATGCGAATTAAAATTTATTTTTTTAAAAATAGGTTCGATATTAAACAATTAGACTTGAGGAGTCTTTGTTTGCCAAAAGTGTGTTTAGTAAAACATTCGTAAATCCACGTGATATAGTCACGTTGGAAAACACACTTCTGACGTCATAAACAAAGGAGTTTCCTCAATATAGGAATCAAGGGTTCGAAGTTAGAGTTAAAAAGTCAGTTGGAGAGGTGAGCTCTTTAGAAGCGAAGGGAGGAAAATAGACCATGTAAATCAAAGTTTGAATTCCTGACGTCACCGATCAGTCAATTGAATAATAAAGAAACCATCTATGTTTGTAACTGTTTGTCTCGTATCGTCATTCGTTACAACAAAAAGGTAAATGTGTTTTTTACTATCATCTTGTAACGAACTCTTGTGTAACCCCTTCGAAGTATTACGTGCCTCCTCCATCACAAGTAATGTCTCCCCCTCCTCTAATATGTGTTATAAGAACCGTTATAAATATCCTCTAAGAATTTTCATCACCATCGTCATTCATGTATTATTATACACCCCGTTATACATGTACCCGTTATGTCCCCAATATGTACCCCTATGAAACAAAGATCCGCACAAACACACTGAAGCACAAGACAAGTTGACATTTGCCGTCAATTGCTTAGCAATCCATTGAACGAGTGATTTTGGAAGCACATCGTGACATCGGATGAGAAATGGATCTATCTGGTCGAGCACAATTGAGATAAGCAATCGGTTGAGAAAGGACAAGGGACACAAGATCGATTTGGCAAGAAAGTCAGGTTGCGTGTTTGGTGGAACTTTGAAGGAATTGTGCATTCGAGTTGGTTTCGAATGGTCGTGCCATCAGTGCCAAACTCTACTGCAAGCAACTGAAGCGGATCTACGAAAAGTTGAAGCAAATGTACCAGATCCTGATCAACTTAAAGTGCGCTTCGATGCAACAGGACAATACCAAGCTACACATCACCAGGAAAACCAAAGACAAGTCTGAAGAGCTGGACGGCATTGAGGTTCTGCCACATCGAGCTTGTAGTTCTGACTGTGCTCCACCTGATTACAGATTTTTCTGCTTCCGCTGAAGGACTGCTGATTCAACAGGGATCTACATTGCGAGTGAAACAGTCGCATTTGTGAGTAATTTTTCAAAATGGCGACTAGAAACAATGAAACTTATCTTTTGACGATTGTATTTCTTTCACTGACAATCTTCCAAAGCTCACTACTAAGTGAAAAATATCTTTTCAACTTTTTATTTTTTTTTTTAAATAAAACGAACAAAGTTAAATTATTTAAACAATAAAAGTTTAATAGAAATAAAAAAAAAAAAAAAAAAAAAAAAAGTATATTGATACTTTTTTTTTTTTTTTTTTTTTTAAACGTAGGTTGTTTAAAAAAATCATCTGAGGAAATTAGCATGTTTATACCTTCAGGTATCAACATAAAATTTGTTGTATATTTAGAATTACACTTATTAAAAAAATACAAAACGAACTTTATTATGTACATAATCGTCACAGAACGAAAATGTCATATTCCAAAAATCATATGGGTTTAGCTAGTAACTTTTCTATTTGGCTAGTAAATGAAAAGATTTAGTTGTCAAAGGTCAACTAAAGATAAATTTGTCCGTAGAACCCTGATATGTGTATTTTCGTATCTCCTCCCCTGCTTTGTAGAAATTGTGCTTTGTAGAAATTGTGCAGTGCTTTCTACATTAATCTGTACAATTTATTGTAATAACATTCTCTTTTAAATAACCTAATTTATAAAACTCACTATGTCCGTCTGTCTCCATATTTTCAAACTCTATCTCTTCCAAAACGAAAAGTCACAGAGTGGCACTAGGGGCCCTCAAATGATTGGATTTTTTATAGACAGTTCTTTTATAGGTCTTTAGCCAGTTAAAATAGTTTTCAAGGGGTCAAAAACGGGTCAAAATATTTTAAAAAAAAAAAAAAAAAAAAAAAAAAAAAAAAATACAAAAAAATATTTTATTATGTACATAATCGTCACAGTACGAAGATGTCAAATTCCGAAAATCATGTGGGTTTGCTAGTGACTTTCCTATTTGGCTAGTAAATGAAAATATTTATTTGTCAAAGGTCACCTAAAGATAAATTTGTCCATAGAGCCGCGTTTAATGAAGTCAAGGAAATGTTTCAAGAATTCTTTGATTCGAAGTTGGTTGAATGATACTTTGACTAGAGCTTTCAGTTTGGTGGCACAAAGTTTTGGAAAATGATGACCTTTATTTTGCGGATTAATTTTTTTTTTTTTTTTTTTTTTTTTTTACAAATGTTTATGAACTTTTGGGATGACCCAATAGGAAGCAGAGGGTAACACTGATGCTCTCGATGAGGTTACACAAGGATTCTTGTTGAGCTTTTCAAGGTGGGTCAATTCCCCATCATTAATTAAAAAAGAGAGTGAGGCAGTAAAAGGAATTTAAAGACCAACCTGTTCAAAGAACTCCTCCATAAAACCACCTCCGCTATCCACTTGGACAGCCACTTCCTCGGCATCCTCCTCATCACTTACAGCCTGAAATGATAAAAAAAACAAAGTTTAAAATAGAAAAACTGACAAACTATTGAAATATTTTTGCTTTTTTCGGGTATATTAAATGCTGTAATGTCAGGGTTCTACACTGCGAGTGAAACAGTCACATTCGCAAATGATTTTTCAAAGTGGCGACTAATGTTGGGACGATTCCTAAATTTTTTCCGATTCCAGGAAAATGCTGATTAATGATTCCGATACCAATTACGATTCCCGTGGAATTGTTTTTTTGAAATATACCATTATATAATCGAAAGTTTTTGTGTAGCAAAAAAATTTGGTACAGCGAAAAAGTGGAAATATAATTAAGGGAAATTTTCGAAATTTGCTTTATTTTAGGGTACATTAAATGCTGTAATGTCAGGGCTCTATATTGTGAGTGAAATAGTTGCATTTGCGAGTGATTTTAATATCGTCAAACTCAAATATCAGTTGACGAGCAACAAAATTTGATGAACGGCATTATCATTATTTTTTTCTGCGAGTTAGTCCACCAGGCAAATTATCACTCATAATACATAATAATCAATAGAGGATTGATTCTATAATAATACATATGACATCTGCATAAATTAAAATATCATGTTTAAGTGTATTGTAAGACCGGGCAACGCTGGCTAACGGGTCCTGCTAGTATATAATAATCAATAGAGGATTGATTCTATAATAATACATACGCAATCTGCATAAATTAAAATATCATGTTTAAGTGTATTGTAAGACCGGGCAACGCTGGCTAACGGGTCCTGCTAGTATATAATAATCAATAGAGGATTGATTCTATAATAATACATACGCAATCTGCATAAATTAAAATATCATGTTTAAGTGTATTGTAAGACCGGGCAACGCTGGCTAACGGGTCCTGCTAGTATATAATAATCAATAGAGGATTGATTCTATAATAATACATACGCAATCTGCATAAATTAAAATATCATGTTTAAGTGTATTGTAAGACCGGGCAACGCTGGCTAACGGGTCCTGCTAGTATATAATAATCAATAGAGGATTGATTCTATAATAATACATACGCAATCTGCATAAATTAAAATATCATGTTTAAGTGTATTGTAAGACCGGGCAATGCTGGCTAACGGGTCCTGCTAGTATATAATAATCAATAGAGAATTGATTCTATAATAATACATATGCAATGTGCCTGAATTAAAATATCATGCGTATTGTAAGACCGGGCAACGCATATCGCACTGGTGTAACGTAAAATACTCCCCTGCAAAAATTATTTTTTATCTATAAGTGAACAAAGACTACTTTTAATATGGTCAAATCCAGCTATCAAGCCCAAATATCAGCTGACGTGGTATTGTTAAACAGACGAAATTTGATGAACGCCATTATCATTTTTTTTCTGCGAGTTGGTCCGCCGGGCAAATTATCACTCGTAATATATATTCCATAGAGGATTGATTCTATAATAGTACAATCTGCATAAATTAGAATATCACGCGTATTGCACGACCGGGCAACGCATGTTGCACGACCGGGCTACGCATGTTGCACGACCGGGCAACGCATGTTGCACGACCGGGCTACGCATGTTGCACGACCGGGCTACGCATGTTGCACGACCGGGCTACGCATGTTGCACGACCGGGCTACGCATGTTGCACGACCGGGCTACGCATGTTGCACGACCGGGCTACGCATGTTGCACGACCGGGCTACGCATATTGCACGACCGGGCTACGAATATTGCACGACCGGGCTACGCATATTGTACGACCAGGCAATGCCAGGCATTAAGCTAGTTAATAACGAACATAAAATAAAAATTTACAAAAACACTTTTTTATTTTATTTATCTTGACATTTTCTCCAATCTTGTTTTTTTACAAATCGGTAAACCGTCGGATTACGAGAACATGCAGTTGGATACTGTGCTGCTTTTCCTTCCTAATAAACTCTTAATAGCACAGGTGCCTACGGAGGCGGAGATCCATTGTCTTTTGAAGTAGAAGGATGGTCTCTCTGAGCAATCAAGCATTTAACTTGAGTGTAACCTTTCATTTCCAAACATTTCAATTACATCATCAAAAATCATTGCAGACAGCAAATATATCCATTACCTTTGTGATATGGACCCGAGATTGGGATCACGAAACATGGAACACAGAGTAGGTGTAAGCAAGATTACATTAACCGAAAAGGTTACAAGGATAGGATAAAGGGTAAGCGGAGCTTACTATCCAGTAGTGTCCAATATGGGTAATCGTACGTGTTGCGCACTATTAGTTTTATGTGGCGGCCCTTTGGCTATGATCACAGTGTAGTATATGTTGTGGTGGGCAGTGCCAAGGGTCAGAACAATTATTATGATCAACTAGCAGGGGTGCCCGGCGTTGCTCGGGTGTTTGGAGGTGTATGCTGTGCAAAAAAAGCAAAAAAAAACAAAAAAAATGGTTAATTTTTTAAAACTTTGACCCCTATTATGACCCCTTAAAATTTATAGTTTCGGGCTCAAATCACTTTATTAAGTTAGATCCAGGTTCAAGGAACCTATATCTAAAATTTCAAGTGTCTAGACCCAAAATTGTCGGAGGAGTTTGGTAGAGTTCTTAAAGGTCAAATCGTTGAAATTTGACCCCTTAACAGCCAAATTTCTGGCTGACAACCGTCACATCGATTTTCCCAAATCTCAGTACCCGGTATTTCAAATTTCGAGTCTATAGACTAAAAATTGACAGAGTTATTGCGTAGGGAAATGTAGACAGTTCACTTTTATAGATATATAGATTGTTAAATTATTTAGATTAAAAAAGACATTCAGAATATGTTAAATATGTTAAAATATTTAACTAAGGAAACTCGGCTCAAGAAAAAAACGTTATGAATAGAAGAAAAGCGTGAACGAAGTTAGTTTGGAATTTGGTTTAGTAAACAATGTGTTTTTTTTTGTGATAAAGATTGTCCATTCTGGCTGACGTAACTTTTTTTTTTTTCTTTTTTTTTTACATAGGAGTCACCACTTATCAAGGCCCGGAGGCCATTCGAGGATAAGGGTTAATGAGTGTACAGTAGTCAATGAGATAATATCATAGTAACCGTTAGGAGTGGAAATTCGATAAATTGGATTACTTAAGGGGACAGCTCATCAAGAATTTGTTTATGTTGGACTTGATTACGACCAAATTGGAAAGCAGGAAAACGGAAGAGGGTTCCACAGGCATGTAGTTCTAAAAAGCTTTGTTCATGGAATCTACGTTTAGGTTTAGGCACAGATAAAGAGTGAGGGGGGGGGGATTATTGATAGTGGTCTTAGCTAGGCGAGTGTTTTTCGTGAAAGTTTGGTGAGGTGGGACCATAGATTAGAGCTCAGATGAACACTTGAACGATAAAGCAGAGACAGGCTCGCAATGTCTCTTCTGTGGGAAAGAGGTTGCAGGGAAGAGAAAGGGCATCCTCCCACTAGATTTAGAAGTCTATTTTGAACTCTGTCAAGGCAGGATAAAACTTTCTAGCAGCTCCTTCCCAGATCTGGCAACAGTACTCCATCTTTGGGCGTACATAGCTCTTATATAGGTAGAGAATTGCATCAGCAGTGAGATATCTACTGGATCGGTAGAATATTTCTGTAATATACTTAAACGGCATATTAGAGTTGATTTCTATTTGTTGGTGTTGTTCGAGGGTTTTTTTTTTTTTTTTTTTTTTTTACACGGTGGTCACCACTTATCAAGGCCCGGAAGCCACTCAGGGATAAGGGTTATTGCAAGTACATTACGTTAGTGTGGAGATTTAATGAAGTGTTTACTTAAGAGGGCGGTTCATTAGGAATTTGTTAACGTTGGACTTGAAGACATCCAAGTTGTAGTCAGGTGGGAAGCAGGCAGACGGAACAGAGTTCCACAGGCATGTAGTTCTAAGAAAGAAGCTTTGTTCATGGAATCCACGTTTTGATTTAGGCACAGATATAGAGTGGGGGAAATTTTTCACAGTGGATTCAGCTAGACGGGTGTTTTTCGTGAAAGATTGGCGAGGGGGGACCAGGGATTGGAGTTCAGACGAGCACCTGCTATGAAAATAACGATAAAACAAGGATAGGCTCGCAACGTCTCTTCTGTGGGAGAGGGGTTGCAGGGTAGAGAAAAGGGCATCCCCCACTAAACCACGAAGTCTATTTTGTACTCTGTCAAGGCAGGATAGGCTGTTTTTGGCAGCTCCTGCCCAGATATGGCCACAGTATTCCATCCTTGGACGTACTTGGCTTTTATATAGATAGAGAATTGCATCAGTAGTGGGATATCTTCTGGAGCGGTAGAAGGATCCCACCATCATTCAGAAAAAAGGGCTGCCAAGGGGTCAAAACTGTTTCATGAGGTTTGAAAACACTTTCTAAAGAACGTGTCAAGTTGATATAATGGTTATCGTACTTGACTCACTGTCTTTAGTTTGGGGTTCAATCTCAGCTCGAGTATTTTTTTTTTTTGACTTACAAGGAGTGAACTATTTTAGAAAAAAAAATATATTACTTGCAAGCACATGTCTCAATTTCTTTCTGTTTTTTTTAAAGGGATTTAATGTTATCTTTAATGCCTGGGTACATATTCTAATATTAAAAAAAAAAAAAAATTGACACATCCAATGTATGTCAGTTGGGCTCTGGGTGTGTGTGTGTGTGTGTGTGTGTGTGTAACACTATCATGGGAAATGAGTCTAACTGTTAACATCCATATCTTAGTCTTTCTGTTAAGGCCGAGTTCATCAGTTGACGTCAGTTCATCTCAACATCCTGAAGACTTCTCAGTCTGGTTCAAGCCACAACCTGCCCTCAACTGTGTCTAACCTGCAACTGCCCTTAACTAACTGTTGACAACTGTCGCAAACCCAAGACTGTCCTCAATATTTCCTAACTGTAGCAAAATTCATTATCACATTACAGTGATCGTGATGTAATCATAAAGTAACTCTTTTTTTGCAGACTGTTATCTTCATCTTCAAACTTATTGCTGAATCACGTAAGATTCAGCTTTTAACACTGCTTTCGTCACCGCAACACAATTTTTTTATTTTAGCATAGATTTTCTAAAAAAAAAAGTTAACTACACACCTACATGAAAAGATTATAAAAAGTTTGAGAGAGAGAGAGAGAGATAAGGCAATTTCTGGACTTCAAACTGGAAAACTTGTTTACGTCTGACCTCTGGATGCGATGCAGTGATAAGCAGAGATACAGAGATTCTAAACCTGACCACTTCAGATGCAAGGCCAGAGTTTTAACCATCAAGTCACTCCTTGGCTTCCCATCTAAGGAGGAAAAAGGTCAAAGATCATCCTTGAATTCGATCATATTTACGAAAACAAATCAAGTATTTTGCGGCGATCTTTAACACGCATGTACTAAGATTGACACGACATGCCTTCGCTAACGTTGAGTTACATCATCTTCAATTCCTTATTCTTTACCTACTTTGATTCTTTTTACGTCACATGTCACAAAACTAACATGGCCGAAATCATTTTTTCGCTGAATAATGGAAATACATTAAGCAATAAGCTAACCCCTTCACAAAGGGATAAGGTAAAGCCTGGGAAACCTCTTAGAACTGCACAGGGCCAAGGTCATACTTCAACAGGTAACAAGTCATCTCATAAGAAAAAAAAATAAAGAAAAAAAAAGCTACTTTTTCCCCCCCTCAAGCAATCCAAACTAAGAGCCAACTCCACATTCCCCACAGCCTTCAAATGGGGCTCACCAATCAAAGCCTTTTATGGTTATACCCAGAAGCTTTAAATAGACATTAGGTTTACCCATAGATCATTTGCAGCATAGGATAAAATTTGTTGGTTGTGCACAAGCAACAGTAGGGGTCAAACCTACTGAACTCACACAGCCAACTTATGACCTTTGTTTTGATCCCATAGACTAGGACACTAATATCCTGTGAAACCTCTCTCTCATACATATATATATATATATATATATATATACACACACACACACATGTATATATATATATATAAATAATGGAAATAGTATTCCGACAAAATAGAGAAATAAAAAGGAACAAACCGTATTATGTGTTCATCAACGTTTCGTCTTTATTTCGAGACTTCCTCTGGATGAATGGGATTAAGAAACAAAAAATACCAGTACAAAATATTTGAAAATGTTTCACGTGCAAAGTGTGATGCAGTTCTATTTCAGAAAAAGACGTTGGAAATTCAAAAATTTAACCCCCCCCTCCTTTTTGAATTTCCAACGTCTTTTTCCGTTTTTCTGAAATAGAACTGCATCACACTGTGCACGTGAAACATTTTCAAATATTTTGTACTGGTATTTTTTGTTTCTTAATCTCATTCATCCAGAGGAAGTCTCGAAATAAAGACGAAACGTTGATGAACACATAATACGGTTTGTTCCTTTTTATTTCTCTCTCTCTCTCTATATATATATATATATATATATATATATATAGAGAGAGAGAGAGAGAGAGAGAGAGAGAGATAGAATATCACGTTTTATTTTTTATTACCATATCTTTCTGTTCAGTTACATTGTTTCAGCTACCCGGCCGTTTTTTTTGGGCCGTCTGTAGCTTCCTCAGACTTTTACAGAAATGTTCGTTATGATGAGATAAAAGAGTGAATGATGTCAAGGGAGGGGTGCGAGAAGAGCGGAAAAAAAAGAGAGGAAGGGAACAAGGGGGAAAGGTGGGAGGGGGGTGCTTGGTATGTCGGTAATGTTTTAGTTTTGGAGTTTAAGGACCTTGTGGGGGAGGGTCTGGGAAGCTCATTTCTGGTGTGGCTGAGGGCATAGGGATACATGGAGGGGGAAGGGGAATGTGTGGGGGTAGGAGGAGAGGGTTACTTTAAAATTTGAGTCTTAATGTTAAAGTTTTTGGCATCTCGTCTCGTTGGTGAGATGATTTCTTGATAAGTATTTCTTGACCTGTTGGGTGTTCGCTTAGGTTCGGAGACGGGGGGGGTATGATTCGGTTTATTTATTTGGTTTTTATTTGTTGTTAATTGTTTGGAGAGGGTTAGCTAGCGGCCCTTGCGCTGCTCGAGTACACATATATATACTTAAAGAAACGTTCACATGTACACACACACACATATATATATATGTTGAATGTGAAAACTAGTGGCTACACATATGCAAATATGTTTCAGTGACCACCCTGCTAGGGAAAATCACATCAAGCCAAGAATATCTCCCCTAGTAGGGTGGTCACTGAAACATATTTGCATATGTGTAGCCACTAGTTTTCATATTCAACATATTCTTATTGCTCTGTTTAAACATTGAGCACTCTTTGGTAGACACTGTTTTTTTTTTTTGTTTAAAAACTAAACAATACTACCAATAATATAATTATATATATATATATATATATATATATATATATTTCACAACTGAACCGCTTTGCAAGTTTGCATTCAAATTATAGAAAATTTTAAGTCTGAAGAGAAAAATTTTTGTTTATCAGTGCTCTTCGAAGTGTTATCATAGTTCTGTCGTCAGTGTAGATAACAAATTATCCAGATACAGTTCGGAAGATCAGGAAGAGAATAGGGCCCAGGATGGATCCTTGATGTATGCCAGCATTTCCCTTATGATGACTCTAGCTATGTATGTATGTCCAAAGAAATTGTATGAACGAAGAAGCAGTGGGGAGGGGGAAAGAGAGGGGTATATGTTATGATACACTTTTGCCCTGAGCAATGCTGGGTAGCCCTGCTAGTCTATATATCTATAAAAGTGAGAATGTGTGTGTTTGTGTGTGGACACTGTTTAATCTATCGTATATACTCGTGTATAAGTAGAATTTCTGGACTGGTTGTTTTTGTTTTACGGCATATCAACCCTTTTCAGGTTATTTAATGCCGAATCTAGTGATTTTGAAGAAAAACTTCTTTAATAGAATATTTTTTTAATGTTTAAATTTCAACAATATTTCTCACGATTAACGGTAGCCGACTCGACTGGGTCCTTGCTAATGGTGTCAGAGTTGGATTTGTTGCCGGGTTCGAATCTTTCGACCGGTGCTAATCGTGACACACTGCACTGATGATTCCTGAAAGGATGAAACACTAGTGTCTGGAGGTATTTTGTTTGTGTATATATATATATATATATATATATATATATATATATATATGAAACACTAGTGTCTGTAGGCATTTAATAATCATTAACCAAGTGTGTATATATATATATATATATATATATATAAACTTCTTTAATATATATATATATATATATACACACACACAAACACATATGTATGTATATATATATATATATAATTATGTTATCAAAGAGTAAATCGTTAACAAAGCAAAACTTATCAATATAAGAAAAGCTCAACACTATTAAGAGGAGCAAGCAATAAAATTAAAATGAAAGATGAGGAATAAAAGTTATATATAAATTTATTACATCACCAGAACTATAAGGAAAAGTAAAGAGGGAAATCAAGAAAAAAAACGTTAGGCCATGTTATTTCGAAGCCAATTTTATTTCTTTTTATTTTTGAACTTTTTTGGTTGTTGGTTGGTTGTTTTTGTTTTACGGCATATCAACCCTTTTCAGGTTATTTAATGCTGAATCCAGTGATTTTGAAAAAAGATTTTTTAATAGAATATATTTGTTGTTTTCAAGTCGGTTTCTATTTAATCCATAGTTGGGACCCTAACAGGTACTACCAGTCCAGGTCAGAGTGGACCTGGGAGCAATGGCAATTAAAGGGTGACTCCACACTCCCCAAAGCCCGCAAACTGGGACCTCACCATCGGATATAGTTTAAGGTCTTATCATTTGCAGATGCTGGGAAACAATTTATAATATGTCTTACAAAAAAGAAAACACCAAAAAGGAAATTATCTGTGCAATAAAGAGCCATGAGATGGACCATTTAACTTGTCTAGAATGTATAGACGACTTATACACAATTTAATGACAACAGAAAAACGAACACGTGAAAAATGGCTTAAATAAGCCTGTTTCGATATTGAAATTAAAAAAAAATCGGTGGGTATCCGGGTGTTTTTGGGTGTCGCTAAGAATAAGCGAAGTAAAAAAAAAAAAAAAAAACAGAAAAACGAATGTTACGTGAAAAATGGCTTAAATAACACTGGTTCAATATTTAAATTTAAAAAATTCAAAAAAAAAAAATAAAAATAAAGACATCTCACACCACGATTCGAACCCAAAACGTTTAGATAATGAACCAATGCACTAACCAACTGAGCTAACACGACGTACATGAAATTTAGTCAGTTCTTCAACTATTTAAAGTAAATCAGGTCATGACGTCATCTGACGCATGCGTAGAACCGGTCGTCGTCACGAGGGGACGGTTTTTGTTCACCCCCCCCCCCCTGTCGAAAATTGTTGATTTCAGGGTGAAAAAAAATGAACGTTTTTGGCGAATTTTTCAAGCGAAGGATGGGGCTTCAATATGATACCGAGTTTGTGAATTTTCGTCGTGTCTGTCGAAAGTTTTTAGCGGACACACAAACACACATACAAACACATACATACACACATTTTCGATTTTATATATATATACTAGCGAGAGGTACCCGGCGTTGCCCGGGTGTTTGGAGGTGTGTGTGGAAACTGGGGGGGGTGTTAAAAAAAAAAAAAGTAAGTATGAGGATCGAACCTGAACCCTTGAGGCAAAGTTGTAAATCAAAGTGTGAAAAAAAAAAAAAAAACGTGCGACGTTAACCACTGTCCCACTGTGAGATGCTAACGGAAACACGTTTGAATTTATTTAATTACTTGGATTCGGCAGGTGCCCGTTTTAATGACTTAATGAGGTCAAGTTTGACTGCGGGATTTCATTTACTACTGAACGCTTTTTTTTCCCCCTCCAAGATGTTATAGGAAAAAGACTAACCCACATGCGGCGAGCGACAAATGTTGAATATGTATCTTCCCGAAATCGAGCAAATTAAATAGACAGGCGAGCTTTGTTGTTAACTGAGATATTACAATTTATATGTGATATAAAAGGTTTTAAAAATTTGTGAAGCGAGGGACCGCTTCTCTGAAAAAAGCCTTTTGTAGACCCACAGAAAAAGCGAACACACATACATACATTTTCGCTTTTATATTTATAGATATATGAAAGCTGATCGTGCACTATATGCGCTTACGCTATGGTACATGAAATAATTATGTCTAAAAACACTGTTATGGAATCTGCAGCATGTCCTTGATCAGAAATGTCTGATTAACAACATTTGCGTTCGTTGCATGTAAGTATGAAATTATATATGAAAACCAAATAGACCACACTTGTGTAAATGCACGTATTATTGCTCATAGATGCTGGGAAGCAATTTATAATATGTCTTAAAAAAAAGAAAAAGAAAACACCAAAAAAGGAAATTATCTGTGTAAGAAAGAGCCATGAGACGGACCATTTAACATGCCAGCAGAACATACATTTCATTTTTTTTTTTTTTTTTTTTTTTTTTTACATAGGCATCACCACTTATCAAGGCCAAGAGGCCACTCAAGGATAAGGGTTAAAGAGTGTAGAGTAGACATTGGACAATATAGTAATTAGTAATGAAAATTTGGTAAATTTGATAACTTATATAGAACGGCTCATCAAGAACTTATTTATGTTAGACTTGAACACAACCATATTGTAGTCAGCCAGAAAGCAGAAGACAATTCCACAGGCGTGCAGTTCTAAGAAAGAAGCTTTGTTCATGGAATCTACGTTTAGGTTTAGGCACAGATAAAGAGTGGGGGAAATTATTGATAGTGGTTACAGCTAGACGAGTGTTTCTTGTGAAAGTTTGGCGAGGGGGGACCATAGATTGAAGCTCAGTTGAACACTTTCCATGAAAATAACGATACATCAGAGACAAACTCGCAACATCTCTTCTGTGAGA
The DNA here is from genome assembly GCF_053919585.1 of Euprymna scolopes. Classification (NCBI taxonomy): domain Eukaryota; kingdom Metazoa; phylum Mollusca; class Cephalopoda; order Sepiida; family Sepiolidae; genus Euprymna; species Euprymna scolopes. The sequence goes on along the minus strand of NC_136527.1, from coordinate 104,724,964 downwards.
TAGAGATTGCAAGGAGGAGAAAAGGACATCTCCTACGAGGCTACGAAGTCTATTTTGAACTCTATCAAGGCAGGACAAGTCCTTTCTAGCAGCTCCTGCCCAGATGTGGCAACAGTATTCCATCCTTGGAACTGAAGGTTTTTGACCAGTTAACAAATGTTAAGGGAACCGGGATGAACTGTAAACACACGACAAAGAAGAGTCCTGTAAAGTTGAGGAAAACAAAAAATAAAACAATAAGGTACATGACATTCCATTTTTTAACCCTCCTGTTTCTGCTCGAAAACAACAAATATATATAAATATATATATTTATATATATATATATATGTGGCGTGCATGATATAATAAAGGATTTTAAGCTGATTTTTTTCTCTTTCGTGTTTATTAACAAAAATTATTTTGAGTTGTTTCATTTTTTTGTTCTCTCGTCAGTAGCAGCTATTTTCAAATTTTGTACAGGGACTTTTTAGAGACAGATATAAACGAGAAAACAGATGACTTATACACAAGTAATACCTAAAATGACACCATTTTTGGTTTTAAAATCTGCATCGACATATACACAAGCATATACGGTATATGCTCAACAAATTTTTAATCTACAGCATTGAAATTTGGTATATAGGGTATTCAGAAATGTGGGAAACTAATCGGTTTTCATCTGGAAGAAAAGGGCTGCTAAGGAGTTAAAAATTGAAAAATTGGTACTCAAGGGTCATCGGATTTTTTATCTGTTTGCTGTTTCACGGCTGCGCATACGTGAATCGTTCACATTATGTTAAGGATAAGTAGGTTTGAAAACACTTTTTGATGATTGTGCAAAGCTGGCTTAATGGTTATCGTACTTGACTTAGCGTCTTAAGATTTTGGTTTCGATCTTGGCTCGAGTTTTTTTTTTTTTTTTTTTTTTTTTTAATTACAAGAGAATTGTTTTGGAAAAAACATGAGCATAATACTCGCATGCACAGGTCTCAATTTTTTTTTTTTTTTTTTAAAGAATATAAAGTTACGTTTAATACCGGGCAACGTCAGGTACATCCTCTAGTAAGGAATAAAAATGTTTCCTTATTTATGGGATTCACCTGTTGCCTAGAAAGCAATCTTCCAACCGGAATAAATATTTTCTCAATAGCATGTGTTATTTGAACCGTTCATGTTTTTTTATTTTTCAACACTTAAAATTCTGAACAAAGTGACAGATCAAATTTACTTAAACAAACAATTAATAAAATTGACTTTTACACTGCCAAGAGTTTATGCCGTTCATGTCCACACGAAAACAAATACATGCCTAGTTGCAATAACCGCTCAGCAACTTCACACACTCTCTCTGTGTCTAAAACTAGGCGCAAGTTCAATGAGCAAAGTTTTTTTTTTTACATATGTATCACCACAGGACAAGGGTTCAAGAGTGTACATTGGACAATATAGTAATCGTTAGTAGTGGAAATTCGATAAATTTGTTAACTTAAGTGGAATGGCTAATCAAGAACTTGTTTGCATTGGACTTGAAGACAACCATATTGTAGTCAGCTGGAAAGCAAGAAAACGGAAGACAGTTCCACAGGCGTGCAGTTCTAAGAAAGAAGCTTTGTTCATGGAATATACGTTTAGGTTTAGGCACAGATAAAGAGTGAGGGGGGAGGGGGGAAATTATTGATAGTGGTTTCAGATAGACGAGTGTTTCTTGTGAAAGTTTGGCGAGGGGAAGCATAGATTTGAGCTCAGTCGACTTTTACACTTCCAAGACTTTATGCCGTTCATTTCCACACGAAAACAAATACATGCCTAGCTGCAATAACCACTCAACAACTTCACGCACTTTCTGTGTGTCTAAAACTATGCACAAGTTCCATGAGCAGAGTTTCTTTCCTAGAAAAGTGTAGAACGCAATACCATGGATCTGCTTCCCGACTGACTATAACACAGTAGTCTTCAAATCTAATGTTAACAAATTCCTCTTGAGCCGTCCTCACGGATAATCTAGCCCTACCCAAGTTCCGCCATGACTGATCTTGTTCTCTCACTATCTACCCCCTTACCCTAGAGTGGCCTCCAGGCCTTGATAAGTGGTGACCTCCCAAGTTAAAAAAAGAACAAGCCACGCGTACGTGGTCCCCATCTGATGCTGCATGTGAGATGACACCATAAAAAAATAGTGAAGAAATGATGAATGTGAGAAGTATGAAGGGCCAACGTTGCCTTCACATTTTCGCCAAGTTTCAGAAAAATCTAATGCATGGGGGCAAAAGTTATGGGGTAAACAGTAAATTTTTTTTTTTTTTTTTTTTACAATTTTTTTTTTACAATTTTGGGGTATTTGACCCCTTTTTGAGCGTTAAAGTGAAAAACAACTATACAGTCAGACATTGCAGGTTTTTGTTGAGAAATATGAAAAAAGAGCCACAAAAAGAAGCGTTTTTCGCATTGGAAGTCCCCGGGGACGTGAACCAGAATTTTGCCAGGGTCACCCATACTGGATTTATATTAAAAACAATGGGCTCCACATTTTAACCTAGTTTCAGAAAAATCTAATGGATGGATCAAAGTTATGGGGCAAAACATGTCATTTTTGGGCCATTTTGAGGCATTTTGGACCTCTTTTGAGACCCTGGGGATGCAACGGGAATTTTCGCAAAAAATTTTTTTTTTTTTACTGTGCACATCTATTTAATGAAATGCAATTTGTGGCAAAATTTCAGGAAAAACTAATGGATGGTTATCTGGCAATCGTCTGGAATAATGGACGCACAGACAGACGCCACTAAAAACATAGGTCCCTCACCAATAAATCGGGGGACCAAAAAGAGAACTTGGCGGTTCATTTGCAAACCACTATGTCAAAGTTTACAATAAAATCAATGAAAGGAACACAAAAACACTATTATTACCTGCATGAAGTATTGCTTATAAATGACCAAACAAAGCTAGATGGTTTTGAAAGGTATGTGCTTAAAGAGTGATATGACCTGGTGTAATATCTTCAATGTGACACCTAAGGGATAGGGGTTATCAAATGTAAAAAAACAGAAAAAAAAAAAAAAAAGAAACGGAGAGAGAAACGGAGAGAGAAAAAAGAAGAAAAAAAGAGAAAACAGAGGAAAAAGGGAGAAAAAAGGGGGGAAAAAGAGAAAAAAGGGGGAAAAAGAGAAAAAAGGGGGAAAAAGAGAAAAAAGGAGAAAAAAGGAGAAAAAAGGAGAAAAAAGGAGAAAAAAGGAGAAAAAAGAGAAAAAAGAGAAAAAAGGAGAAAAAAGGAGAAAAAAGAGAAAAAAGGAGAAAAAAGAGAAAAAGAAAAGAGAAAAGGAGAAAAAGAAGAGAAAAAGGAAAAAAGAAAAAAGAAAAAGGAAAAAGAAAAGAAAAAAGAGAAAAAGGAAAAAAGAAAAAAAAGAGAAACAGGAAAAAAGAAAAAAAAGAGAAAAAGGAGAAAAAGAAAAAGAGAAAAAGGAGAAAAAGAAAAAGAGAAAAAGGAGAAAAAGAAAAGAAAAAAGAGAAAAAGGAAAAAGAAAAGAAAGAGAAAAGGAGAAAAAGAAAAGAAAAAAGAGAAAAAGGAAAAAAGAAAAAAAAAGAGAAAAAGGAGAAAAAGAAAAGAAAAAAGAGAAAAAGGAAAAAGAAAAGAGAAAAAGGAAAAACATTTTTAAAAGCCTGATTCTTGCACAAATATTGCTGACTCCTCAAATTAAATTCTATTTTAATGATCAGATGTAATTACATGACGACGCAAAAAAAAAAAAAAAATACTTCGAAGTAAAAAAAAAATAAAATTTTCTTTATTAATCAGCAACACGTATTAGTACTCAACTTTACGAATAAACTAGCAGGCTGCCTGGTATTGCCCGGTCATAAAATACGCACGTATATTTTAATTCATACAAATACTGAGGCATGTACAAGCGTGTATTATGATTTTTCTAAACAGTCCACTTCCTTAGAATTGCACGCCTGTGGAACTCCCTTCGATCTTCCTGCTTTCCAAATGACTACAACATGGTTGTCTTTAAGTCCAACGCAAACAAGTTCTTCAGGAGCTCCAATCTATAGTCCCCCCTTGTCTAACTTTCACAAAAAACATCCTAGCTGAAACCACTATCAATAATTTTCCCCCACTCTTTATCTAAATGCAGATTCCATGAACAAAGTTTCTATACTTTTTTGAAACTCTAAGAACATAACTCGTCATCGATGTACGTCAGAAGCAGTTACAGTCGGAACTACTGACAGATACTTAATAAGAGTTAAAAATAAGGCTACATTTAGCTATAGATGTCTAATTTTGCGCATGCTTAAAAATAACAGCAGGAGCAATGTTTCATTCGACTTACTCTGCCACGATCAACTGTTATGTTTTTAATTTTGACCCTCAGCAGCAATTTTTACCAGTTAAAAACCAATCGAAAGTATCCGACACGTCTAAATACTCTATATATCAAATTTCATCTCTGTATACCAAATATTCAGAAAGGAATTTGATGGAGTTTTTGCACGCACGCACACACACCGATAAGGTTATATATATAAAATAAAATAAGAATTACAATTAAATTTACCAAAATGATCCAAGATGGTAAAATTAAAGTATATTATAAATATTAAAGAATTAATATTTATAAAATTATCTCAGCCAGATGTAAAAGCTCGATAAAACCAAATAGGAAATAGAGCTTATAATATGAGCAAATAGTTAACAAAATATGTTAAAAAACACTTTGAAATGAGTTAAAAACATATTTAATCTGAAAAGGAAACACTAAATAAGTGGATAGTCCTTAATCCGTGGAGTTTCGAAGAAATACTTTCCTTCTCATCAGAGGGTAGGAATTAGCAAAATGCGGGATCGGATTTCGCATGCAGAAGTATTTGATGAAACAACAAGTAAGTCAAAGATCTTACTTGAAAACAAAAAAAGTTAAGCAGAGGGAATATGGTAAAGAAAAAGGTGATTACACATGAATGGATAGTCTGGTGGAAGATAAAAAATCCAGTGATGGTAAAATCCAAATGCAAATCTTCAAGAAAGTTAAAAGAATTTCCATTTGTACAAGAAAAATCCCAGGAAATCCCATATTTGGAAGAAGATGGTTCATAATAATCCAAAGGCAGAAATCCATGGAATAATTCACAAAAATGTGTACAAGGAATAAAGAAAAGATTCCAATAATATTAATAAAAGAAAAATAAGATATGCTTTTCATTCTACATCTGAGACATAGATATAAATAAGAAAGATCAGGGAAGAGAGAGAGGAAAATATATATATATATATATATATATATATATATACACACACACACATATATATATATATATATATATATATATATACACTTAGGGGATTAGACCAAGAATCTAAAGAGCAGAGTATATTTTAATGTATTAGTAAATTCATTAATACAATTAAAATAAAATTTAAAAAAAAAACGGTACTCGTTCTAATGTATATATATAATAAGCTCGATAAACTAGTTTTACCATCCCAATAAATGCACTGACGATGATGCGTACGACTTTTAGAAGACGAACCATTAAAAGATACATCTGCCTTACTTAAAAAAATGCTTGATATCTTTGCCTTATCGCTATTTTCATGGCAAGTGTTCGACCGAGTTCCAATCTATGGTTCCCCCCTTGTCTAACTTTCACAAGAAACACTCGTCTATCTGAAACCACTACCAATTTTCCTCACTCTTTATCTGTGCCTAAATCTAAACATAGATTCCATGAACAAAGTTTCTTTCTTAGAACTGCGCGCCTTCGGAACTCTTCTCTTTGCCTGCTTTTCTTGCTTTCAAACTGACTGCAATATGGTCGTCTTCAAGTCCAACGTAAACAAATTCTTGATGAGCCGTTCCCCTTAAATAATCAAATTTACCAAATTTCCACTACTAACGATTACTAAGATATTTTCCCATAGACTCGCCCCACTTATTTTCGACTCTCTTGTAGAGTTGATCAGATCATCCAAGTGGCCATCTCAAGTGCACCCCACCCCAACAGCCTTGATAAATGATGACCCTCCTTAGTATAAAAAAAAAAGAGCAAACAATATCAGCTGACTGAAGTATTAGTATTTCATATAACAGCTGTTCCTATCCACGAGGGCAGAGTCAGACACAAGGTCAATTTTTTAATGTGCAGAAAATCCAGCTCCTCAAAAAGGGGCAGTCTGGGTTGGAACAAAAATAAAAATTGTCTCAGTCTAGTATGATTGCTCCAAGATCAGAAAAGATAAAGTTTAATATCAGAACAGATACTTCACTTTTAAAAATTTATTTCTGAAAATTTACAATGAGCGAAAGATTAGGCGCAATGCCATTCAAAAGTGGAGAGAGAAAGGTCTGTGGTTTTACCTTGTCACTATACCTAAGATTTGTCTATCACTTTCCTAGCTAGAATTCTCAATCACCATAATACCACATTCACTCCAGGGATCATCCTACTTAAAATTTCAAAATCAATTTAATAATTTTTTTTTTTTTTTAAAAAGGTGTACTTTTATTTTGTTGAGAAGAAAGTTCTTGTATAATTTTTATTTTGATTTCAAATGATGTATTTTCAACTAAGTTTTCGTTATAACTTTACTTTATATATTATTTTAAATAGCGATTTTCGCTTCATCTAATCGTTTAAATTACAATCATTTTAAAACAATTATATCTTTCCAGATACAAGATGGAAAACAACAAATTCCCAATTCAATTCAAGCTAGGCCGAAAAGCTGCTGAAGAAGCTTTTGATATCAAACAAGCGTGTGGTCTAGAAACCACTACTGAACATACAGTACAATGGTGGTTTAGGAAATTTTGTGGCAGTGACAAGAATCCTGAGGTCCTGGATATGACCTTAAACTATATCCAGTGGTAAGGCCCCAACTTGCGGGCTTCGGGGAATGTGGAGCCACCCTTTAATTGTCATTACTCCCAGGTCCACTCTGACCCGGAGTGGTAGTACCTGTTAGGGTCTCAACTATGGGTTAAATAGAAACCGACTTGAAAACAAATCTATTCTATTAAAAAGATTTTTCTTCAAAATCTTTCGATTCGGCATTAAATAATCTGAAAAGCGTTGATATGCCGTAAAACAAAAACAACCAATCAACAACCATAATCCTAAAGATGATGAGCATAATGGTCGGTCATTGGATGCTGACAATGACCAATTAAGTCGAAGCCAATCCACGCATAACTGTTCAAGGACTTGCTTCTGAATTAGACGTAGCGTATACAATGATTTTCAACCACTTGAAAGAGACTGGAAAGACAAAAGTCTTGATAAATGGGTGACTCACAAATTGAACAACAAACAAAAGAAATGCCGTCATGAAGTAGCATCTTCCCAAAAACGACCTGTTCCTCGACCGGGTTTTGACTTGCGATGAAAAGTGGGTTCTTTACAACAAACAGCGACGCTCATCTCAGTGGTTAGACGGCAGCAAAGCTCCATGGCACTTCCCAAAGCCAGAGGTGCACTAAAAGAAGGTAATGCCGACTTCTTGGTGATCTGCGACCAGTCTCATCCATCACAATTTTTGAATATGGCAAATAAGTAGTCGACAAATGGATGAAATGTATCAGAAACTTCAACAACAACACCCAGCATTAGTCAACAGAAAAGGCCTAATTAAACCAACCCTGCAGAAGTTGAACGAGCTGGGCTAGAAAACTTTGCCTCATCCACCATATGCTTCAGACCTTTTATCTACCGACTACCACTTTTTCAAGCATTTTTTTTTTTTTTTACATAGGCGTCACCACTTATCAAGGCCGATAGGCCACTCAAGGATAAGGGTTAAAGAGTGTAGAGTAGTCAAAAGGACAATATAGTAATCGATAGTAATGGAAGTTCGGTAAATTTGTTAACTTAAGTGGAACGGCTCATCAGAAACTTGTTCACGTTGGACTTGAAGACAACCATATTATAGACAGCTGGAAAGCAGGAAAACAATTCCACAGGCGCGCAGTTCTAAGAAAGAAGCTTTGATCATGGAATCTATGTTTAGGTTTAGGCACAGATAAAGAGTGGGGAAAATTATTGATAATGTTTTCAGCTAGTCTAGTGTTTCTTGTGAAAGTTTGGCGAGGGGGGGACCATAGACTGAAGCTCAGTCGAACACTTTCCATGAAAATAACGATAAAGCAGAGACAAACTCGCAACATCTCTTCTGTGAGATAGAGGTTGCAGCGAAGAGAAAAGGACATCTCCCACCAGGCCACAAAGTCTATTTTGAACCCTATCAAGGCAGGACAAGTCTTTTCTAGCAGCTCCTGCCCATATGTGGCAATAGTATTCCATCTTTGGATGTATCTGGCTCTTATATAGATAGAGAATTGCATCAGCAGTGAGATATCTACTGGATCGATAGAAGGATCCGACCATTTTTCCAGCGGCCTTGGCAACAGATTTGATGTACGTATTCCATTTAAGATCAGGAGTAAAGGTCAAGCCCAGAAGCCTGTCAAAACTTGAGGCCTCCCCAAGACGAGAGCCATTCATTTTAATTGATGCCAGATGGGGATCAGAACGTTGATGATGTAAAGATAGAAGCTTGGTTTTAGATGCATTAAAAGTAACCAGCCACTCCTTTCCCCATTGTACAACGTGATCAAGATCAGAGGAGAGAGAATCAGAGAGAATTTGGTTGTTTACGGCATTTATATAATAATAAAATTTTCTGCAATTTTAATGTTCGGCGCCAGTAAAAACAATAAAAGAACACCCCTTGTATACATATTTATATATAGAGGCCCCCAGAATCAGTACCAAGATTATATATACATATATCCTAGCAGGCTGCCCAGCGTTGCTCGGTCATAAAATACACAAATTTATTTTAATTCATACAGAAAATGAGATATGTATGCAAGGATTGTTTTTTCTAAACAGTTCACTTCCTGTAAGTAAAATAAAAGAGAATACTCAATCCGAAATCGAAACCAAAACCTAAAGGCAGTGAGTCAAGTAAGATAACCATAAGGCCAGCTTGACACAATCTTTTAAAAATGTTTTCAAACCTACTTGTTCTTAACATAAGTAATCTGTCATGTGAACGATTCATGCATGCGCATTCATGAAACAGTTGACAAACAGATAAAAATCCAATGACTCCCACGGACCAATTTTTCAATTTTGTCTCCTTAGCAGCCTTTTTTCCGGGTGAAAACTGATTAAAAAGTTTTCCATATGTCTGAATACCATTCATATCAAATTTCAAGTATGTATATATCAATGTATGTATATATGTCAATGACCAGGTTTGTTTGCTATAAGCGAAGTAAAAAAAGAAAATGAACGTTAAAACTTAAGCGGGGGGGGGGTAATCAAAACATTGAAAAAAAAAAAAAAACTTAACGTAAGGCAAACGAACGATGTTAAATATAAAAATCGAAAAAAAAAAAAAAAAAAAAAAAAAAAAAGAACAGAAAAACGAACACATGAAAACTGGCTTAAATGTTTCAATATTAAAATTTAAAAAATCGGTGGGTACCAGGGTGTTTTGGGGTGTGTGGTTAGGGGTGGATAAGCGAAGTAAAAAAAAAAAAAGAAAACAGAAAAACGAACGTTACGTGATAAATGGCTTAAATAACACTGGTTCAATATTTAAATTTAAAAAATAAAAAAAAATAAAAAAGACATCTCACACCACGATTCAAACCCAAAACGTTTAGATAATGAACCAATGCGCTAACCAACAGAGCTAACGCGACGTACATGAAATTTAGTCAGTTTTTCAGCTATTTAAGTAAATCAGGTCATTACATCATCTGACACATGCATAAAACCGGTTGTCATCACGAGAGGACCTTTTTTGTTGACCTCCCCCTGTCGAAAATGTCGATTTTGGCGTGAAAAAAATGAACGTTTTTGGCCAATTTTTTGAGTGAAGGATGGAGCGTTGATATGATACAGAGTTTGTGAATTTTCATCGTGCCTGTAGAAAGTCTTTAGTGGACATACAAACACACATACATACATACACACATTTTCGCTTTTTTGAAAATTTATACAGGAAATGCATGTTTGGTTTGGTTTTCTAATATTTAGAAGTCTTCAAATTTATTTTTGATTAAAACAAGAATATAATCAGGACATTTGTTAAACTACTTATCCATGCAGAAATTTAATTTTTCCCTAAATATTAAACTAAATATCAACAAAAGCTTCCATAGTGATTTTCAACATTTTCATAATTAATTTGTTTTTAATTTACAACATTTTATATTCTTTTTGAGAAGCAACAATATTGTATTTAGGATCTTAATTTTGCAACATTCTTTAACTAATGTTTCTCGATGCACGGAATAAATCCAGCAAGTTTGCCAATGCTTTTCGTGCAAATAAATGTTTGAATATATGTTTGAAAATCTGTAAATCACCAAGTTACCAAGGCTGCTGGAAAAATGGTCGGATCTTTCTATCGATCCGGTAGATATCTCACTGCTGATGCAATTCTCTATCTATATCAGAGCCAGGTACGTCCAAAGATGGAATACTCTTGCCACATCTGGGCAGGAGCTGCTAGAAAGGACTTGTCCTGCCTTGATAGAGTTCAAAATAGACTTCATAGCCTCGTAGATGTCCTTTTCTCTTCCTTGCAACCTCTATCCCACAGAAGAGATGTTGCGAGTTTGTCTCTGATGTATCGTTATTTTCATGGAAAGTGTTCGACTGAGCTTCAGTCTATGGTCCCCCCCCTCGCCAAACTTTCACAAGAAACACTAGACTAACTGAAAACACTATCAATAATTCCCCCCACTCTTTATCTGTGCCTAAACCTAAACGTAGATTCCATGAACAAAGCTTCTTTCTTAGAACTGCACGCCTGTGGAATTGTCTTCCGTTTTCCTGCTTTCTGGCTGACTACAATATGGTTGCGTTCAAGTCTAACGTAAATAAGTTCTGGATGAGCCATTCCATATAAGTTATCAAATTTACCAAATTTTCATTACTAATTATTACTGTATTGTCCAATTTCTACTGTACAATCTTTAACCCTTATCCTTGAGTGGCCTCTTGGCCTTGATAATGTGGTGATGCCTGTGTAAAAAAAAAATAAAAAAAATAAAAAAAAAAAAAAAAACCCTCACTTTCATATCTATTTCTGACCACGGTTCCCGGAGCGAGAAGGCTGTTGAAAAAAGCCTTTTGCAGACATACACAAAAAATGCGCGCGCACACACACACACACACACACACATTTTCGCTTTTATTTTGCTTTCTAATATTTACACACGACATGCAAGTAAATTATATGTAAATTGTAATTATTGATGCTACAGCTTGTGTTTATATACATATATCTATAATATAAAGCTGAATGTCTGTGTGTGTGTGTGTGTGTGTGTGTGTGTGTGTGTGTGTGTGTGTGTGTGTGTGTGTGTGTGTGTCTGGTCACGAATAGGCTCCTATATGGTTGACTATTTTAAAAAACTGATCACATACAATGATAGAAGATGTATCGAGACACAGGAATGATATGTTTGATCTGGCAGAACAGTGGTTCATTAAAATTGTGGGGTCTGCGTTCGCACCTGGTCCACAAAGTATGGAAATAAAAAATTTTAAAATTAAAGAAAACGTTTACAAGTGTTTTTGATATAGATGTACATAAAACATACTTCTCAAAGTATGTTTTAACTTAAATAGGGATGGTATAATAAAATTGTGGAGCCTGCGTTCGCGCCTGGCCTCCATAGAATGGAAATAGACACAAACTTTGATAAAGACTTTTCATATCTATCTGCGTAAGTATACTTTGATAATTATGTTTCAGTTTAAAGAAATATGGTATAATAAAATTATGGGGTGTTAGTTCGTGCCTGACCTCCATAAAATGGAAATATGCCACAAAGTTTAACAAGGTTTTTTAATATAGATCCACAGAATATTGTGATAAGTGTTTCAGTGTGAGCAGGTATGGTATAATAAATTATGGGGTTTATCTATTTTATTTTTACTTTCATCATATTTTGCTTTGGTTTTGATACCCCAAATTCGAAGCTATCTCTTGATAACCCTTCGTTTTCATAACCTATCATACTTTCATAAATCAGAGTTCATTTTCTGTAGGCAATTTTTTAACCCAGTCAACGACGGGTACTTTTGCTAGTATGTATATATACATGTTGAACTAGTTGCCTCTGGCATCTTGCTACTTTAAATATTAGTCTCTATGTATAAAAGGTAAAATGTGTGTTAGTGTGTGTAAATTTTTTTGTATGTCCGGCAAAGGCTTTTTTGGAAGGGGGAGGGGGGGGGAGCTCGGTGGGGGTCACTCATTCTTAAAACTTTTTATGTATTTGCTAGCTATTTTTTTTCGCTGCATTTCCTGGTCTCTGCATGTTTCTTTGGCTTTTTTGTATAAAAGTGAAACTGATTCGGGGGGGGGGGGGTCGAATCGCTGGCCTCCGTAGCAAGCAGGTGTCGAAGGTAACCAGTTTTGATCACTGTGGGGAATACCCACTTCATATCAGACAATTGCTATTCATTAAGACACTGCCAGAGCTCCCCACTCTTGGGTGAGCTGATTTCCCCCATGACGGCGGAAAGAACTGGCTTCAAGCCAATGTTAAGTGCGTGATTTCTTTTCTTCTCCTGCATTAACTCCTCAACTTTCACTTTCTGCACGTCAACTTTTTAATCGTTAAATTAGAACACTTCACATCCTGTCGTGGTGAGCGGTAACATGTCAGGATTCTTCCACTTTCACGTCATGGCTTTGGGTTCGAGCCTACCTTTCATTTGACCTTGAAAAAAATATCCCCCAGATAAAATTGTAGATCTATCCAAGTACTTTATGAATGAACTTTGTAGACGGATAAATAACAGAGATATCGTCTTTTAAAGTTGGTCACCTCTCCATAAAAATTCACATTTTTGTAAGAACGTTATGGTCTCATATCTCAGAAACCCCTTGACCTATTAGTTAACTTCACTTACACAAAAACAGTATATCGTCTACTAGACATTTTAATCTATTAAACACTGGCAAAAGTTAGAGCCCGTTGATATAGAAGGGGTGCTTATAATGAATTGAGAGTTGAATCAGGTTAAATTTGTGTTCATTGGGTTTGAGCCTACCTTTCATTTGACCTTGAAAAAAAAATATTCCCAGATAAAATTGTAGATCTATCCAAGTACTTTATGAATGATATATGAATGAACTTTGTACAGGGATAAATAACATATCGTCTTTTAAAGTTGGTCACCTCTCCATAAAAATTCACATTTTTGTAAAAGGTCCAGGTCATATCTCCGGAACCCCTTGACCTTGAGATGTTTAACAAGTGCCATTCAATTCCTTTCATGGAGATCTATAAGCGCAGCAAATTTGAAAAAAAATCTGTGTCGGACATGGTTTAACCACTTGTTTATTTGACATGGAATGAGCCATACACAAACTTAACTTAAACAAAAACAGTATATCGTCTACTAGACATTTTAATCCATTAAACACTTGCAAAAGTTAGAGCCCGTTGACATAGAAGAGGTGCTTATGAATTGAGAGTTGAATCGGGTTAAATCTGTGTTCATTTTGGCATCAAATCTCGTGCATCAAACATAATACCATAATACTTAGTTTGTTGCAAATGTTCATACCAAATTTAAGTCAGATTGAACCAGTAGTTCACCCCTAACCCTAACCCACCCCCACAAAATAAAGGAAAGGACAAACTAAAAGAAATATAGATTGAGCACAATTGAATTAATTTGAAACAAGAATCAATAGAAGTCTGTTTGGTGTTTTTACGGCAGTCTTTTCACTTTTCAAATGTCGGAACGGTGCGTTAGTCACACGGAATTCACGCTAGGTTTTGTGTTCCTCGATAGAACCAATGCACCGTTCCGACATTTGAAAAGATTACCGTAAAAACAACAAACGGACTTCAACTGATTCTATGCTTCAACAACAACATGGCAATAAAAAAAAAAAAAGAAAGACAGACTGATGAAGTCTATCTTCAAAATATATTTATAAATTTCAATATAAATTTCAAACAAAATAAATATCTGTTTATTTTGTAATAATACGTTGCTTTGGCTTCAAACGTATATAATATGTATTTGATTTATTCAAATTCAACCAGCGCTTCTATCAAAGAACACAAACCCTAATGTGAATTCCGCGTGACCAACGCACCGTTCCGACATTTGAAAAGACTACCGTAAAAACAACAAACGGATTTCTACTGATTCTTTGTCCCAAAACAACATGGCAATAAAAAGGGAAAGAAAGACATACTGATGATGAAGTGTAATTTCAAAATATATTTATGAATTTTAATATAAATTTCAAACAAAATAAATATCTGTTTATTTTGTAATAATGCGTTGCTTTGGCTTCAAACGTATATAATATGTATTTATTTTATTCAAACTCAACCAGCACTTCTATCAAGAAACACAGAACCTAACGTGAATATTATAATTATTTTATTTGCCTCATCGGGAGTTTAGGTATGTGGATTTGACGAGTGTTTACCCAGATTTTTAGTCTGTGTCGTTAAATACTTAACCACAATATTATATTATGAGGCTGGCCTTGGTGTCTAGCTTCTGGGAATTATAAACTGGACACCAAAGCAGTCGAAACTACCTGGAAGCATGCGCATGTATGTATGTATGCACATATACGTATGCGTATATGTGTGCACGTGTACACATTGACATATACACTTTAGCAAGCTAACCAATCTACATACACATAGTTATCTCCCTTGGACCATTCTCATTAACTAAGAGGGATACAAATATTACACTAATACAGCAGGCATTAACACTTCCAAGTACAGACTTAGAAGCTTAACACTCAATAACTAATCATTTATATGAATAAAATAAAAAGTAATAAAAAAAGGAAAAACAGTTATAATAATTCCTAATAATACTTAATTATCACATCTCGTATCCTGAAAATTGATTTGACAGCCAGTCTGCAACACAGACTTCCGGAAATAAATAAATAAATAAAAAATAAATTAAAGGAAATGAAGCTTGATTGTGACACCGACTTCAGGCCACTGATAAACAAAAAAAAAAAAAAAAAAAGATAAATAAAAATAACAAAGGAAAGCCCAACCAAATAGTTGCGTGCGTTTCTTTTTTCCTCTGATGAAGAGATTTTATTCTTGAAAATTCAGGATTATCAATATCCAACTTGTATGACACATTACGTTTGTAAATGAGCAGAATTACATCTTTCACTCATTTATCCATATTGATAATTTCATTCAATACAGATTTATGACGGTAAAGAAAAATGAGCTGAATGGCTTTAAGAAATTGACTTCCAAAGTAATCAACATCTGGCCAGGTGTTTATCACTCTGATCAATTTTTATTACTGCATTTGAACTCGGCAGATTTAGGTTTTCAGTCTTGTTAAACTCTTAACTACAATAGCGTTGATACATAGCTTCATCTGGTGTACCTACTAGTATTATTATTTACCAGTCATCTCTAACAACACGAAGCATGAAAATTTCATGTCCAAAAATAACATGGCAAAAAAAAAAAAAAGAAAGACAGACATACTGATGAGTAAGTGTAATTTCAAAATATATTTATAAATTTCAAACAAAATAGATATCTGTTTATTTTGTAATAATGCATTGGGTTCCATTCAGAATTCCCTACATATTTCTTTGTTCAAGAAAAAGGTTCCCAGGTTTGACAAAATACACCTGAATAAGATCGGATGTAACATAGAAACGTTGTGAAAATAACACCCAAGATGAGAACAGTATTCTGAAGAATACAAATAATATGAATAATCAATTATCAATCTCTAAAATAAATGAATGTAAAACATTTTGAAAATCGAAACAATTAATTTGTTAACAAACCGGCATTGATGAAAACGATAATTATTTTATTTTGAATTTCATTAATAATACATTTTTATTCATAAAAATCAACATAATAAATTCATTTTTACTAAATAAACTCTATTTTTTTTTCAAATTTCTTTTATATTTTCAGAATTCGCAACAGTGAAAAGAAATCCATCAATGGATAACAAGGACCGTTCGTCATTGGTGTTTTAAACAGGTTTATAATAATAATATTTTTCCATATAAATTTTTGTAAAGTGGAAATTTATAATTGTATCTCATCATACTGTTCATAACTTTCGTGGAATTGCGAGCAAACATGGCAGACAAACCTCATTCTTGTGAAGTATGTGGTTATTTATTTGCATGGAAGTCAAATATGTTGCATCATATATAAACCCATATGGGAAACAAACCACATTCTTGTAAAATATGTGGTTCTTCTTTTGCAGAGAAGTTAACACAACTTGCCACTCATTTTGGAAAGGATTGTCTTACAAATGATACTGAGAACCCAAACAAGCCTGCCACTGACATAGCCGAGAAAAGTCGGAAAAAATACACTAGCCAGTTCCATAGTGTTAAAACAGAAGAATGGACCAACCATAAACGGGCAAAATACCTACCGACTGAAATATCCCAAGAATATATTGATAGGGATGGTTCCCTGGACTGGCCAAGAGAGGTTGATATTGGCTGCACAAGACCAGGCCCTCATGACAAACGCCTTCAAAAAGATGTGTGGTCTAAGCAACAATAATAAATGCAGGTTCTGTAGCACTGAGGTTGAGAGTGTGGGCCACCTGATTTCTGGTTGCAAAGTCCTACTTGGAGATGGTTATTATACAGATCGCCATAACGGAGTTTGCAAATACCTTCACTGGAAGATATGTAAGAAACTCAACATTCAGTGTAGTAAAAAATCCTGGGAACATATCCCCGAACGAACAGTTGGGAATGACAACTACACTATTCACTATGACTACATAATCCCTACTGCTACATATCTAGAAAACGCAGCTGTTAAACCAGATATAGTGATTTGGGACAGAGCAAACAAAAAAGCGACCGTAATAGAGGTCAGTGTAACCAATGATACAGGGCTTAATAGAGCTGAGAGGGAAAAGATAACAAAGTATCAAGGACTTATGTATGATATGAAACGAAATTGGAAATTAAAAGACGTTTCAATTATACCAGTCATCATAGGAGCAACTGGGCTTATGAAAAAGAACTTTAAAAAGTACATAGCAAGCATACCCGGTGAACCAAGTGCAAGTGAAATACAAACGATTGCACTGAAAGGGACGGCTAGAATCCTGAAAAGATCTCTTGGTTGGACTCACTAAAATAGGGGTAAATGTCAGACATCTGGTTGGATGTCCCATCCCCTAGAAGAAAAAGTTTAAGAAAAATGAAAAAAAAAAAGAGAGATCAAGGACTTATGTATGATATGAAACGAAATTGGAAATTAAAAGACGTTTCAATTATACCAGTCATCATAGGAGCAACTGGGCTTATGAAAAAGAACTTTAAAAAGTACATAGCAAGCATACCCGGTGAACCAAGTGCAAGTGAAATACAAACGATTGCACTGAAAGGGACGGCTAGAATCCTGAAAAGATCTCTTGGTTGGACTCACTAAAATAGGGGTAAATGTCAGACATCTGGTTGGATGTCCCATCCCTTAGAAGAAAAAGTTTAAGAAAAATGAAATGTGAAGTATGTGACTCTCTGAACTGTCTGAAGGTGTTTTTAGATAAGTTTTATATTGGAACATGATTGAAAATTCCACTGATACAATAAAAAAAATAAAGCTAACAAAGGAAAGCCCAACCAAATAGTTGCATTTTTTTTTTTTTTTTTTTTTTTTACACAGTGATCACCACTTATCAAGGCCCGGAAGCCACTCAGGGATAAGGGTTATTGCAAGTACATTACGTTAGTGTGGAGATTTGATGGAGTGTTTACTTAAGGGGGCGGTTCATTAGGAATTTGTTAACATTAGACTTGAAGACATCCAAGTTGTAGTCCGGAGGGAAGCAGGCAGACGGAACAGAGTTCCACAGGCGTGCAGTTCTAAGAAAGAAGCTTTGTTCATGGAATCCGCGTTTTGATTTAGGCACAGATATAGAGTGGGGGAAATTTTTCACAGTGGATTCAGCTAGACGGGTGTTTTTCGTGAAAGATTGGCGAGGGGGGACCAGGGATTGGAGTTCAGACGAGCACCTGCCATGAAAATAACGATAAAACAAGGATAGGCTCGCAACGTCTCTGTGAGAGAGGGGTTGCAGGGTAGAGAAAAGGGCATCCCCCACTAAGCCACGAAGTCTATTTTGTACTCTGTCAAGGCATGATAGGCTGTTTTTGGCAGCTCCTGCCCAGATATGGCAACAGTATTCCATCCTTGGACGTACTTGGCTTTTATATAGATAGAGAATTGCATCAGTAGTGAGATATCTTCTGGAGCGGTAGAAGGATCCCACCATCTTTCCAGCGACCTTGGCAACAGACTTGATGTACGTGTTCCATTTCAGATCAGGAGTAAAGGTCAAACCCAGAAGCTTGTCAAAACACGGGGCCTCACCCAGACGAGAGCCATCCATCACAACTGATGCCAGCTGGGGATCAGAGCGTTGATGATGTAAGGATAGGAGTTTGGTTTTGGATGCATTAAAGGTTACTAGCCACATCTTCCCCCACTGAACCACACGCTCGAGATCAGAGGAGATCATGCGTTTCTTTTTTCCTCTGATGAAGAGATTTTATTCTTGAAAATTCAGGATATCAATATCCAACTTGTATGACACATTACGTTTGTAAACGAGCAGAATATAATTGAACATGATTGAAAATTCTAATCTATATACCAATACGATAGCGTGTATGTTATTTTTTGTGTCACGCTTACATCTTTTTTCTTCCGCGTGCCTATCATTTAATTGTTATAACCTTTCATTTCTTGTAATAATGAATAATTTTACCAATAATTGTTTATAAGTTTCGGTTTTGGTTTCGATTATAGCTGATGGCACTCAAGTCATATATTTTTTTTTTTTTATAAATAATTTTACCAAGATCTCTTCATAAGTTTCGGTTTCAGTTTCGATTATAACTGAAGGAACTCGAGTTATATACTTTTCAAAAGCTTTGGTTTTGGTTTCCATTCAAGCTGATGCACCCAAGTCATATGGATATATATTTTTTTTATTTTTGAAATCGCAACTTTATAATATATAAAAATCGATAGAAAGTTGACTTTATAATAATATATACGAAATCTGCATATTTAAGTATATTTTACGACTGGCTTATGCTGGATGTCCCTGCTAGCTTAGATAAATACATTTGCAACTTTAACAAAAGAGCTGCAACAATATCAGGACGTCTTCGTTTATCTTGAACATCCACAGAATGCCAACATCGATCTATTACATATGAAAGAGTCCGCTGTGGAATTTCCTGAAGTGCCGCTAGTACTGTCATTCTTTTATACACCAAATTGTGTCCACGATGTTTTCCCACAAACTGCATTGATACAGCCTTCAAATACAACTTCTTTAACACTACACGCAATGCTTCAAACAAACTACAATATCCTTCTTTCCTGGAAGAAGTTTTTGTTTTTTTCACTTACATCTTTCACTCATTTATCCATATTGATAATTTCATTCAACACAGATTTATGACAGTAAAGAAAAATGAGCTGAACGGCTTTAAGAAATTGACTTCCTAAGTAATCAACATCTGGCCAGGTGTTTATCACTCTGATCAATTTTTATTACTGCATTTGAACTCGGCAGACATAGGTTTTCAGTAAGTCTTGTTAAACTCTTAACCACAATAAGTGTCTGAAGGTGTTTTTAGATAAGTTTTGTATTGGAATATCTTTGATAAGTACCAAAAATCGTTAATCTATATATATAAAAGCGAAAATGTATGTATGTGTGTATGTTTGGATGTCTGCTAAAAACTTTCGACAGACGCGACGAAAATTCACAAACTCGGTATCATATCAAAGCTCCATCCTTTGCTCGAAAAATATCGAAAAATTGGCCAAAAACGTTAACTTTTTCACCGAGAAATCGACAATTTTCGAGGGGGGGGTCAAATGACCGATTCTACACATGTGTCAGATGACGCTGTGACCTGATTTACTTTAAATAGTTGAAAAACCGAACAAATTTCATGTACGTCATGTTAGCTCAGTTGGTTAAGGCCTTGGTTCATTATCTAAACATTTTGGGTTCGAATCGTGGTGTGAGATTTTTTTTTTTTTCGATTTTTTAAATTTAAATATTGAACCAGTGTTATTTAAGCCATTTTTCACGTAACGTTCATTTTTCTAGCTCTTTTTTTTTTTTTATTTTTTTTTTTTTTACTTCGCTTATTCTTAGCGACACCCAAAAACATCCGGGTACCCACCAATTTTTTAAATTTTAATATGGAAACAGGCTTATTTAAGCCATTTTTCACGTGTTCATTTCTGTTTTCATCGTTTGTTTGCCTTACGTTAGTTTTTTTGCGTTTTTTTCCCGCTTAAGTGTTAACGTTGTTTTCTTTTTTTACTTCGCTTATAACAAACAAACCTACGTCGTCATCGTAGTCGTAACGCTCGATGACTTCCGGCCGCGCACCTGTCAAATTGGTTCTTCAATAAATTCAAACATCTTTCACTAACTCATTCTGGCTGGCCGATTTTATTTTCAAACTTCGCCTCAGGGTTTCCGGTTCAATCCTCGCCCCCCCCCCCCCCCCCCGCCACGAGTTCTTTTTTATTTAACACCACATACACACACCTACAGACACCCGGGCAACGCCGGGTACCCCCGCTAGTCAATAATAAAATCCGATTTGGATAAAGTTAACACCTTATACAACCTAACATCACAATTGCATCTGAAAAGTTTTATCACCGCACAAGTAGAAAGGCCCAGCATATAAAATCAACAGTATAGTTGACTTTGAATTTTAAACTTTAATTCAAGTCATTATATGAAAAATAATTTTATACGTCAACAGATTATAATTGAAAATTATTGAAAATTCCTTCAAATATTGTCAATATTCTTTTATACACCGACTCGTGTCCACAGTGTTTCCCTACAAACTGCATTGATATAGCCTTCAGACACCACCCCTTTCACATTACGGACAATGGCTCAGGCAAACTACAATATCCTTACCTGGAAAGAGTTTTTTTTGTCTTTTTCACTCATTTATCCATATTGATAATTTCATTCAATACAGATTTATGACCGTAAATAAAAATGAGCTTAACGGCTTTAAGAAATTGACTTCCAAAGTAATCAACATCTGGCCAGGTGTTTATCACTCTGATCAATTTTTATTACTGCATTTGAACTCGGCAGATTTAGGTTTTCAGTCAGTCTTGTTAAACTCTTAACCACAATAGCGTTGATATATAGCTTCATCTGGTGTACCTACTAGTATTATTAAATAAGAGAATAAACAAATAAAAATGAAAGAAAATAAATCAAAGAAAATAAATGAAAGAATGAAAGAAAATAATGAAAATAAAAGAAAAAGAAAATTAAAAAAATAAAAGAAAACAAAAATAAATAAAAAAATAAATAAATAAAAAATAATAAAAATAAATAAAAATAAATAAAAAATAAAAACAAAAGAAAATAAAAATAAAAAAAAATAAAAATAAAAAAAAATAAAAAAAAAAAAAATAAAAAAAAAAAAATAAAAGATAAATGAAAGCAAATAAGGAAAGAAAATAAAAGAAAAGAAAAAATAAAAGAAAAAATAAAAGAAAAAATAAAATAAAAAAGAGAAAATAAAAAGAAAATAAAGAAAATAAAAAAGAAAATAAAAAGAAAATAAAATAAAAAGAAAATTAAAAAAATAAAAAAGAAAATAAAAAAGAATAAAAAAAAGAAAAGAAAAAAAAAGAAAAATAAAAGATAAATGAAAGCAAATAAGGAAAGAAAATAAAATAAAAGAAAAAATAAAAGAAAAAATAAAAAAATAAAAGAAAAAAGAAAAGAAAAAAGAAAAAAAATAAACGAAAAAATAAAATAAAAGAAAAAATAAAAGAAAAAATAAAAGAAAAAATAAAAGAAAAAATAAAAGAAAAAATAAAAGAAAAAATAAAAGAAAAAATAAAATAAAAAATAAAATAAAAAATAAAATAAAAAATAAAATAAAAAATAAAATAAAAAATAAAAAGAGAAAATAAAAAAGAGAAAATAAAAAGAAAATAAAAAGAAAATAAAAAGAAAATAAAAAGAAAATAAAAAGAAAATAAAAAGAAAATAAAAAGAAAATAAAATAAATAAAAAAGAATAAAAAAGAAAATAAAATAAAAAAAAGAAAATAAAAAAATAAAAAAATAAAAGAAAATAAAAATAAAAGAATAAAAAAAGAAAGAAAAAAGAAAAAATAAAAAGAAAAAAGAAAATAAAAATAAAAGAATAAAAAAAGAAAAGAAATATAAAAGAAAAAAGAAAAAGAAAAAAGAAAAGAAAAATAAAAGAAAGAAAAAAGAAAATAAAAGAAAGAAAATAAAAGAAAGAAAATAAAAGAAAGAAAATAAAAGAAAGAAAATAAAAGAAAGAAAATAAAAGAAAGAAAATAAAAGAAAGAAAATAAAAGAAAGAAAATAAAAGAAATAAAATAAAAAATAAAATAAAAAATAAAATAAAAGAAAAATAAAAGAAAATAAAAGAAAGAAAAAATAAAATTAAAAGAATAAATGAAAACTCAATTGTGACACTGATTTCCGGCCACAGATACAATAAATAAATAAAAAAATAAATAAATAAAACAAAGGAAAGCCTCACCAAACCGTTGCATAGTTTCTTTTCTCCCCTGATGAAGAGATTCTATTCTTGAAAATTCAGGATATCAATAGCAACTATCCTGAACGACACATTTTGGTTAACAAGCAGAATAATTGAAAATTCCTTCCTATGTTTTAGAACTTTTTATATGCTCCCTAGATCATAATATCTACGATTTGCAAAGGGACGTCGTATCTATATTTATTTACATCGACTTTTACAAAATTCACGCTATTCCTTCTCTCACGTGTTTGTTCGACTTTTTCATATAAAAGTGTAACTGAATCGAAAGCAGCTTCTCGGCCCCTCGTGCCGGGATGTCCAGAAAGCAATCAGCTTTGATCAATCTGGGGGAAACCCCTCATATCAGACAATTGTTATTCATTTGGACACTCCCTTTTTGTGGGGAGCAGGTTTTCCCTAACATCATGGGAAAACAAACAAATAAATGAAACGGTTGAAAGCCAACATTCGTTTCTGCATATCAATTTTTTGACAGACATCGATAAATTTCAACTTTTTTCACTTCCTATGGCTTTGTAGTGTAGCGGTAAGATCTAACGTTTTCTTTCACTTTCTTTTCTGCCTTCAGGTTCGTGCCTCTCTTCCTACTAACTTTTTTTTTTTTTTTTTTTTTTTTTCACCTCCAAGCACCGTCCAGATACCCCCGCTAGTCTAATATAAATCTCACCTGTCTGTTGAAATATATGTATGTTTGTAGATCTCGCAAAAACTTTAAACAAAGGCGACGGATTTTCACAACATCAGTACCGTTTTGAAGCACGACCCTTCGGACGACAAATATCGAAAAATTTGCTAAAAAACATTAATTCTTTCACCCTCAACTGGGCACTTTTCTACAGGGAGGAGTCGCTTTTTTTCGCCGATATTTTCGAAAGTCATCCTCTTTTCTCGATTGACTTGCCTTAATTAAAACCTTTGTCACTACCGGTTTGGTGATGGACCCAAATAGTAGTCCCTTGTGTCCAAGTAGCGATATGCTTTGTAAGGAGTGAACATGAGTATATAAATAAAATAAAAAAACTTTACACCATCCACTCCTAATGCTTGCAATCACAATATCTCCAGTTTCATCACCACTGCAACTTCCTGACAACGCCAGCATCTTTAGCATCCAATGGGAATTTATGTTGAATTTATTTAACTTACGGAGAGGAATTATTTTGGGGGAAAAAAAAAAAAAAAAATGTTTAATATGTCGTAAAATAGATCTAATGACAAACCATTTCCTATAGGTACCAAACGAGAAATTATCGATATACCATAAAATGGATCAAATAACAAATCCGTTCAAACAGGTACTTAAAAAAAAAAAAAATAAATAAATAAAATAAAAAAAGTTTGATATACTGTAAAATGAACCTAATAAACTACTTCCAAGAGGTATTAAATAAGAAATTCTCGATATACCATAAAATGGACCAATATACGAACCTCTTTCAAGAGGTATTAGATAAGAAATGCTCAATATACTGTAAACCAGAACAAATTACAAACTACTCTCAAGAGGTATTAGATAAGAAACGCTCAATATACCGTAAACCAGACCAAATTACAAACTACTCTCAAGAGGTATTAGAGAAGAAACGTTCAATATACCGTAAACCAGACCAAATTACAAACTACTCAAGTATTAGATAAGAAACGTTCAATATACCGTAAACCAGACCAAATTACAAACTACTCTCAAGAGGTATTAGAGAAGAAACGTTCAATATACCGTAAACCAGACCAAATTACAAACTACTCTCAAGAGGTATTAGAGAAGAAACGTTCAATATACCGTAAACCAGACCAAATTACAAACTACTCAAGTATTAGATAAGAAACGTTCAATATACCGTAAACTAGACCAAATTACAAACTACTCTCAAGAGGTATTAGATAAGAAACGTTCAATATACCGTAAACTAGACCAAATTACAAACTACTCAAGTATTAGATAAGAAACGCTCAATATACCGTAAACTAGACCAAATTACAAACTACTCTCAAGAGGTATTAGATAAGAAACGTTCAATATACCGTAAACCAGACCAAATTACAAACTACTCTCAAGAGGTATTAGATAAGAAACGTTCAATATACCGTAAACCAGACCAAATTACAAACTACTCTCAAGAGGTATTAGAGAAGAAACGTTCAATATACCGTAAACCAGACCAAATTACAAACTACTCTCAAGAGGTATTAGAGAAGAAACGTTCAATATACCGTAAACCAGACCAAATTACAAACTACTCTCAAGAGGTATTAGAGAAGAAACGTTCAATATACAGTAAACCAGACCAAATTACAAACTACTCAAGTATTAGAGAAGAAACGTTCAATATACCGTAAACCAGACCAAATTACAAACTACTCTCAAGAGGTATTAGAGAAGAAACGTTCAATATACCGTAAACCAGACCAAATTACAAACTACTCTCAAGAGGTATTAGAGAAGAAACGTTCAATATACCGTAAACCAGACCAAATTACAAACTACTCTCAAGAGGTATTAGAGAAGAAACGTTCAATATACCGTAAACCAGACCAAATTACAAACTACTCTCAAGAGGTATTAGATAAGAAACGTTCAATATACCGTAAACTAGACCAAATTACAAACTACTCTCAAGAGGTATTAGAGAAGAAACGTTCAATATACCGTAAGCCAGACCAAATTACAAACTACTCAAGTATTAGATAAGAAACGTTCAATATACCGTAAACTAGACCAAATTACAAACTACTCTCAAGAGGTATTAGAGAAGAAACGTTCAATATACCGTAAACCAGACCAAATTACAAACTACTCTCAAGAGGTATTAGATAAGAAACGCTCAATATACCGTAAACCAGACCAAATTACAAACTACTCTCAAGAGGTATTAGATAAGAAACGTTCAATATACCGTAAACCAGACCAAATTACAAACTACTCAAGTATTAGATAAGAAACGTTCAATATACCGTAAACTAGACCAAATTACAAACTACTCTCAAGAGGTATTAGAGAAGAAACGTTCAATATACCGTAAACCAGACCAAATTACAAACTACTCTCAAGAGGTATTAGATAAGAAACGTTCAATATACCGTAAACCAGACCAAATTACAAACTACTCTCAAGAGGTATTAGAGAAGAAACGTTCAATATACCGTAAACCAGACCAAATTACAAACTACTCTCAAGAGGTATTAGATAAGAAACGTTCAATATACCGTAAACCAGACCAAATTACAAACTACTCTCAAAAGGTATTAGAGAAGAAACGTTCAATATACCGTAAACCAGACCAAATTACAAACTACTCTCAAGAGGTATTAGAGAAGAAACGTTCAATATACCGTAAACTAGACCAAATTACAAACTACTCAAGTATTAGATAAGAAACGTTCAATATACCGTAAACTAGACCAAATTACAAACTACTCAAGTATTAGATAAGAAACGCTCAATATACCGTAAACTAGACCAAATTACAAACTACTCTCAAGAGGTATTAGATAAGAAACGTTCAATATACCTTAAACCAGACCAAATTACAAACTACTCTCAAGAGGTATTAGATAAGAAACGTTCAATATACCGTAAACCAGACCAAATTACAAACTACTCTCAAGAGGTATTAGAGAAGAAACGTTCAATATACCGTAAACCAGACCAAATTACAAACTACTCAAGTATTAGATAAGAAACGTTCAATATACCGTAAACTAGACCAAATTACAAACTACTCTCAAGAGGTATTAGATAAGAAACGTTCAATATACCGTAAACCAGACCAAATTACAAACTACTCTCAAGAGGTATTAGAGAAGAAACGTTTAATATACCGTAAACTAGACCAAATTACAAACTACTCAAGTATTAGATAAGAAACGCTCAATATACCGTAAACTAGACCAAATTACAAACTACTCTCAAGAGGTATTAGATAAGAAACGTTCAATATACCGTAAACCAGACCAAATTACAAACTACTCTCAAGAGGTATTAGAGAAGAAACGTTCAATATACCGTAAACCGGACCAAATTACAAACTACTCTCAAGAGGTATTAGATAAGAAACGTTCAATATACCGTAAACCAGACCAAATTACAAACTACTCTCAAGAGGTATTAGATAAGAAACGTTCAATATACCGTAAACTAGACCAAATTACAAACTACTCAAGTATTAGATAAGAAACGCTCAATATACCGTAAACTAGACCAAATTACAAACTACTCTCAAGAGGTATTAGATAAGAAACGCTCAATATACCGTAAACCAAACCAAATTACAAACTACTCTCAAGAGGTATTAGATAAGAAACGTTCAATATACCGTAAACCAGACCAAATTACAAACTACTCTCAAGAGGTATTAGATAAGAAACGTTCAATATACCGTAAACTAGACCAAATTACAAACTACTCAAGTATTAGATAAGAAACGTTCAATATACCGTAAACTAGACCAAATTACAAACTACTCTCAAGAGGTATTAGAGAAGAAAAGTTCAATATACCGTAAACTAGACCAAATTGCAAACTACTCTCAAGAGGTATTAGAGAAGAAACGTTCAATATACCGTAAACTAGACCAAATTACAAACTACTCTCAAGAGGTATTAGAGAAGAAACGTTCAATATACCGTAAACCAGACCAAATTGCAAACTACTCTCAAGAGGTATTAGAGAAGAAACGTTCAATATACCGTAAACCAGACCAAATTACAAACTACTCAAGTATTAGATAAGAAACGTTCAATATACCTTAAACTAGACCAAATTACAAACTACTCTCAAGAGATATTAGAGAAGAAACGTTCAATATACCGTAAACCAGACCAAATTACAAACTACTCAAGTATTAGATAAGAAACGTTCAATATACCGTAAACTAGACCAAATTACAAACTACTCTCAAGAGGTATTAGATAAGAAACGCTCAATATACCGTAAACCAAACCAAATTACAAACTACTCTCAAGAGGTATTAGATAAGAAACGCTTAATATACCGTAAACTAGACCAAATTACAAACCATTCTCAAGTATTAGATAGGAAATGCTCACTATACCGTAAACTAGGTCAAATTACTAAATGCTTATAATAGTTCTTGGAAAAAAAAAAAATGCTCTTCATGCTGTAAAACAGATCTGATAGCAAACCGCTTGCAATATGCATTAAATAAGAAATGTTGGATATGTCGTAAAATGGCCCAAATAATAAACTGCATCCAAAAAACAACAGAAGCATACGATATGCTAAAAAAGAGTTATGAACATTTTACAAAGTGAGGTATTTTGTTTTGGCATTAAATAGCAGTTTTGACGCCTTTAAGTTTGATGCACTATAAAAACAAGAAAATCAAATCAGAGATTTTACTTTCAAATGAAAAAAAAAAGAAAAAAAAAATCAAGGCAGATAAACGCCAGTACATCAAATGTAAAAAAAAAAAACGTTTGCAAAGGAAAGTTCATTGCTAATGAATAAACATTTTGGCAAAAAAAAAAAAAAATAATAAATAAATAAACAAAAAAAATTTTAAAAGTGAAAATTCCAACAGTATGTCCGAAAATCTGGAGTGTTGCCGAAATGTGAAAGGAGACTTTCTGCTTTAACTTACATGAAAAAAAAAATGTACATAAATAAATGAACAACTAGAAATGTTAGCTTTGCCAAATATATGAAAAAACTAGAAACTCACAAGGGAGAACACATCAAATGATAAAGAGGTGGAGGGGGGTTGTTTTTTTTTTCGTTTCACAAGTGCCAAGAATTGGGTAGAGATAACATTTTTTTCATACTTTTTAATGACTATAAAACTATCTGACATGATAGTACAAGGTTTTTTGGGGGGTTTTTTTTCAATCAATCGTAAAATACAGCTGGTCGATACACCTTCAAAACATACAAGTGATTGCTCCCATCCACTAAAGTGCATATATCAAGATTTTGGCTACAATGTTGGTTGTTTTTGTTTTACGGCATATCAATCTTTTTCAGGTTATTTAATGCCGAATATAGTTATTTTGAGGAACGATTTTTAATGGAGCATATTTTTTTTTTTAAGTAAGATTCTATTTAACCCATAGTTGGGACCCTAACAGGTACTACCACTCCGGGTCAGAGTGGACCTGGGAGCAATGGCAATTAAAGGGTGGCTCCACACTCCCCAAGGCCCGCAAGGTGGGGCCTCACCATTGGATATAGTTTTAGGTCATATCCAGGACCGGCTACAATTTTATAATTAATCAAAAATGCATAAGGTGTAAATCAATGCTAATACACATTGCATTCAAATCTATATATAAAAGTGTGTGTGTGTGTGGAGAGAGAGAGAGAGAGAGAGAGAGAGAGAGAGACCTCTAAACCTATATAGTCAACAAATTAGCTGACACAAGATTTTTATCCTGGGCCTCCGAAATCAGCAGAGCTTGGATCATTCCTGTAATGATCCGATTCCTGATGGTTTTGCGGTGGGAGTAAAGTTCTGTGCAGTTCTAGGAGGTTCACCCTCCACGGCTTTGCCTTCTCTCTTTGATAAGGGTTAGTTTATTGCTAATCATCTAAGGCGCCCTCACAGGGGAATGCCAACAGGGCTGTGTTAAGTTTTGTGCAGTTCTAGGAGGTCAACCCTCGCAGGCTTTGCCTTCTGCTTTTGAGAAGGGGGTTAGTTTATTGCTAATCGCCTAAGGTGCCCTGACCGGGAAATGCCGACGGGGTTGCACAAGTGCTTTTTGCAGGTCAGAGTGCGCTTCCTCGGGGCCGCGGACTTCTCAATCCCACTTTCTGACCCTGGTGTGCAAGTTCTTGCAATGGGAGAGAATTAAATACCTACTCAACGAATTTTTAATCTACAAACTTGAAATTTGGTATATAGGGTATTCAGACATGTGGAAAACTAACTTGTTTCATCCGGGGGGGGGGGGGAAAAAAATGGATGGTTAAGAGGTCAAAATTGAAAACATTGGTACTTGGGGAGGGGGGGGGGTCATCGAATTTGTATCCGTTTGTCCACCGGTTCACAAATGCATATGCGCGAATCATTCACGTGACGGATTCCTTATGTTAAGAATAAACAGGTTTAAAAACACTTTTTAAATACGTGTCAAGCTCGCCTAATGGTTATCGTACTTGACTCACTGTCTTTAGGTTTTTATTTCGATCTCAACTTGAGTATTTTTTTTTTTCTTTCTTTTATTTACAAGAAGTGAACTGTTTAGAAAAAACAATGCTCGTATGCACATCTCATTTTCTGCCAGGACACTATATATATACACAGGTAAGCAAATTTACTTGTGTATGACAAAGCCACAGAGGAGACAATCAAGCAAAAACGAAAAAAAAAAAAAAAAAAAAACTTAAGCAAAATTCATCCTAAAAGCAGCAAAACTGAAGCTGACCTGCCAGGACACTATACATACACATGTAAGCAAATTTGGGTATATTTTATTGGTTTGAAAATATAGGTTCTTTTTTACCAATTGTCATAAAATGTTAACCATAGAATAATATTATAATCTTCAAAAAGTCTGCAAATTTTCACGTAGTTTCATCCCACAGAACTAAAGATATGAGCATTTTCAATATTCAATTTGGCTACCATCCATATATATAGAGAGAGACAGATAGATATATCCATCCATATATAGAGACAGACAGATATACAACCTTTTTGGTAATTTTAAAAGATCCAAATCTCAGCAACTATTGATCAGAATTTAACAAATGAAAGCTTGTTGAAAAGTTAATGACCTTTTCTAGGGCAATTGCTCTTGACATATCTAAGGCCTTTGATAGGGTATGGCATAAAGGTTTACTTCATAAGATCTCTAGCTATGGTATTGCTGGAAATGTCTTCTCAATTATTAAATCATTTCTTTCTGATAGGTTCATAAGAGTAGTAGTTGAGGGGCAAAAATCAGAAGCTCACAGTATTAATGCCGGTGTCCCTCAGGGGTCCATCCTGGGCCCAACTCTTTTCCTGATCTACATTAATGATCTTTCTATTCCTTGGCCTTTTGGTCAAGATCAAAGTGTAGTATCTGTTCTTCAGATGCTGCACTTCTGTTTCTTGTTCTCTTTCAGTGGAGGAGAAATCCTTCACGACTGAGACAATTTTTATTTTTGTACCTTTTCTCCACGTTAAAAAACGACCCTGGTGTCTAACTCTGTCCCGTGGGGAGGCATAGTAAATAGGTACATTAATGATCTTTCAAATCACATCCTTACATCATTTGTAGACATTTATGCTGACGACACTACCATTTATGGTAGCACATCTAAGACAGTAAACGACCAAGTTCTCTCCAATTCTCTCTCCTCTGATCTTGAGCATGTAGTACAATGGGGTAAGGAGTGGCTGGTTACTTTTAATGCATCTAAAACCAAGCTTCTCTCTTTACATCATCAACATTCTGATCCACATCTGGCATCAATTGAAATGAAAGGCTCTCGTCCTGATCTTATGGATCTTATATGGAACACGTACATCAAATCTGTTGCCAAGGCCGCTGGAAAAATGGTGGGATCTTTCTATCGATCCGGTAGATATCTCACTGCTGATGCTATTCTCTATCTATATAAGAGCCAGGTACGTCCAAGGATGGAGTACTGTTGCCACATCTGGGCAGGAGCTGCTAGAAAGGACTTGGCCTGCCTTGATAGAGTTCAAAATAGACTTTGTAGCCTCGTAGGAGATGTCCTTTTCTCTTCCTTGCAACCTCTATCTCACAGAAGAAATGTTGCGAGTTTGTCTCTGATGTATCGTTATTTTCATGGAAAGTGTTCGACTGAGCTTCAGTCTATGGTCCCCCCCCCTCGCCAAACTTTCACAAGAAACACGCGTCTAGCTGTAAACACTATCAATAATTCCCCCCACTCTTTATCTGTGCCTAAACCTAAACGTAGATTCCATGAACAAAGCTTCTTTCTTAGAACTGCACGCCTGTGGAATTGTCTTCCGTTTTCCTGCTTTCCGGCTGACTACAATATGGTTGTGTTCAAGTCTAACGTAAATAAGTTCTTGATGAGCCGTTCCATATAAGTTATCAAATTTACCAAATTTTCATTACTAATGATTACTATATTGTCCAATTTCTACTGTACAATCTTTAACCCTTATCCTTGAGTGGCCTCTTGGCCTTGATAAAGTCGCACATTAAAGATTATCCATCATCCAGAGCCTATTTGTTGGCACTTTTTTACAGTCATAAAATGTTTCAATCATGGTCATTTGTTTTCCTAGTCTTGCATATGAATTATGAAATACTAGCAGTTCAGCCCAGCTTTGCTCAGCCCCTATGTACTGTTCATAACTATATAAGTTCGACTCCTGTCCAGGTAACCTACATCTAAAATTTCAAGTGTTTAGACCCAAAATTAACAGAGGAGTTTAGTAGAGTCTGCAAAGGTCAATTCTTTCAACTTTGACGCATTGGCAGCCAAATTTATACCTAAAAACTGATTAAAAAGCTTGCTGCATGTCTGAATACCCTTTATGTAAAATTTCAAATGTTTAGACCCAAAATTGGCTGAATAGTTTGCTAGAGACCGCAAAGGTAAAATCTTTTGAACTTTGACCCCTTGGTAGCTAAATTTTCAGCCAAAAACCGATTAAAAAGCTTGCTCTATATCTGAATACACTTTATGTAAAATTTCAAATGTTTAGACCAAAAATTGGCTCAAAGGTCAAATTTTTTTAACTTTGACCCTAATTTTGACCCCTTAACATTTGTTTTGGGCTCAAATCAAGTTAAATAGTTTGATCCATGTCCAAGGAGACTACATTTCAAATTTCAAGTGTTTAGACCCAAAATTGGTGGAGGAGTTTGGAAGAGTTTTCAAAGGTCAAATCGTTGAACTTTGACTCCTTGACAGCCAAATTTCTAGCCGAAAACCCAATTAAAATCTCATTATGCGCTATGTTAATTCTAAAGTCTGTAGACTGAAAATTGACAGAGTAATTTGGTAGGGAAATGTACACACACACACACACACACACACACAATTTCATTTTTATAGATATGATACTTCCCCAAAAACCTCTGGCCTTGATGAAGGGAGAGACTAAAACTTGCTGCTACGGTTTCAAATGATCTGAAATAACAGCAAGGGGAGACTTGATTCCAAATATTTCTCATATGTTATATCTCCCCTGTTTGGTTTTCAAAGATAAAGTAAATTTCACAGTGTATAAAGATTATTGTATACTGGAGATATTCATAACTGTACTCTATTTCCAAAAGAGGGGAGATATAACATATGAGAAATATTTGGAATCAAGTCTCCCCTTGCTGTTATTTCAGATCATTTGAAACCGTAGCAAGTTTTAGTCTCCCCTCCATCACCCACAGAGGTTTTGGGGAAGTATATATATTCCAAGCCCGTCCTGTCTTAAGTCCAATATTAAAAGCCACCATTTCATAGCACAAAATCATTCATTTAATTATTATGTTAATTCCTAAATTTATTCTGCCCTGGACTCATCAGAAAAAAAAAAAAAAAAAAAAAAAAAAAAAAAAAAAGAAAAAAAAAAAAGGCACTTAGATAAATGCATATCGGCATGATTACAAAATATATTCATAATCGTACTCATTTCCAAAAGAGGGGAGATATAACATGTGAGAAATATTTGGAATCAAGTCTCCCCTTGCTGTTATTTCAGATCATTTGAAACCATAACAGCAAGTTTTAGTCTCCCCTCCATCAAATGCGTGAATCGTTCACATTATGTTACAAATAAGTAGGTTTGAAAACACTTTTTTAAAGATTGCGTCAAGCTGACCTAATGGTTATCGTACTTGGTTCACTGTCTTTACGTTTTGGTTTCGATCCCAGGTAGAGTACTTTTTTTTTTTTTTTTTTTTTTTACTTACAAGAAGTGAACTGTTTAGAAAAAATATAACACTCGCATGCACATGTCTCAGTTTCTGAATGAATTAAAATATATTTAAGCGCATTTTATGACCAGGCAACGCTGGGTGGTTGGTCTGCTAGTTTATATATAATGTTAAAAATATTCTGTTATTTTATTTTTTATTTATTTTTTTTTGTTGTTTTTTTAGGAATTTAACGTTACCTTTTATACCGGGCAACGCCGAGTACATCTGCTAATATATAAATGTGTGTGTGTGTGTGTGTGTGTGTGTGTGTGTGTGTGTGTGTGTGTGTGTGTGTGTGTGTGTGTGTGTGTGTATTTCAGAGTGTTCACACGTTGTTGCTTGATAGAGAAAAAAGTTTTAAAAAATGTAGAATTTCATTGGGTGGGGTGGGGAGTATCCGGAGCGAGAACAAAAAATAAATAAATAAAACAAATAATAAATAAAACAAATAATAAATAAAACAAATAATAAATAAAACAAATAATAAATAAAACAAATAATAAATAAAACAAATAATAAATAAAACAAATAATAAATAAAACAAATAATAAATAAAACAAATAATAAATAAAACAAATAATAAATAAAACAAATAATAAATAAAACAAATAATAAATAAAACAAATAATAAATAAAACAAATAATAAATAAAACAATAAATAAATAAAACAATAAATAAATAAAACAATAAATAAATAAAATTAAAAATCCGAGCCAAGTCTATTCTCCGGCCGTACACACATTCCACCCACACAAAATTCTGAAAAACTAAGTAAATCTTTTTCTTCGTTCTACTGCAAGGATCCAACCAACGATTTCTTTTTTCTCTTTTTTTTTTTCTTTCAATTCGAAGACAAACAAATAAATAAATAAAATAAATGTAAAACTCACGAATAATTCCACAGGGGACTGATTCCTATGTAATATATTGATGTTGGCATTCTGTGGATGTTCAGCTTCAATGGAGACGCTCTGATATTATTGTAGCTATTTACTATGCCTCCCCACGGGACAGAGTTAGACACCAGGGTCGTTTTTTAACGTGGAGAAAAGGTACAAAAATAAAAATTGTCTCAGTCGTGAAGGATTTCTCCTCCACCGAAAGAGAACAAGAAAATGAAGTGCAGCATCTGAAGAACAGATACTACACTTTGAGATATTAAATCTTTTATTCATGTTAAAAAATACAGTCAAAATCAACGATGAACAAAAAACTTAGGCACATGGCCAACTCAAAAGGGGGGAATTTTGGGGGTCGTTGGTCATTCTTGTCACTCCAGAACTAAACAAAGTCAAAAGTTTCTCCCAGCTAGTATCTTCTTTCACCATAATACCGCATTCACCCTTTCATATTTGGGGACGTCCTACTTTACTCCAAATTTTTAAAACATTTTTTATTGACGTGTAAAAACAAAAAAGATAACAATAAAATGGTACAATAATTCATTTGTGTCGAGGGCGGGGGAAGAAAAAACAAAAGGTGATTAGTAGGACCCTCCCAACCCCGTCTAGTTGATAAACTGCCCGTTCCACTAGGTTTGTAAAAGGAACCTCGCTTCTGCGGGTCAGTCTCTAGGTGGGGATGCCCTCTAGATGGGGGTGAATGGAGAAAAGAAATACTACACTTTGATCTTGACCAAAAGGCCAAGGATATTATTGTAGCTCTTTTGTTAAAACTGCAAAAGTATTTATCTAAGCTAGCACGAACGCCCGGCAAAACCCGGTCGTAAAGTACGCTTAAATATGATATTTTAATTCTTGCAGATTTCGTATATATTATTATTATAGAGTTAATGTCCTTTCGATTTTTCTATATTATAAAGTTGCGATTTCAAAAAATAAAAAAAATATATCCATATGACTTGGGTGCATTAGCTTGAATCGAAACCGAAATAAAAACGTATATTAAAGATGTAAAGCTCATTAATCAAACTGCAATGATTCAGCCAAAGAAGAGGACAGCCATATTGGAATTATAACACTGACAAAAGCTCATTTGAAAGGAATCAAATGCTGAAATAACTACTTAAAAAAACTTTAATACACAAAAAATTATGCAAATAAGTAGAAAAGTGACTGATTGCCTTTGGTTATATTAATACGATAGCGTGTGTGTTATTTTCTGTGTCACGCTTACAGCCGGGTGGTTTAATTGTTATGTACTTCAATTTTTTGTCATAAATAATTTTATGAAGAATTCTTCATAAGTTTTGGTTTCAGTTTCGATTATGGCTGAAGGAATTCAAGTTATATATTTGGCTGAATCATTGCAGTTTGCTTAATGAGTTTTATATATTTCTTATAAATTGTTTTTTTTTTATATATATATATATATATATTAATATTCAAACTCTCTATATTTATTTAAAAAGAAAATACAATTTTCTTATATCTGGGTTGTGGAATTGCATTCACTAGCAAAAGATCTAGCTAATTTGCATATTCTTTAAAACATTCATTTTAATTAATTCCCTATTAGGTTTTCTTATGGGATGATCATCTTTAGTTAACTATTACGTGTAATTATATTCATGCAGATATTCTACATGATTTATACTTGCATATTTGCGTAAAACGTTTACAGTAAACACAAACCTGCCCGGTCGTAAAGTACGCTTAAATATGATATTTTAATTTGTCCAGATTTTGTATATGATCTGGGATTTCAAAAGTAAAAAAAAATAAATAAGTATTTGGGTGCCATCAGCCAGAATCGAAACCAAAAGCAAAACTGTAGCATTCAAAGCTGGTGACGTTACCACAGTACCAACGTGACACGCATATGAACTGATTAAAATTAAACTTAAATAAATATACAAAATGTATAAGGATTTTTTCAATTCCCCCCCCCCTTAACAACTATTTTAACGGCTAAAGGCCCATAAAAGAACGGTCCATGAGGCCCCTAGCGCCGCTCTGTGACTTTTAGTTTCGGAAGCGACAGAGCTTAAAAATATGGAGACAGACATGAAAGAACTGACCCATTAAATTATCGCCCCGCTTAGCCTTGCTTTTCGGCAAAATATTTGAGTCCTTAATTAATCAAGCTCTAGTTCATCACCTTACAGCTAAAAAAATCCTGACCGACAATAAATATGGATTTAGGCAAGCCCGTCCCACAGCAGATATCCTTACTAATCTCTGAACGTATACACTGTTCACTGGACAAAACAGGGGAAGTTAGAGTGGTAGCCCTTGATATATCTAAGGCTTTTGACAGGGTATGGCACGATGGTTTTCTAAGGAAAATTAGATCATATGGGATCACTGGAAGAATACATAATGCAATTAAATCCTTAAGTAAGAGAAAAATCCAGGTTGTCCTTGACGGTCGTACATCTAAACAATATGATATAAATGCGGGAGTACCTCAGGGGTCTATCCTCGGACCTTTATTATTCTTGATATTCATAAATGACCTCCCTGATAAAATTGTTTCGGAGATGGGTATATTTGCTGATGATACCACACTCTATAACAAGCACAAGGGAAAAACAAATGAACACATATCCAAGGAAATGGCAGAAACACTAGAGGACGACTTCCAATCTGTAGTGGAATGGGGACAAAAATGGATAGTCACATTCAATACTGCCAAGACTAAACTTGTCTCTTTCAATAACTACAAGAAACCTTCACTACCACCAATAGCAATGGCCAAGAACACATTACCCGAAAGTACTTCCTTTAAACTCCTTGGCCTAACATTTACAGGGAACATGAACTGGAATAGATATATTGAGAGCATTGCTAAGGCTGCTGCGAAGAAGATGGGTTGTCTCTACCGTGCTAGAAAGCTACTAACGCCTGAAAGTATCCTGTACCTCTATAAGGCTACCATACGCCCATCTATGGAGTATTGTCACATTTGGGCTGGTGCATCTGCTACTTGTCTCACTCCTTGACAGGGTTCAAAAGAGTCACCAACCTGATAGGTCCTGAACTGTCATCTAAGCTTCAGCCTCTGTCCCATCAACGAAATGTTGCATCCCTCTGCCTGTTCTACAAGTATTTTAATGGTGAATGCTCTGATGAACTACAAACACTTGTACCCACTCGACATGAATACCCCCGACAAATAGCTAAATCCCACCCCTTCACAGTAGAGATCCCTAGGTGTAAGAAAGCATTCTACTACAATAGTTTCTTCCACAGAACTGCTAGACTTTGGAACTCCCTTTCGGGATTCTGCTTTCCCAACTGTACTGACATGCAGAAGTTCAAGTATAATTTGAACAGACATCTTGCTACTCATCTACCGTCATAATACCCCTGCAACTTATGTCCCCGACAGTAGCCCCCTATTTCAAAGTGGCACTGTGCCTTGTTTGGGGTGAAAATTGAATAAAAAAAAAAGAAAAAGAAAAAATATAAAGGAAGTGTCGCCGTTGCAGGATATTAAATTTGAAGGTTAATATGCTTCAAAAAAAAAAAAAAAAAAAAAAAAAAAAAAAAAGTGGATAGTTGATTTGAGATTATTTATTTATTTTTTTTTTTTACAAAGGAGTCACCTCATATCAAGGTCTGGAGGCCACTCGAGGATAAGACTTATGGGACAATATCGTAGTAATCGTTAATAATGGAAATTTGTTAAGTTGGATTACTTAAGGGGATGGCTCATCAAGAACTTGTTTACATTCGACTTGAAGACGACTATATTGTAGTCAGCTGGAAAGCAGGCAAACGGAAGAGAGTTATACAGGCGTAAAGTTTTAAGGAAGAAGCTTCGTTCATGGAATCCACGTTTAGGTTTAGGCACAGATAAAGCGCGGGGGAAATTATTTATAGTGGTTTCAGCTAGACGAGTGTTTTTCAGGAAGGTTTTGGTAAGGTGGACCATAGATGAGCACTTGCAATGAAAATAAATGATAGCACAGAGACAGGCTCGCAACGTTTCTTCCGTTGGAAAGAGATTGCAAGGAAGAGAAAAGGGGCATCCCTTGCTATGAAGTCTATTTGGAACTATCATGCGCATTAAGACCATTTTTATTTTTCGTTTATTTTAAATTAACAAAAAGGGAAAACATTTTTAGTTATCGTTTAATTCCTTAGCATTAAAAGACTCAAGTTGGAAAGTGATTATATCATGACGATGAAAGGTCAATTGTGTTTATGAAATAAATTAATTAAAATGACATTTAAATTAGACTAATCGTTTCTTTTTTGTTTTTGTTTTTTTTGTTTTTGTTTTTTGTGTGCATTGTAATAATTAATATGATCTTATTGTCATAATATAATCAACTTTATTAAGTTTTTGATGTTAAGGAGTTCAACAACTAAAATATAATAAAAGGTTAATGCTTGAAAAAAAAATGTGATGCTTGAAACATTGCTTAGTATATATTTCACACACAATAGTGATGGGACGATTCTAATATCTTTCCCAATTCCGATACAATTACCAATTCCGTGCTAAATTCCTGATTCCAATAAATCTAATTATTTAACGATAAGATTTTCCCAGATTTTCGTGAAAAAAAAAAAAAAAAAAAAAAAAAAAAGTTAAATACGTAGATATATTCCTAAACATCAAACTACACTTGTAGAGGCTAATCTATTGATTTTAGCTTTCTTTGCATCTTAAAATCAATAAATATTTACTAATTTATCAATATTACCAGCAATGGAAGATTTTACTTTAAAATCAAACAAAAAAAAAAAAGGCAATTAAAAGAATCGATTTGGCATCGGAAAATAGGCACCAATATTTCCGACTTTGATACCCCCAAATGTTCCGATTTTTACGATTCCCGATTCCAATTAATCGTCCCAACACACACACACAAAAAAAAAAAAAAAGAAAAATTTTACCAAACAAAAAAAAGAAATATAAGAAGTATGTTCCAGTTCGCTTGAAGCATTATTTATTGGATCACTGAAGTTAAGCAACGTTGAGCCTGGTTATTACTAAAATGGGTGACCAATTTGGGAATTCCAGGCACTGTATGTAGGAGGACGTCGACAGCTCCCTGCAAAAGTCGCAAAAACCCAACAAGGATATAAGTGCGACTGGGGATTGTTTGTGAATTTCATACTCTCATGAAATTTCCTCCTTTGGAGGAAGTCCGCTAAACCCAAATAGGGTAGGTGCCGACTGACACAATGCAACAAGCAACGTTGAGCCTGGTTATTACTAAAATTTCAGGCACTGTATGTAGGAGGACGTCGCAAAAAACCAACAGGGATATAAATGCGACTGGGGATTGTTTGTGAATTTCATACTCTCATGAAACTTCCTCCTTTGGAGGAAGCCAGTTAAACCCGAATAGGGTAGGTGCCGACTGACACAATGCAGGAATAATTCAGTCGTTGGAAACATGAATAAATAATGATAAATAATTCAAAGGATTAAATAGATATTTGTTTAACTAACTGTAAATGGTATATTTTCTCCAATATTTTTGGGAGCAACCCCAATTTTCAAGACGTAACAAATGTATTTCAAATCTCTATGTTGCCATTTTTGGTTTGATTTAAATTGGCTGTTATATTTTTTATTTTTATGCTTTACTAGCATTTCAGCCTGGCGTTGCCCGGGTGTTTGGAGGTGAATCTTGAGCAAAAAAAAAAAAAAAAAAAAAAAAAAAAAAGTGGTCAATTTTTTTTAACTTTGACCCCTATTATGACCCCTTAACATTTATTGGTTTGAGTTCAAATCAAGTTGTTAAGTTAGATCCATGTCCAAGGAACCTATATCTAAAATTTCAAGTGCATAGACCCAAAATTGTCGGAGGAGTTTGGTAGAGTTATCAAAGGTCAAATCGTTGAACTTTGACCCCTCAATCGACAAATTTATGGCCAAATATCCAATTTCGAGTCTGAAGACTGAAAATCGACAGAGTTATTGCATAGGTAAATGTACACAGACACACAGAGACACGTTCACTTTTATAGATATATAGATAGAATGGCCAATTTAAATCAAACCGTAAATGACAGCATAGAGAGTTGATATACATTTGCCACCTCTTGAAAATGGGGGTTGCCCCTGAAAATATTGGAGGAAACATACCATTTACAGTAAGGTAAATAAATGACTAATCCTTTAAATTATTTTTCCTTATTTATTCAGTTATCTGTTTCCAATAATAAGCCTTCAAACTGCCAAATCATCTTCACACATGAAGGACTGAGGGGGAATGGAATGATTACATAGAGCTTCTTAAATAAGGATTGATATATATCCTAAGAAAATATATTTCTACAAAGAGATATATATATATATATATATATATATATATATATATATATGTGTGTGTGTGTGTGTGTGTGTGTATTCAGGCAGCATTTTCTCATTTAGACAAATATTATTGAATAGCACGGAGTTATTCTGTTTTACAATTTTCCTTTTTATCTTCTCCAATCTCCGAATAGTTCTTTTTGTGTTCTTCTCGAAATTGTATATGTTGGATCCATAATCGCGAGCGCTTTCGACAGAAGTACTTCTATCATCCTCAGGCATATTGTAGAAATAAATGTAGAAATTGTTTTTTTAAATTACATATATATACATTTTTTTATAGTCACGTGGTAGCTTGTTACAAGTTAGGTGGGTGGACTTTTTTTTTTTTTTTTTTTTTTTTTTTACATATATTAAACACATATATTCAAACACATATACATATTCAAAAATTTATCCCAAACTTTTCAAAACGTTCCGGCTGTACTCATAATTGATATTATTTATTTGAGGCTTCTTTGTTTTAATGTACAATGCTTAGAGTATTCTTAGCCTATTTACATTTCTCTCACTCTGCAATATTCTTGTATTTTCTACCATAATTCTTCGAAATTCCGAATGTTGGCAGCCATGTCCCTTCAAATGTTGTGATATGGAGCTAGAGTCAGAGAGGTTGAGAGTCAATCTTCGCGACAATGTGTTAGTTGTTGAACCAACATAGCTACTAATATTGGAGATACACTCCTATTGGGCAGCTAAATTTGTAAACTACATTGGTCCTTTCAAACAGGTTGTTTGTTTGCGAAATGTTATTTTTCATTACAATGCTTTTTGTCTGTATTTTTTTATAATATATAATAGATATATGTATATTATATAAATAAATATATATAGATATATATATACATACATATATATATATATATGCAGGGTGTCCCAAAAAAAAGCTGATGGTTAAAAAAATCCATAGCTCTTAAAAGCTATGGTGGTTCGATTTCATGAGCAAGGGTCTATATGTGACCTCCCTAAAACTGGTAGACACTCTCCTATTGGGCAGCTAAATTAAGCATTGTATACTGTACAGTGTTTGAATGTGTGTGTTGAGCAAAAAAAAAAAAAAAAAAAAGAAAGTGGTAGTAGAAAGGCAGGCTCGAACCCGTACTATGAAGGACGAAAAGGCTTTTGGTCTGTATTTTCTTTATAATATATAATAAATATATATATATTATATAAATAAATATATATATATATATATATATATATATATATATATATATATATATACACACACACACACACACACACACACACACACACATATATATATATGCAGGGTGTCCCAAAAGAAGCTGATAGTTAAAAAAAAAAATTCATAATTTTCTTAATGTTTTTATATTTTTCTTTTATTTTTTCAGATCATCTAGAGTAACCCTTCCAAAATCATCATGAGTCGTTACACTACCAAGGATCGGATATTTATCGTAGAGTCGTATTTTTGGTTGAATGAGTCAATATTAGAAACTCAAAGAGAATTTCGACGAAACTTCAACACAAGAAATTCCCCTACTCCCAATGCAATAAAAGCTATGGTGGCTCGATTTCATGAGCAAGGGTCTGTATGCGACCTCCCTAAATCTGGTAGACCCCGTACGGCAAGATGTGATGAGAATCGCCAGGGATTAGCAGAGTGTGGCCGAGGATCCTACCACATCAGTAAGAAGGAGATCAAGTCAAATTGGGGTCTCTCGATCATCTCTTCACAGAATGCTTCATGAAGAGGGCAAATTTCCATATAAAATTCAACTGGTACAAGAGTGGTGGACATTTGAGCAACATTATTTTTCATAACTAAAATTAAACCTTGTGAAAAACATACACTAGATCTAGTTGTGTAAATAAAATTACAAATAAGTAGACTATGATATGTTACTATATCTCCAAAAATCACGGAGAGGCTCGTCTACCTACATATGAAAATTTGTAAGCATAACTTAAATATTGAGGAAGTTAATCAAATTGAAAATCCGTCAGCTTCTTTTGGGACACCCTGTGTGTGTATATATATTTATTTATATATATATATATATATATATATATATATATAAAAATTCGTATTCCCGTCTGTTTGCTTACAATTTGCTTAACATATACAAAAGGTCCATTACTTTTTTTAATTAATTTTCATACTGAAAACTTGCATAAACTTTATTTCATTTATCTCTATATAAATAAAATGAACTCATTTTTTCCCCGTCTGATTTTGACATTAATAGGATTAAAAATCAAGATATTTCATGCAAATATAATATGCACAAACGGCAGAACAATATCTGAGGTGTGTTATAGGCTTATTATTTCTCAAATTCCTCGATAATCTTAGATTTCTATACTTTTTCTGCTGAGAAGTCACGGCCAAAATCGGTTAGGATCAATGGAAGTGGTAAAATATTTTCTCTCTAATAAATTCCTCCTCTCCCTGCCACCACTTAACACCGTTTGGGGATCGTTCACAAGGAACAGTTGAGAAGAGAACACCGGTTTGGCTTCGTAGTTCTTTCATGTGAAGTTATTTAAAATCACTAAACTAAGCTGCAGTGCTCTGTGGCGTAGTGGTTAGCGTGCTGGACAATTCACATTATATTTTCACGTTCGCACCGACCTACCGTAGTCGTTTTTTTTTTTTTTTTTTTTTTTTTTTTTTTTCCTAAACAACTGGAATGGACTTTTCTTAGTGGCCGAACTGTAAACGTTGCAGATGTTTTTTTTATTGTTTTTTTTTTCACACTTTATTTTCCTACTTTTACTCATGACTCCGGGTTTGTTCCTTCCTACTTACCTACCATAACATTTTTTAAAACTCCCCCCCCCCCGTCCCGGAAACAAACACTCGGGCAACGCCGGGTACCCCCGCTAGTTTCTATATATAGTACGATGCTTGTATATGCTCAAGATATAACCCCATTTGCATATTACATTAAGGGAAATCGATTTTACTAAATAGCTGTATGTTAGTTACTGTTTACAGAGAGATAATTATTTTAAGTGTTCTATTTAAGATTGTTATTTAAAGTTGATTTATATAGAGGAGAGAACAGCTTCAATACTAGTGGATAATGCACCAGGCCCCGGCCTAGTCATCTTCAGACATGAAGGACTGACGGGGAATGGAATGGCATATCTATATCTATAATATAAAGCTGTGTGTGTGTGTGTGTGTGTGTGTGTGTGTGTGTGTGTGTGTGTGTGTGTGTGTGTGTCTGGTCACGAATAGGCTCCTATATGGTTGACTATTTTAAAAAACTTATTACATATAATGATAGAAGATGTATCGAGACACAGGAATGGGTATGTTTGATCTGGCAGAACGGTGGTTCATTAAAATTGTGGGGGTCTGCGTTCGCGCCTGGTGCACAAAGTATGGAAATAAAAAATTTAAAAAATCGTTTACAAGTGTTTTTGATATAGATGTACATAATACTTTGATAAGTATGTTTTAACTTAAATAGGGATGGTATGATAAAATTGTGGGGTCTGCGTTCGTGCCTGGCCTCTATGGAATGGAAATAGACACAAACTTTTATTAAGACTTCTCATTTCTATCTGCGTAAGTATAGTTTGTTTGCAATTTGATTAATATATACTAGTATTTTCTTGATTAATTTTCATACTGAAAACTTACTTGGATTAACTTTATTTCATTCATTTCTATATATAGTACAAGCAGGGGTGCCCGGTGTTGCCCGGTAGTGGTAGTAGACAGGCAGGCTTGCTCGAACCCGTAATGCAAAGGGGGGGGGGAAAAAAAAAAAAAAAAAAAAAAAGACCTGACCTCTTAGTCGTGATCTCCATCGTGTGACCGGAAGTCAGGAGTGTTGAAATTAAGTGAAGTCAATCCAACGGTGACGATGACTCGCTAAAATGTGGGTGAAAAAAAAAAAAAAAAAATCGACCCCTTCTTGTACAAAACTACCTAGTTTAGGGTAAAGGAA
This sequence comes from Euprymna scolopes, assembly GCF_053919585.1. NCBI lineage: Eukaryota > Metazoa > Mollusca > Cephalopoda > Sepiida > Sepiolidae > Euprymna > Euprymna scolopes. Next base: position 104,680,273 of record NC_136527.1, on the reverse strand, counting down.
TTAATGTTTTTCGTAAAATTTTTCGATATTTGTCATCCAAGACGTCCAGCTTCAAAATGATACCAATCTTGTCAGGATCTGTTGCCTCTGTTGAAAGGTTTTGTGAAACATACAAACACACACACACACACACATTTTGCCCTTTATATATAGAATAGCGAGGGGTACCCGGCATTGCCTGGGTGTTTGTAGGTGTGTGTGAAAAAAACCCAAAATGTGAAAAAAAAAAACAGGTGCCCGTGAAAAAAAAAAAAAACAAAGCCTTGGCGTGCAGTTGGAAAATAGTAAAGTGTGAAAAAAAAAAACAGGTGCGCGTTTTTGATTGACGTGACGGCGATAGGTATTCAGCAGTTAGCATTTTGTGCGGGACAGTTTTTAATGAGGTCAATAAATCGGTTTGTTTGTTTTTAAAAACCCGCTCCCTGTTTATTAGGGGGAGTGTCTCGTCTCGAAATGAAAGCTACTCTCTGATATGACGAAGTCGACATTGACCAAACGTTACTTAGCTCTCTAGAGACCACTGGCTTTCGGCCAGTGATTAGAGTCGAGTTTTGCTTTTTGTTTATACCAAAAACTGAATGTAACGCGTGCCGATGCGGGAAATGTGGAATAATTAATGTTTGAAAGTCAATAAAATTAAATAGACAGGCGAGTGATATAAAAAGTTTTAAAAAGTTGTGAAGCGAGCGACTGCTTTTCTGAAGAAAGCCTTTTGTAGACCTAAAGAAAAAGCGAACACACATATATACATTTTCGCTTTTATATTTATAGACTAGCGGGGGGTACCCGGCGTTGCCCGAGTGTTTGGAGGTTAAAAAAAAAAAAAAATGTCGGCCAGGTGTTTTAGTAGGAAGGTAAGATTGAACCCCGAAGTCTTGACGCGAAGGTGGAAACGAAAGGGAAAAAAAAAGCGAACCACCTAACCATCTCGGCCACGAGGGGAGAGGAACTGATGACAGTGTTCAGTTAAGGATTATAAAGTGAAATATACAGGTGCGAGGAAGTGACATGATGTTTGACCTAGTTTTGCGCTGCAAGCCAGTTACTGTTTCCCCCACTTTTCGCTTTTTGAAGGCGTGGCGAGCTGGTAAGAATCGGGCAAATTAAATACACACGCGAACCCCGTTGTTATGTCGTAGATATTATCATTTAAATGTGATATAAAAAGTTTTAAGAGGAAGCGACTCCACCCCGAGAAGGCCGACGAAAAAAGCCTTTTGCAGACATACACAAAAAGCGAACATACATACATACTCGCTTTTATATATATAGAAGATTCTTGCAAAATATACGCTCAAGAGGTAACCTAATTTGCATATTACATTAAGGAAAATCGAGTTTACTATACTATTTTAGTTATAGGGAGAGAATTGTTTTAAGTGTTCTATTTAAGATTGTTAAAGTTGATTTATATTGATAATATATTTAATTTTATTTATTTCGAATTATTATTACCAACATTAATTTAGTACAGATTAGAAAGTGTCTTTACGAAAAAAAAAAAAAAAAAAAAAAAAGCCAGTAAAAAAAGAGCCTTTACAAGAAATCAAGCCAGTGAAAGGAATTCCATTTCCCCCCCCCAAACTTTCCGGAAGTAACACACGTTTAAAATGCATATTTTGCAACGTCATGACGTCATAAGCACGTGTGACCGTGAGTGTAAAATAGTGCGGCCGTAAGTTTTTGTCTTCTTCCCCTCTTTAGTGTTTCACGTTCAAGCCCGGACACCGCAGCTCATTTTTTTTTTTTTTTCTTTTTTCCATCACATAAGCACTTGTGGTCGTGAGGGTAAAATCTTCTTCCCCTCTTGAGTCTCACGTTCAAGCCCGGACACTGCAGCTCTTTTTTTTTTTTCAGTCACATGGGCACTCCCTACTATTTTGATTGAAAGAAAAGTTGTTTTCATCCTTTTATTTATTTAGGGGAGGGGGTTACAGCACAAGGGCAACAAAAAGTACCCAATATTCGGAGAATAGTTTCTTTTTGTATCCTGCCAAAATATCTGATGGAGAGGAGGTCACGAGGGGTGGGGGGCGATTACATTTACATGTTTTTATCCATATTATTTAATTGGAATTTATCATTGAGATGAGTATTATTTATTAATTAGAAACAACTACGGATAACTAAGGTTAGGGTTAGGGTTGCGAGCCTATCCTTGTTTTATCGTTATTTCCATGGCAGGTGCTCGTCGGAACTCCAATCTCTGTCCCCCCCCCCCCGCCAATCTTTCACGAAAAACACCCGTCTAGTTGAATTCACTGAAAAATTTCCCCCACTCTATATCTGTGCCTAAATCAAAACGCGGATTCCATGAACAAAGCTTCTTTCTTAGAACTGCACGCCTGTGGAACTGTTCCGTCTGCCTGCTTCCCACCGGACTACAACTTGGATGTCTTCAAGTCCAATGTTTGCAAATTCCTAATGAACCGCCCCCTTAAGTAAACACTTCATCAAATCTCCACACTAACGTAATGTACTTGAAATAACCCTTATCCCTGAGTGGCTTCCGGGCCTTGATAAGTGGTGATCACTGTAAAAAAAAAAAAAAAAAAAAACTAACGTCAATGTCGAACAATCGGTGCCCCTTGAATTGTTCACCTATTTTTGTCGTCTGCTACGGGGTATCTAATCTTTACTTGATCCAAATGTATTTTTATTGCATCTTTCCAAGTTGTTATTTCACAATGTTTCGGCCAACTATTCCTCTGGCCTTCGTCAGGTGGTAACGCGGATTTATAAAACCAAAACAAATCCAACCTTTGGGGCCCGTGGCACATGGAGACATTGAATCTCTACCGTTCCAGGTGAGAATTGTCTGAAGATAGCGGTTTCATACTTACCCAAAGCCGGCCAGACGTGGTAAGACGACAACAACTATGGAAGGCAGTAACTACTGAGAATGCAGTTAGAAGATTCAGAGTTCTTAACCCATCGCGGTTACCACCTGACGAAGGCCAAAGGAATAGTTGGCCAAAACATTGTGAGACAACTAAAAAGATGAGGATAATAGTTCGCAATAAATAAAATACATTTGATGTTTTTATTCGTTCTTTTATTTTGTAAATTGTTGTGGGGGGGGGGGGTATCGACGTTGCCCATGATGAAAGTGATCATCCATAGTATAATTGCCGTGCTCCAAACAGAACTTCATGTCGACCCAGGCAACGTCGGGTATCCATGCTGGTTGGATCAATAAAGGTGAAATTGCGTACAACGGGTTGTTTCTATCCGTTACATCTCTGCATTGTGCTGCATCCTATAAGCCTATAAGCTCCTAGACAAGGTTCAAAAAAGAGTCGCCAATCTGATAGACCCTGAACTGGCATCGAAGCTTCAGCCTCTGTCCCATCGACGCAACGTTGCATCTCTCTGCCTGTTCTACAAGTACTTCAATGGTGAATGCTTTGACGAACTGCAGACACTTGTGCCCCCACGACGTAGACACCCTCGACAAACCTGACAGGCAGCTAAATCCCACCCCACACAGTAGAGATCCCTAGATGTAAAAGATCTTTCTACTCCAGTAGTTTCTTCCCCAGAACCGCTAGACTCTGGAATTCCATTCCATGTCCCTGCTTCCCTAACTGTACTGACATGCAGAAGTTCAAGTGCAACATAAACCGACATCTTGATGCCCAAATGTAATAAAAAAAAAAATAAATAAATAAAAAATTCTTTTAAAATAAAATGTTTCTCACTCAATAAACTAACTTCTCAAAGAGGGAGAAGGTAAAACTTGGGAGGGTGGAAATCCTAGGACCAAACCCCATCCACCCGCCATTCTAATTACTCTTATCGCCCCCCCCCCCATTTTTCTTTCTTTTTAAAATTTTTTTTTTTACTCATGTTCACCCCTTAGCATATCGCCACTTGGACGTAAGGGGCTACTATTTGGGGCCATGTCTAGGAAAGATTAATAAGATATTTGTTTATGTTACATTTAAACTTCTGCATATCAGTACAGCCAGGGAAGCAGGCAGCAGGAAGGGAATTCCAAAGTCTAGCTGTTCGGAGGGAGAAACTATTAGAATAGAAAGCTTTCTGGCATTTAGGGACACCAACAGTGAAGGGGTGAGATCTTATTGCTAAGTGGGTTTGTTGGGGATATGTACGTCAAGGGGGTACAAGTGCAACGAGTTCATCAGAACACATTCCATAAAAATATTTGTAAAACAGGCACAGTGATTCAACATTGTGGCGATGGGTCAGGGGCTGGAGCTTAGTTGATAAAGTGGGACCGATTAGATCGACAACTATTTTTTGGACTTTATCAAAGAGGGAGAGACTAGCAGTAGATGCACCACCCAGATGTGGCAACAATACTCCATGCATGATATGCGAATGGTGGCCTTGTAAAGGTACAGGATACTCTCAGATGTGAGTAGTCTTCTAACTCCATATAGGGAACCCACTTTCTTTGCAGCAGCCTTTGCAATATCCTCTATGTATTTGAACTTTGAAATTTTCAATTGAATACACGTTGGCACGTCTTGGCCTATAGGATTCTCATCTACCTATACCTATTCATAAAAAATGAAATGACTTGAGTGCCATCAGCTATACTCGAAACTAAAACCAAAACTAAAACATGATGAATTTTTGGTAAATGAGAATCCATAATGTTACATATAGTCACTTGAATGTAACCATGACACACAGAATAAATAACACACCCTATCGTATTAATATATAGTATTGGTAAAAGTGATAAAAACTCCTTTCTTACTACTAACCCTAAGTATGGGTGGCAATACAAAAAATATAGTAATTACATGTAATTGTATGATTTTGCTGATTATATATATATATACTAGCAGGGGTGCCCGGCGTTGCTCGGGTGTTTAAAGGTGTATGCTGTGCAAAAAAAGCAAAAAAACAAAAAAAATGGTTAATTTTTTAAAACTTTGACCCCTATTATGACCCCTTAAAATTTATTGTTTCGGGCTCAAATCACTTTATTAAGTTAGATCCAGGTTCAAGGAACCTATATCTAAAATTTCAAGTGTCTAGACCCAAAATTGTCGGAGGAGTTTGGTAGAGTTCTTAAAGGTCAAATCGTTGAAATTTGACCCCTTAACAGCCAAATTTCTGGCTGACACCCGTCACATCGATTTTCCCAAATCTCAGTACCCGGTATTTCAAATTTCGAGTCTATAGACTAAAAATTGACAGTTATTGCGTAGGGAAATGTACACAGACAGACAGACACACAGACACGTTCACTTTTATAGATATATAGATATATTAGGGAGAGATTAGCGATAGATGCACCAGCATGGGCGAATGGTGGCCTTGTAGAGATACAGGATACTCTCAGGTGTGAGTAGTTTTCTAGCACAATAGAGGGAAACCACCTTCTTTGCAGCAGCCTTTGCAATGTCCTCTATGTATTTGTTCTAGTTCATATTGCCTGCAAATGTTAGGCCGAGGAGTCTAAAGGTAGAATTCTCAGGTAGGGTGTTATTTGTCATGGATTTAGGGGGTTGGAGAGGCGTCTTGTGATTGTTAAAGGACAGCAGCTTAGTTTTACTAGCATTAAATGTTAAATAAGAGACAACAAACAGTACTGATGAACTCATAGCACTTGTGCCCCCCTACTCTACGTACATACACCTGATACTAACCCAAAAAGCAACAAAATCCCACCCCTTCACTGCTAAGATCCAGAGATGCTGGAAATCCTTCTACTCTAATAGTTTTTTCCTTTGGACTGCTAGATTTCGGAATTCTCTCCTCGTTCCCTGCTTCTTCCTTGACTGTACTGAACTGCAGAAGTTTAATTGTACTGTAAACAAACATCTTGCTGCTAAACTGCTCATAATCCTATGTTAGATAAGATTCTTAAAAAAGAACCCCCTCCCGTCCAAGTAGAATCTGATCTTTTTTGTGAAGAGAGTGGTAAAAATTTACCAAAACAATATTTTGTCGCCACCATCTCCCCCAAAACAAATCTAGATATAAAAGTGACCTTGTCTGTCTGTGTGATGGAATGGTTTCTATCAAACTCCTCGGTTAATTAGTCTATAGACTTGAAACTAGATATATAGCGGATTCGATTTTTTTTTTTTTTTTTTAGCTGGTAAGAGGGGGAAAAAAAAAAAATTGGAATTCGCAAGCGTAAGTTGATTTCAAAGTGCTCTTCTATGATTAGGGCTATGACAAGAGCATGTTCTTTTCATTCTTTTGACTCTGAAGTATATACCCGACACAGTTAATCAATCGAAAACCACATGCATATCTAAAAACATGAGATATTAACTGATATATACTCGAGTCACAATAATGAAAAGAATATTCTCTTGTCATAGTCCTAATTATGATTCAATATCAATCCACCGTTGAATTCTATTTTCGAAAATGTGGACGAAATAAAAATCTAAACATGGAGAGATGTTTTAACGGACCCTATACTTTACGACAATCGAACCAAACTAGGAAATTATCTGTTCCCTTCCCCACAACAAAATATATGAATTCAGCTTAAAATATAATTAAGGATTTTTTTGGAAAAAAATAAAATAAAATAAATAAATGTTCGCAATTTCCTGGTCATGATGAAGTTGATATTTTCTATTTGGTAAATTTATACAAATACAATGTTTAATTTTATTGAAACAAAAAAAAAAAAAAAAAAAAAAAAAAAAAAAAAAGGGGGGGGGTTCTACTATAGTTTATCGCCGAAAATGGAGACGCCTTATTACGTGCCCCCCCCCCCCCGGAGTAGTATAAACACCCTCAACCTCCCCATGTTAAGAATGGCTTTCGAAGTTGAGAGGGGGGGGGTATTCTGAAAGCCGTTCTTAACATGGAGAGATTGGGGGGGGGGGGGTATATTACTCCGGGGCACGTAGTAATTAGTTCTTTCGGGAAGTAACCATTATCTAGTTTATTTTATTTATTTATTTTTTGTTTTGTTTTTGTTATTTATTTCAGGCTTATGTCAGTTTAAAATACTGATTTCTCCCCGATTCTGGCGACAGGTGCCCGAAAAAAAAATAAAAATAAAAAAATAGGGGGCCCCTATACTACAATGGAACCAAACACTATTAATCCTTCGACAGAAGTGCAGCTATACACAGTTGTTCCAGGAGTACGTCAATCGCCGATGGCAAAGGGAGGGGCTTCCAAATATACACCCCCGCCTTTTCAGTAATGGTTTTCCTCAATCATGTCATACCAGAAATAATGTTATTCACGAACGATCGTCGATCTACGCTATTATTTTATTCATTTTTTTTTTCCTTAACACTCATCTTTAAAATGACGATTTTTAAATGTTTTCAGGTATGCTGAAAACGAATATACCATTCAAATTTAGCGCAGAAAAAATAGTTTTCTGGATATTAAGATATTTTTTTCCACTGTATTACTTGATAATTATCAATGGAATTCGCTATTCTTAACATGGGAAGGAAGGGGTGGTTTTTTTTTTTCTTTTTTGACACGCATGCGCATTAGTACTTTTTCTGCCGACAAAAAAAATATGGCCTCCAGTAAAAACATAATGGACTATATTGACTAATATGTAGAAAAATACTCGTCTTCGCCAAGTCCTCAGTTGTTTAACACGGTGAATGCCGTGATTGAAAATTTTTTTTTAAAATACCATTATTTCCTCGCTAGTTCTCACATAATCTATGACCAATTGATATCCCACGGATAAAAATAGGCAGTGATCCCTGGAGTCCGAGTGACAATAAGTACCTCAGTTTAACAAAATCATTATCACCATCCCCTACTCCGTCTTTAATCGTGTATCTGAGATACACTGTATCTCATTTTGTTTTCTTTCTTTTTTTTTTTTTTCTTATCCCCCCTCCCCCGATTATGTTCAAGATTAGGTGCTAAAGTTCATTTCCGGTTGCTGCTTCTTCGCAGACGGGAACACGGTGACACTGCAGAATGCGTTGTTCCCTCATTGTAGACGTTTTTAATCGAATGAGAATATATAAAAAGCCACAATAAACATAAAAGACAAAAAACAAAAGAAAAATTCGGAAGCTTAACTCATTGTTCTAAGGGCGGTAACTATTTTTACTTAAGTAGTTGAAAAAAATTATCTACTTTTTTTTTTATCTAATACGTTTAAAAGGCTTTTATGAATAATATGAAAACAGAAATTTAAAAAAATAAATAAATAAATAGCATTTTAGAGTGGGGTGGATCATTTTCCCATATAAATTTAACGTAAAGTGATCACCCACTTCTTGGCTACTTAGCTTTCAACGAGACATGTTACCGTAACATTATTTCAAGTTTGGCGAGCGCGCGCGGGGAGGGTGTGTGGAAATGCGGCAAACATGACAATTTTGGGAGAGGATTACATTTGAAACATAAAAGAATGATATATTTAATTAAAGTTTTAGTAGTGTTGGGGGGGGGATTTAAAACAAAATAACACGATAAATTTAATTTTCGTGGCGGGAGGGAGAGGGGGGGGCGAATACCAAATTTCTCTTCATATTATTCATAAAGGCCGTTTAAGTAGATTTTCCTTTTTTTAGGGGTTAGACGACGCTGTTTTGTTTTTTTGTTTTTTTTGCGGGGGGGGGGGATAAAACGAAAAAAACTTGAAATAATGCTACGGAGACATGTCTCGTTGAACGCTAAGTGGCCAAGAAGTGGATGATCTTTACGTGAAATTTATAAGGGAAAATGATTCCCCTACTCTAAAATGCTATTTATTTTTATATTTTTCAAAATTTCTCTTTTCATATTCATAAAGGCCTTTTAAACGTATTAGGTAAAAAAAAAAAAAAAAAAAAAAAAAAGATAATTTTTTTTAGGGGCAGTGAGCACGCCGCAGCAGCTCGTAAAAATTTACAGATTTTTCTGTATTTTTGTTTAACTAAGTGCAATTTTAAACAAACACAAAATTAAAAAAAAAAAAATAAAAGCCGACCCTCTTCCCCCCCCCCCAAAATGCAAACATTAACATAAATGATGCCGTTGTAACATTTAAAAGACTAGAAAAATAATAATTGAGTGTGTGTGCACGAGTGCACGACTGCACGACTCTGTGTGTGTGTGTGTGTGTGTGTGTGTACGCGCGTGCGCACGACTGTGTGTGTGCGTGTACGAGTGTGCGTGTGAGCGCGCGTGTACGAGTGTGTGTGAGCGCGTGCACGAAGCTGTGTGTGCGCACGAGTGTGCGTGTAGGAGGGTGTGTGTGCACGAGGGTGTGCGTGCGCGCGTGTACGAGTGTGTGTGCGTGCGTGCGCACGCGCGTATAACTCAACAGTTAATTGATCCTATTCGTACATATTTTAGACTAGACGTTACAACCTGGCATTGTCCGGGAGTATTTATCATTTTTTTTTTTTGCTTTACAAATTTATTTGCCTTTTCTCGTAAATTTTTCTAATCAAATATTCAAGAATTAAAAAAAAAAAAAAAAAAAATTATTACATTATAAATTGAGATTTATGTGCCTACCTGAAGCCGAAATTATACTATTACTTCTATTAAGTTTCGCCCTCAGTTGAGCACATCCGAACTCGTGATTCAAAACCAGAGTTTCTTGCATGCAAGGCAAGTGCTTTGCCACTTGAGCAACCACCCCACACACAACGTTTATTAACACAGATCAAGCACTCGCCTCGCATGCAAGAAACTCAGATTTCGAATCCCGAGTTCGAACGTGCTCAACTGATGAGCCTAAGTGAAGGCGAAATTCGAGTCTGAGACTTCCAGTTATTTGGCTGTCATGGCTTTTGTGAGCTGCGACATTTGTTTTTTAGTTTGGAAATAATTTCGTTTGGGCGGTTGGGTTTCGATCCTGGCTTGAGGTAGTTGCTTGTCTAGCCAAACTGATGAGCTGTTACACAGCGAAACAGTACTGTACGTTGAGGGCTATAATGCTCCTTATCTTGTGTTAAGCATATTGGGAAGTGATATACAAATTGCTATTAGCATATGAAGCGATGCTCTTTGTGTAAACAAATTGAGCTTAGGTATTTGGACAGTGTCAAAACATTGTTAATTCACTGCCCGCATAGCAGCAGCCGAATAGCACAGTGGTTAGAAGCTCCGACTGTCGTTTGGGCGGTTGGGTTTCGATCCTGACTTGAGGTAGTTGCTTGTCTAGCCACACTGATGAGCTGTGAACCAGCGAAACAGTACTGTATGTGGAGGACTTATTTTACTGTCATTGGATACTTTACCCTTCGCCAGACTATCCATTCACGTGAAATCACTTTTCTTCACCATATTCCCTCTGCTTCACTTTTTGTTATCAAGTAAGATCTTTGACTTCCTTGCAGTTTCAAATACTTTTGCATGCAAACTCCGATCCCGCATTTTGCTAAATCCAACCCTCTGATGACAAGGAAAGTATTTCATACTTTATGGACTAGGCGCGTATGTAGACCCCACAATTTTAATGAACCACTGTTCTGCTAGATCAAACATACCCATTCCTGTGTCTCGATACATCTTCTATCATTATATGTAATCAGTTTTTTAAAATAGTCAATCATAGGAGCCTATTCGTGACCAGACATACAGAGACATTCAGCTTTATATTATATATATATATATATATTTCATAAGTTTTTATTTCGGTTTCGATTCAAGCTAATGCACCCAAGTCATATGGATATATTTTTTTTTATTTTTGAAATAACATTATAATATATAAAAATCGACAGAACATTAACTCTAATAATAATATATACGAAATCTGCAAGAATTAAAATATCATATTTAACCGTACTTTACGACTGGGCTTTACCGCGCGTTCGTGTTAGCTTAGATAAATACTTTTGCAGTTTTAACGAAAAAGCTCCAATAATATCAGAGCGTCTCCATTCATGCTGAACATCTACAGAATGCCAACGTCAATATAGTACATATGAATGAGTCCCCTGTGGAATTTTCACTGATCCTGTTAGTAAATGTTGGAATAAAAAAAAAAGATTTTTTTAATTAAAGAAAAAATAAATAAAAATCATGATTGTGGACCGATTATTTGCAGGCGTTAACCATCCAAATGCTGTTAACCATCCAAATGCTGTTAACCATCCAAATGCTCCCAACCAACCTCATCATAGTTTTCAGGTTAATCGTTAGCGACACCCAAATCACGTCTGTGGGCCCAAAGATGACTTTTCAGACCAACATTTGACTTGCACAGTCTGCCACCCATATCGCAGACAAAGTTGTGTGTTGAAACTTTTCACTTCTGGCTCCGATTTTTTTTTTTTTTTTTTTTGCCTCCCTCTGCTCATGGAATGTGTTTTTTTGTGGTTAATGTAAGCCGCTTTTGAGAGGAGCACGCGATTACAAGCCTCACATTTCCAGCTCTTCAATTCAATGGGCAAAACCGACACATTGCCTTTCCGAAGGCTTCTCTTGAGTTCAGCATGATTGATTCTTTCCCTCGCAAAAATTTCAGATCCCACTCTAACCAGCCTCCTTCATTCGGGCCAGCATTTTGCCAGGGTCTCCCAGTTCTGAACAGGAATCTTGAAAGCTTTAAGATCGTCTTTTATGCAATCCTTGAAGCGCTTCTTTGGTCGATGTGGAGGACGTTTCCTAGTCTTAAGCTCGCCCTAAAACAAGGCAGAACTGCACGCCTGCGGAATTATCTTCCGTTTTCCTGCTTTCCAGCTGACTACAATACGGTTGTCTTCAAATCTAACGTAAACGAGTTTTTGACGAACCGTTCCATATAAGTCAACAAATTTACCGAAATTTCCATTACTAACGATTACTATATTGTCCAATTTCTACTGTACACTCTTTAACCTTTATCCTCGAGTGGCCTCTTGGCCTTGATAAGTGGTGATGCCTATGTAAAAAAAAAAAAAAAAAAAAAAAAAAAAAAAAGAAAAGGCAGCCTCACATTCTCCATTCGCACATGATCTACCCAGCACAAACGATTCCTCATCACCTTTAATTCGATGCTTTGATGCTAAGAATATCCGTGTCAGGTGTCAGCGACTGTACATACATACATACATACATACATACATACGCGCGCACACACACACACCTATATAATTATAAAACTGAACCATCCGCCCTTTCTTGCATCTTGTCTTCCAGGAATGGGCGATTCCATCTTTAAAAAAAGGAATTACAGGTGAATTTATATATATATCATAATTTAGGAATTTATATTTTATAATTTGAAACGGTTAAATTTCAAATATAGAATTTTTATTGCATGCAAAACAAATACAGTTTCATAAATATATTTCCTTAACTCATGAGTTTTCGATGCTTATTCATCTCTCTACAGAGGAAAAATATTAGCAAATGTTATAAATAGTTTGCACTTTATTTGCTAAGGGTAATAAACATAGAAAGTTAAGTTTCTAAATCATTTTAGCTACATAGAATTAGGGAAATTAGATATTGATGCAGAATAAAAAAGGATATTGAACTTCAGATCCAAAATGTACACTAAATCCTGAAATGAAAGTTCTTGGCAGCAGGGAGGTAAAAAGATCCAACTTGTATTGTAATTCTTTCAAGGTAAAAATCCAATGTAGAGAGGTTTCCTCAGTTTATCTTGTAACTAGCATTTTAGCCCGGCTTTGCCCGGGTGTTTTGAGGTGTACGCTTAGCAAAACAAAAAAAAGTCAATTTTTTTTTCAATTTGACCCCTATTATGACCCCTTAAAATTTATAGTTTTGGGCTCAAATCACTTTATTAAGTTAGATCCAGGTTCAAGGAACCTATATCTAAAATTTCAAGTGTCTAGACCCAAAATTGTCGGAGGAGTTTGGTAGAGTTCCTAAAGGTCAAATCGTTGAAATTTGACCCCTTAAAAGCAAAATTTCTGGCTGACACCCGTCACATCGATTTTCCCAAATCTCAGTACCCGGTATTTCAAATTTCGAGTCTATAGACTAAAAATTGACAGAGTTATTGTGTAGGGAAATGTACACAGACAGACAGACAGACAGACAGACAGACACGTTCACTTTTATAGATATATAGATTGGAGGAGATATCTGGCAAATATTTGATTTTATCAATCTGGGAAAGACTTTTTTTTACGATATAAGTTTCATAATTCAATCCAAATGTTAAATCAATTTGTAAACAAAACCAAAATATCTGAGGACAGTTTTCTTCTGAGGAGTTTTTTTTTTTTTTTTTTTACATAGGCATCACCACATTATCAAGGCCAAGAGGCCACTCAAGGATAAGGGTTAAAGAGTGTACAGTAGAAATTGGACAATATAGTAATCATTAGTAATGAAAATTTGGTAAATTTGATAACTTATATGGAACGGCTCATCAAGAACTTATTTACGTTAGACTTGAACACAACCATATTGTAGTCAGCCGGAAAGCAGGAAAACGGAAGACAATTCCACAGGCGTGCAGTTCTAAGAAAGAAGCTTTGTTCATGGAATCTACGTTTAGGTTTAGGCACAGACAAAGAGTGGGGGGAATTATTGATAGTGTTTACAGCTAGACGAGTGTTTCTTGTGAAAGTTTGGCGAGGGGGGACCATAGATTGAAGCTCAGTCGAACACTTTCCATGAAAATAACGATACATCAGAGACAAACTCGCAACATCTCTTCTGTGAGATAGAGGTTGCAAGGAGGAGAAAAGGACATCTCCTACGAGGCTACGAAGTCTATTTTGAACTCTATCAAGGCAGGACAAGTCCTTTCAAGCAGCTCCTGCCCAGATGTGGCAACAGTATTCCATCCTTGGACGTACCTGGCTCTTATATAGATAGAGAATAGCATCAGCAGTGAGATATTTACCGGATCGATAGAAAGATCCCACCATTTTTCCAGCGGCCTTGGCAACAGATTTGATGTACGTGTTCCATTTAAGATCAGGAGTAATGGTCAAGCCCAGAAGCTTGTCAAAACTTGAGGCCTCCTGAAGACGAGAGCCATTCATTTCAATTGATGCCAGATGTGGATCAGAATGTTGATGATGTAAAGAGAGAAGCTTGGTTCTAGATGCATTAAAAGTAACCAGCCATTCTTTACCCCATTGTACTACGTGCTCAAGATCAGAGGAGAGAGAATTGGAGAGAACTTGGTCGTTTACTGTCTTAGATGTGCAACCATAAATGGTAGTGTCGTCAGCATAAATGTCTACAAATGATGTAAGGATGTGATTTGGAAGATCATTAATGTAGATCAGGAAAAGAGTTGGGCCCAGGATAGACCCCTGAGGGACACCGGCATTAATACTGTGAGCTTCTGATTTTTGCCCCTCAACTACTACTCTTATGAACCTATCAGAAAGAAATGATTTAATAATTGAGAAGACTTTTCCAGCTATACCATAGCTAGCGATCTTATGAAGTAAACCTTTATGCCATACCCTATCAAAGGCTTTAGATGAATAAACATCGAAAACTCATGGGTTAAGGAAATATATTTTTAAACTGTATTCTTTGTTTTGCATACAATAACAATTCTACATTTGAAATTTAATCGTTTCGAAATCATAAAATTTAAATTCCTGAATTATGAGTCATTTGCTCTATCTGGTATACTGACCAACTTTATTTAGCTGGGATAGTCTTATATAAAATATTACATCCAATAATATTTTGTAAGACCGATAATCACTGGATTTGCATACCATTGCAATTCAGTTAAAAACATATTTAATTTTAAAAAGGAAGCACAAAATAAGTGGATAGTTCTTAATCCGCGGAGTTTCGAATAAATACTTTCCTTCTCATCAGAGGGTAGGATTTAGCAAAATGTGGGATCGGATTTTGTTTGCAAAAGTATTTGATGAAACTACAAGTAAGTCATAGATCTTAATTGATAACAAAAATGAAGCAAAGGGAATAGGGTGAAGAAAAAAGTGATTTCATGCGAATGGATAGTCTGGTGAAGGGTAAAGTAAAAACTGCAGAAGTGTTTTGTAACATGTTTATTAACTACTTGTTCTTATTATAAGCTATATATATATATATATTAAGTAATGTGATTTATAATTTAATAATTTTTAAAAAAATTTAAATTTAAAAATCAAATTTTAATTAAATTAAAAATCAGTTTCATAAGAAGGAACAACAACAAAGTCAATTATCTGTACGATCGTTTCGGAAATCCGTGCTTTTTATTTGTGGTATACATGAAGTCACGTAGAACAATTATACATAGTTTTTATGGTAAGCACGGTCTCCTCATCAGCAAATTTAGGAGGATTTCTATTGAATTGAAAAGACACCAAACATAAACCAAAATTCAATAGAAATCCTCCTAAATTTGCTGATGAGGAGACCGTGCTTACCATAAAAACTATGTATAATTGTTCTACGTGACTTCATGTATACCACAAATAAAAAGCACGGATTTCCGAAACGATCGTACAGATAATTGACTTTGTTGTTGTTCCTTCTTATGAAACTGATTTTTAATTTAATTAAAATTTGATTTTTAAATTAAAATTTTTTTTTTTAAT
Source organism: Euprymna scolopes (assembly GCF_053919585.1). NCBI lineage: Eukaryota > Metazoa > Mollusca > Cephalopoda > Sepiida > Sepiolidae > Euprymna > Euprymna scolopes. The sequence continues at coordinate 104,664,866 of NC_136527.1, read as the reverse complement.
TTTTAAATTATAAATCACATTACTTAATATTGAATTAGCTCTAGGACATTTAACTATCGAGCTTATTATATATCTAAATTACAACAAGCATTTCCTGTATTTTAATTAAACTAGTAATTTCACTATTACATTAAAATACACTTAGCTCTTTAGACTATTATTCTAATCTCCTTTAAATTATATATATATATATATATATAACTACTTCATTTAATTACATAAATTTAATATACGAATATTATTCTAATCTCCTTTATATATATATATATATATATATATATATATATACGAGAAAACAGTTAATAAAACAGGTTAAAAAACACTTTGAAAAAGAGTTAAAAACATATTTAATCTGAAAAGGAAACACTTGATAAGTGGATAGTCCTTAATCCACGGAGTTTTGAAGAAATACTTTCCTACTCATCAGAGGGTAGGAATTAGCAAAATGCGGGATCAGATTTTGCTTGCAAAAGTATTTAATGAAATTACTATTTTTCTTAAATCAACCCAGCCTTGACAATCGGGTTATAAATTTCTTTCATTTCTCGTTTTTTTTTTTTTTCACACATCTTATCTTTCTTTTAATATTATCTGAACTCATTCCGTTTTTTCCTTGTGCCCATTGGTGAATTATTCCACGGATTTCTGCCTTTTGGATTATTTTGGACCATCTTTTATGATTCATTTGCTCTATCTGGTACACTGAATAACTTCATTTAGCTGGGATTGTCTTATATAAAATATTACATCCAATAATATTTTGTAAGACCGATAATCACTGGATTTGCATACCAGTAGATTTATTGCATTTCATTATTCTAAAGTATATATATATATATATATAATGCTCCCTATCTTGGGTTGAGCATATTGGAAGTGATCTACAAATTAGCATTAGTGTATTAAGCGATGCTCTTTGTGTAAACAAATTGAGCTTAGGTATTTGGACAATGTCAAAACATTGTTAATTCACTGCCCGCATAGCAGCAGCCGAATAGCGCAACGGTTAGAAGCTCCGACTGTCATTTGGGAAGTCGGGTTTCGATCCTGGCTTGAGGTAGTTGCTTGTCTAGCCACACTGATGAGCTGTGAAACAGCAAAACATTACTGTATGTGGATGACTAATATATTTTTTTTTTTTTTTAAATTCAATTTTCACCCCAAACAAGGCACAGTGCCACTTTGAAGCAGGGGGCTACTATTAGGGACTTAATTAGCGGGGTCATTATGATGGGAGAAGAGTAGAAAGATGTTTGTTAACATTACACTTGAACTTCTGCATATCATTGCAGTTGGGAAAGGGAGTTCCAAAGACCCGCAGTTCTGGGGAAGAAACTATTGGAGTAAAAGGCTTTCTTGCACCTAGGGATCTCTACTGTAAAGGGATGAGACTTAGTAGCTTGTCGGGTTTGTCGGGGGTAGTTACGTCAGGGAGGTACAAGTGTTTGCAGTTCGTCAGAGCATTCACCATTAAAGTATTTGTAGAACAGGCAGAGGGATGCAACATCTCGTCGATGGGACAGAGGCTGAAGCCTAGATGACAGTTCAGGACCTATCAGGTTGGCGACTCTCTTTTGAACCCTGTCCAGGAGCGAGAGACAAGCAGCAGATGCACCAGCCCAGATGTGACAACAGTACTCCATACATGGGCGAATGGTTGCCTTATAGAGTTAAAGGATACTGTCAGGCGTAAGTAGTTTTCTAGCACGGTAGAGGGAGCCAACCTTCCTTGCAGCAGCCTTGGCAATGCTCTCAATCTATCTATTCCAGTTCATATTCATATATATATATATATATATATATATATATATCCTAATTTTCAGATTTTGTAATCATGCCCATATGCCTTTATTTTCTTTTAAGATTGATGAGTGATTTTTCTTCTGATGAGTTAAGGGTGAAATAAATTCAAGAATTACTGTGCTACGAATCAGATGCTGTCATGAATTGTGTGTGCCAACATACTAAACGAAATAAACAGTAAGATGGTCAACATCTTGAAATTTGGAATGCAGACTTTTATCATTTATTTGTATATGTGCAGTAGTTACATCAAGCTTCATTGGTGAGTTAAGACAGTGAAAAACACACTCAGAATCATTAGATGTAACATGTTCTTCAGAATAACCCTTTTTTTTTTACACAGTGATCACCACTTATCAAGGCCTGGAAGCCACTCAGGGATAAGGGTTATTGCAAGTACATTACGTTAGTGTGGAGATTTGATGAAGTGTTTACTTAAGGGGGCGGTTCATTAGAAATTTGTTAACGTTGGACTTGAAGACATCCAAGTTGTAGTCCGGTGGGAAGCAGGCAGACGGAACAGAGTTCCACAGGCGTGCAGTTCTAAGAAAGAAGCTTTGTTCATGGAATCCGTGTTTTGATTTAGGCACAGATATAGAGTGGGGAAATTTTTCACAGTGGATTCAGCTAGACGGGTGTTTTTTGTGAAAGATTGGCGAGGGGGGACCAGAGATTGGAGTTCAGACGAACACCTGCCATGGAAATAACGATAAAACAAGGATAGGCTCGCAACGTCTCTTCTGTGGGAGAGAGGTTGCAGGGTAGAGAAAAGGGCATCCCCCACTAAGCCACGAAGTGTATTTTGTACTCTGTCAAGGCAGGATAGGCTGTTTTTAGCAGCTCCTGCCCAGATATGGCAGCAGTAGTCCATCCTTGGACGTACTTGGCTTTTATTACTTTACTTAAAAAACCTTTATATAAAAATATATCTGAAGATTGCTGTACAAAGCTTGAAACGCATTATAAAAATATTTTAAAAGATATCTCACTGCTGATGCAATTCTCTATCTATATAAAAGCCAAGTACATCCAAGGATGGAATACTGTTGCCATATCTGGGCAGGAGCTGCTAAAAACAGCCTATCCTGCCTTGACAGAGTACAAAATAGACTTCGTGGCTTAGTGGGGGATGCCCTTTTCTCTACCCTGCAACCTCTCTCCCACAGAAGAGCCGTTGCGAGCCTGTCCTTGTTTTAACGTTATTTCCATGGCAGGTGCTTGTCTGAACTCCAATCTCTAGTCCCCCCTCGCCAATCTTTCACGAAAAACACCCGTCTAGCTGAATCCACTGTGAAAAATTTCCCCCACTCTATATCTGTGCCTAAATCAAAACACGGATTCCATGAACAAAGCTTCTTTCTTAGAACTGCACGCCTGTGGAACTGTTCCGTCTGCCTGCTTCCCACCGGACTACAACTTGGATGTCTTCAAGTCCAACGTTAACAAATTCCTAATGAATCGCCCCCTTAAGTAAACACTTCATCAAATCTCCACACTAACGTAATGTACTTGCAATAACCCTTATCCCTGAGTGGCTTCCGGGCCTTGATAAGTGGTGATCACTGTGTAAAAAAATAAAAAATGATAAAAGGCTGAAAAACCCACAATTATTGATGGCTACACTCTTTTAAATATACATTTTTTTCTCTTGTTGGAACAACACAACCATCACTTTTAATATATATATATATATATATTTCAGTTTTGATATCACTACTATGTATTAGGTACAATATAATAATCGATAGAGAACTGTCTATAATTATTAATACGCAATCTGCATGAATTAAAATATCATATTTAAGCTTATCTTATGACTGGGCAACGTCAGGCAGCCTGCTAGTATGTGCGTGTGTGTGTGTGTGTATATATATATATATATATATATATATCATTCCAAAATCAAAAGATGTACTTAATTCACACTCATAGTATTTTATTCATATGTCTATGTAGTATATCTTACACATTTCAGCAGAAGCTCGCCAAACAACTCTGAGGGATGTGTTCCTATATAAAAACAGTGAGAAAGAATCGCAGCAAAGTATTCGATTAAGAAAAATATTTACGCACATGTATTACCGAAGATCAGAACAACATTGGTACCGTCGGTTTCAAGTAATCAACAAATGGTCGTGGTTTGCTGACTCTTCAGCAAGAGTCAGTGAAGCGCGATCATTTCTTTAATCACTTGTTTTCAAACCGACGGCACCAATACTGTTTTCATGTTTTGTAACATATATAAATATATTTATGCATTATAGAAAATCAGAGCATTGGTACCGTCGGTTTCAAATCCAAAAGAGACCTTCTGGGCTTGACCTTTACTCCTGATCTTAAATGGAACACTTACACCAAATCTGTTGCCAAGGCCGCTGGAAAAATGGTGGGATCCTTCTATCGATCCAGTAGATATCTCACTGCTGATGCAATTTTCTATCTATATAAGAGCCAGGTACGTCCAAGGATGGAGTACTGTTGCCACATCTGGGCAGGAACTGCTAGAAAGGACTTGTCCTGCCTTGATAGAGTTCAAAATAGACTTCGTAGCCTCGTAGGAGATGTCCTTTTCTCTTCGCTGCAACCTCTATCTCACAGAAGAGATGTTGCGAGTTTGTGTCTGCTTTATCGTTATTTTCATGGAAAGTGTTCGACTGAGCTTCAATCTATGGTCCCCCCTCGCTAAACTTTCACAAGAAACACTTGTCTAGCTGAAAACACTATCAATAATTCCCCCCACTCTTTGTCTGTGCCTTAACCTAAACGTAGATTCCATGAACAAAGTTTCTTTCTTACAACTGCATGCCTGTGGAACTGTCTTGTTTTCCTGCTTTCCAGCTGACTATAATATGGTTGTCTTCAAGTCCAACGTAAACAAGTTCTTGAGCCGTTCCACTTGAGTTAACAAATTTACCGAATTTCCATTATTAATGATTACTATATTGTCTAACTGACTACTGTACACTCTTAACCCTTATCCTCGAGTGGTCTCTGGGCCTTGATAAGTGGTGATGCCTATGTAAAAAAAACCAACAAAAAACAAAAAATAAAATAATAATTCGTCTCCTTTACCAGACTCTCCAGATTCTGCTTATGGCTGATCAAGGAGGGCAAGTATATGTCCATTTGGCACATCTACACTATCAGGACGAGATTTTGTAGTCGATAAATGGAGTTTTCAGATTAAAAAAAAAAAATTTATTTTTAAATGGTTTCAACTGATTTTTTTTTTGTCAATTCTAATAAATTACAATGGTAGTTTTCAAAATTATGCAGTTGAAATTACTTGAATATTACTGAATTATTTAAAAAAAACTTTAATCCTGTTAGCAGGTGAAAATTGCCGCCATCTTCTTTAAATCAAAACGGAAAATTACCTCCCTTTTGAACTCTCCTGTGTCTTACGATCGTTTTCATCAAATTATTATTTTTTTTCTTTAATAATTTCCTACCTTATCAATTTTCGTAATTTTGGGATATATTCATCTTAAAAATACGAGGAATACGTAGATGCCATTGTTTTCACGTGAAATTCAGTTTTACGATTTCTGAAATTTCGTCCCAATAGTGTAGAAGCGCTGACCCTTCTGTTTGAATTTGAAACCTACGGTACCGATATTGTTCTTTTCTTCTGCAATACATACATAAATGTTCTTATTTTTTAATTTTCTTAATGATTGAGCACTTTACTGGGGTTATCTTCCACTAAATTGGACTTATGTGAAGTTAAGATTGAACCTCTGTCTACCGGTCCATTGTTGAACACTAACCATTGTGTCAAATGGTTAACTTCACATAAGTCCAATATAGTGGAAGATAACCATTTGACACAATGGTTACAGTGTTCAACATTGGACCGGTAGACAGAGGTTCAATCTTTGCTAGAGTCATGCCATAGACTCATTAAATTGCACTTGATGTCCCCCTTGCTAAACGTTCAATATTCATTGAGGATCAGGAATAAAGCCAGTATTTTCAGACAGCCCGATCTGGTAGAGCCAGGGATCATAATCAGAACTGGGCACTTGTACAGTTTAATCAAGATATCAAAAAAATGAAAATATCGAAGAAAAAAAAAAAAAAAAAAAAAAAGGTTATATTGTACATATCTGCTTTGGACTGAAGATCTCCGAAAAAAAAAAAAAAAAAAAAAAAAAAAATTTTTCACTTAATTTGATAGAGTAGTTTTTTGGGGGGTTTTCTTTACAGCGGAAGAACACGTTTTTTATGACTGCGTGTTGAAGTCAGACATCTTTGAATTTTTTTTTTCCACGCTGTGGGGAGATAACTGTTTAAAGTGCCGACACTCCCTCCCCATCTTTAATACTAGCTTTTTTTCTTAAAAAAAAAAAAAAAAAAAAAAAAAATCAAAGCTTTTGCTTGGTATCATAAATTGTTTTTTTCACTGTAAAAAAAAAAAAAAATAAATAAATAAATTAAAAAAAAAACAAATAAATAAATAAATTAAAAAAAAACAAATAAATAAATAAATTAAAAAAAAAACAAATAAATAAATAAATTAAAAAAAAAAAATACTTGATGAATTTTTTTTTTTTTGGAGAACTTCATTCCATAACAGATACGTACAATATAACCTTTTATCGATATTTTCATTTTTTTAATGTCTTGATTAAAATGTACAAGTACCTAACTGTTCAGTGTAAGAATTTCTTTGTCATTATGTAGTTCTCATTCGAATGCCCCAAATACCACCCAAAATTTGCTTAGTGAGGTCCCCATTATTTTACTAAAACTGTATACACTTACTTTCGTCCATTCTGTAAATTGCAGAATTTTACGTTACAGGTGGGGATGGGAGGGGGATATCAAGCTACACGCCCCTTCTTTTGCACAAAATATGAAAGGGATTTCTTAAGAAAATCGATTTCTTAAAAAAACAAAAAGTATTGGTTAACAAAAACGAAAAATTTAATTCAATAAATTTTTCTGATAATGTTTTGTTATATCAATGTTTATATTTTTGCTTTGATTTTTCCAAAATTTTCACAAAAGTCCTGTAAATTTTGTGTTAGTCTCCCCTTGAATCAATCTCTTCCAAAACTGTAAAACAAAGAAAGCAAAACTGCAGAAGTGATGAAGCATCTTTGAATTTTTTTTCATCCATGATAAATTAAGCAAATATTTACCACCCACCCCCGCATAAAAAAGAAAAAAAAAAAATGCCAGACGAGCAATTTATATTTATAAATTTGTAATTGTAAATTGATTTACAATTTACTATTACAAATTTCCTAGACTATACCAAGGTGCAGAAATTTAAATGTAATGTTAACAAATATCACAACTCCCCACTTAGAATGCCTCCTACGAATCTGAGCTCCTAATTCATAGTACCCCAGTACATCCCAGTGGCAGTGTACCTTGTTTAGGGTAAATATCAATAAAATAAATAAAAGTAAAAAAAAATAAAATAACGTACTCGAAAAAAATAACCGGTGGAAATATAGGACATCAAAATGAAAACGAGGCAACACTTTTTAACATGTTCTGTGTTTTTTTTTTTTGTTTTTTGTTTTTTTTTAAACTCATTTTTAAGTTTCCTTTCATTATTATCATCTACATCCATTATTTTATTTACATAGACTAGCAAGACCTGTGGAAATTCCACAGGGGTCTCATTCATCCTGTATATAATATTTTGATTTCAGAAATTCCCCTCTGAACCTTACCGTTTTTTTTTTTAATTTATTTTTTGTTTTTACACGGTGGTCACCACTTATCAAGGCCCGGAAGCCACTCAGGGATAAGGGTTATTGCAAGTACAGTACGTCAGTGTGGAGATTTGATGAAGTGTTTACTTAAGAGGGCGGTTCATTAGGAATTTGTTAACGTTGGACTTGAAGACATCCAAGTTGTAGTCAGGTGGGAAGCAGGCAGACGGAACAGAGTTTGCAAAAACAGATGCTACATACAAATTTATTATGTCTAAACCATAATCCACCGTCTTATGTAACTTTAGAACATCATTTGAGAAAAATTTATTCGTTATAAATTCCTACATATGACCCCACAATCGCCATATCCACAAACCAAGGCGTCCCTAATTTTCTCTCTTAATATAAAGTCCTACCACCTCTACCACTTGACACCGTATATAATAATTCCTTTTTCTACGCTGATTATCTACATCCATTGTTTTATTTACATAGATTAGCGAGACCTGTGGAAATTCCACAGGGAACTCATTCATATGTAATATATTGATGTTGGCATTCTGTAGATGGTCAGTGTAAATGGAGACGCTCTGATATTATTGTACCTATTTACTATGCCTCCCCACAGGGCAGAGTTAGACACCAGGGTCGTTTTTTAACGTGGAGAAAAGGTACAAAAATAAAAATTGTCTCAGTCGTGAAGGATTTCTCCTCCACCGAAAGAGAACAAGAAATAGAAGTGCAGTATCTGAAGAACAGATACTACACTTTGATCTTGTCCCGATTGTAGCTCTTTTGTTAAAACTGCAAAAGTATTTATCTAAGCTAGCAGGGACGCCCAAAATAGCCCGGTCGTAAAGTATGCTTAAATATGATATTTTAATTCTTGCAGATTTTGTATATATTATTATAGAGTTAATGTTCTATTGATTTCAAAAGTAAAAAAATATATGCATATGATTTGGGTGCATCAATACTACAATCGGTGGAAGATATTTCTTAAACCAAAATCAAATAAAAAGATAATTTCAGGAATCGGTTTTGGCATCGGAAAAAAGGCTCAAATTTTTCTGATGCCAATACTAATACCCCACCCCCAAGCTCCGATTTTTCTGATTCCGATTAATCGGCCCAACACCGTTACTAAAATCGACTATTTAGCAGCATCTTCCAGTTGTTTAAGATAATTGAAAGAATTTATTTTATTTATTTACCAGCTGAAGTAACCGGCGTTGCCAGATTGTATATGATATATTTGAATATTTTGTCCCCATACATTATTAAACAAAACAAATTCATAATGGCTTCTTTTTCCACGCATGGGGGGGGGCAGTATGAGTTTTATTTAATAGAGGTCTCACCAGTAGTCCTAATCGTTTTGATAAGCTTCTGAGCTTGACCTTTACTCCTGACCTGAAATGGAACATGTACATCAAGTCTATTGTCAAGGTCGCTGGGAAAATGATACGATCCTTCTACCGCTCCAAAAGATATCTCACTACTGATGAAATTCTCTATATAAAAGCCAAATACGTCCAAAGATGGAGTACTGTTGCCATATCTGGGCAGAAGCTGCTAAAAACAGCCTATCCTGCCTTGACAGAGTACAAAATAGGCTTTGTGGCTTAGTGGGGGATGCCCTTTTCTCTTCCCTGCAATCTCTCTCCCACAGAAGAGACATTGCAAGCCTATCTTTATTTTATCGTTATTTCCATGGCAAGTGCTCGTCTGAGCTCCAATCTGCCTTGACATAATACAAAATAGGCTTCGTGGCTTAGTGGAAGTTGCAGGGAAGAGAAAAGGGCATTCCCCACTAGGCTACGATGCCTATTTTGAACTCTGTCAAGGCAGGTTTCTCTACAGTGCATTGTGGACTGTCACTAGGGGAGGTATGTGAAGCTTTCTTCTGGTACACTGGGGGATGGGGAGCTAACTAGAGCAGGCAATCAATGACAATAAAAGTATGGGAGGGTGGAACATTTATTGATCCTCATTCAATCCCCGACAACATCTGGTCTCGCTGCTAGCTTTATTTATCATACTTGCTTTCGCTCTCTTAAAAGTGAAACGTCTTATCAGAAAACTAAAGATAGGAATAAAACGAGTGTTTATTATGAATTGCACTAAAAAAAAAAAAAAAAAAAAAAAAAAAAAAAATTACAGAAAAATCTTTACTCGTCATGGAACGAAGATGTCATATTCCGAAAATCACGTAAATTCATGAAGTAGTTTATTTTTGTTTTAACAAAAGAAAATAAAAATTAAAGAGGCTTAATTATTAAAGTGACGCGAACTGACAACCTGGGTACCTCAAGTTCGAATCCAATTCATTTCACAAAAAAAGACTTTCACTTAAGATGTTGGCAACCTTCACGAGGTCCATTCTGTAATCTGATATCTATCTAGAAAGAATTCTGACGACAGAAATATCGGGAAAACTAATGCCAACAACAAAAACTTTGGATTCATACGATATGATGATGAATTGTTAAAGTTTTAATATCCACCTAGCGCTTGCTCAGATGGTAACAAATAATGCTGGAATGCTAAATGTTTTGGTTTCGATTCCAGCTGATGGCACCAATTCATTTTTTTTATTTTTTAAACTTTTGTAATCACTACTGTATATTGGGTACAAAATAACAAGGCCGATAGCCATTAGCTGCGTGCTCTTGTGTAATGAATGAATGCGTGAATGTAGGATTGACATGAAATTCTTAAAGATAAACTAAAATGACCGAAAAATGGGCTGAAATGACTTAAATAAATAAAAAGTAAATGACTTAGAATGACTTTAATGAAATTAAGGATGAATTGAATGACCTTAAGAATGACTTGAATGATTAAAAAATAACTGGAATCCTTCAAAAACAATTTGAATGATCTGGAGAATGACTTGAATGGCTTTGAGACTGACTGGTTGTAAAGTGGGTGATCATTTTACATTAAATTAATACAGAAAAGTGATCCCCCACTTTATATCACAAAGTTACAAACGTAAGTACAGCATGCAGTAAGAACAGATACTACACTTTGATCTTGGCCAAAAGGCCAAGAAAAGGGTATTTATTTGCTCCCCCACCGAGCAAATAAGGCACAAGGCCGATTTTTAATGTGAGGAGTGAAGGGAAAATGAGGACCAACTCCCCCGGAAGTAGGGGAGCTGGATAGTGACAATTGGTATGAAGGGTTGCCCCTACATTGACCAAGGTCTTATATGTGGGATTGCCCCTACATATGGTCTTTGCTTGCAGTATCTGCCGGAACAGATATTACACTTTAAAATGAAAATTACAATCAAAATAATTCAATGTAAAATTAAAATAAATTAAAAGCAAAATTCAAATTTACAAAACAAATTTAGGCACAAGGCCCTTTAAGATCTGGGAGGGGGAGTGTTGCAGGGTCTTTGTTACTTCAGTGAAAATGGAGTCTTTGGCGACTTTACTCTTGACTGGCAACATTTACCACAATACCGCATTCACTCTGTAGACTCTAAACTCACTAATGAAAGCCCCATGCGTTTTTGCAAAAAAGGATATATATACAATTTCTGTGTGTGTGTGTGTGTGCGTGCGTAATTTTTTTTTTATTATTAAAATGTGTGTGTGTCTGTGCGCGCGCACGTGTGAAAAAAGTTCAATTCATTGGAAAATAAAATGTTCTTGAATTTGGAAGAGAAACAGTTCGTGTTGGGGAGTGGGGAATCTAGAAAAAAATATACAAAAAATAAAATTGCATTGTTAGTAAGGTTCCTCCCTCCTGAGCTAATCTAGAAAGTTAGATCACCTACTGTTTTCCGGGGCACCGAAAACAAGTGGGAAGATCTCTAGTGGGGATTGGAAAGAATTCTTATCGGGTGAGGAAAAATAAATAATAGATGAGGGTAGGCGGCGACTTGGCCAAAAGGCCAAGAAAAACTTAAAAAGCTAAGAACAGCATCTATTAACAACAGACCTTTGATCTTAACCAAAAAGGCCAAGCACAAAAGTGTTACGGACAAACCGACGGAGTGACTTATAGAGTCGCTTGCACGCAATTAATAACGGAGTACAATATAAAAAATAGAGTACTGGCTCTATAATAACAAATACAAAATCTGTATCAATTAAAATATCATATTCAAGCATATTTTACGATTGGGCAATGCCAGGCGGCAAGCTAATATATTATACAAGTAACCTTGTCTGTCTGCGGAACAGTCTTTACCAAACTACTGTCAAGTTTAGCCTACAGGCTTGAAACTTGATATATGGGGTATTCGGACCGGTGGAGCAAAATCAATTTGGTTTTTAATCAGTAAAAAATAGCTGCTAGACAGTCAAAGTGTACTATGTATGTGCAAATATACATTTAACTGCCTTATTTTGTTAAGTTTTTATTGGCATGTGTGAATGGCTAAGATGATAGCAAATACCTTAGGGAGCAAAATGTTTGAGTTTCAATCCTAGCCGATGGCAACCAAGTCATGTTTTTTTTTTTTAATTTTAGAAATCACTACCATGCATTAGATTCTATAGAGAATTAGCTCTATAATAACGTTCACAGGGAACACGAGTTGGAACATATGCATTGAATGCATTGCCAAAGCCACTGCAAAGAAGGTGGGCTCTCTCTACCATGCTAGAAAGTTATTTACACCTGAGAGTATCCTGTACCTCTACAAGGCCACCATTCGACCATGTATGGAGTATTGTTGCCACATTTGGGCCGGTGCATCTGCTACTAGTTTCTCACTCCTAGCAGTAATATACTACATATGAAAGATGCTGCTGTGGAATTTCCACAGGTCCCACAAATTATTATTTCATTATTATCTTTATAGGATATAATAGGATAGCGTGTATGTTATTTATTTTGTGTGTAACGCTTACATCCGAGTGACTGTTGTTTTATTGTTATGGACTTCCATTTCTTGTAATAAATAATTTTAGCAATAATTCTTCATCAGTTTTGGTTTCGATTATACCTGAAGAAATCAAGTTTTTTATATATATATATATAAGTTTTGGTTTCGGTTTCGATTCCAGCTGATGCACCCAAGTCATATGGATATATTTCTTATAATTTTATCAAGAATTCTTCGTTGGTTCCAATTATAGCCGAATGAACATATATATATATGAATTTATTTTTTTGGTTTCGATTCGAGATGATACACCCAAGTAATATGGATATATATATATATATATATTTTTTTTTTTTAAATTGCAACTTTATCTATATATATAAAAGGCAAAATGTGTGCGTGTCTCTAAGTCTCTCAAAAACTCATAGAATGCGCAGCAGCAATATACTACATATGAAAGATGCCGCTGTGGAATTTCCACAGGTCCCGCTAATTATCATTATTTCATTATTATCTATATATTACTACGATACATACTTTAATGGTAAATACGCTGAAGAACTTCAAGCCATTGTACCCCCCCCCCCGATGTAAATACCAACAAACCTGTAAAGCAGCAAAATCCCACCTCTACACGGTGGAAATTTCCAGATGCCAAAAAGCATTCTATTCTAACAGTTTCTTCCCTAGGACTGCTAGACTTGTGAATTTCCTTTCACGTCTCTGCCTCCATGACTGTACTGACATGCAGAAGTTCAGGTGTAATGTAAACAGGCATCTTGCTGCTCAACTCCCTGCATAGTATCCCTTCATATTATGTCCCAGATAGTAGCCCCTAGATCAAAGTGGCACTGTACCTTGTTTGGAATGAAAATGCAATAAAATAAATCTATATATATTACTACGATAGCGTGTGTGTTATTTATTTTGTGTGTCATGCATACATCCGAGTGACTTGTTTAATTGTTATGGACTTCCATTCCTTGTAATAAATAATTTTAGCAATAATTCTTCATCAGTTTCGGTTTTACTTTAGAAACTCGAGTCATATATATATATATATATTTTCATAAGTTTTGGTTTCAGTTTTGATTCCAGCTGATACACCCAAGTCATATGAATATATTTTTTTATTTTTGAAAATCACAACTTTATAATATATAAAAATCGGTAGAACATTAACTCTATAATAATATATACAAAATCTGCAAGAATTAAAATATCATATTTAAGCATACTTTACGACCGGGCTATGCCAGCCGTCCCTGCTGGCTTAGATAAATGCTTTTGCAGTTTTAACAAAAGAGCTACAATAATATCAGAGCGTCTCCATTTATGCTGAACATCTACAGAATGCCAACATCAATATATTACAGATGAGTCCCCTGTGGAATGTCTAGTCTGCATGATTTCAGATATCATATTTAAGCGTATTAGGCAATGCCCGGCAGTCTGATAGTAAATAAACAGGTTATAAATTTTCTTAATGTCTGTCTGTCTCTGGGTGTGTGTGATGCGGTTTATCTCAGCCTAAAGGCAACCCACCCAGGCAAGTAAGATACCAAAATGAAGCTTATGACCCAGCCGATGTTTTAGTGATACTTATATCCATGTTTGGTGTGTGGAAATGCAAAAATAATAACGATTTACTAAAGGTTTTATTTACTGGATATTTTTCTGGTGCAAGGACTCAAGTTTTCCCAGCTGGGCAAACTTGGGTTCTTATACTTTAAATTATTTTAATCGTTTAATGTCACATGTTTTCAGTCGGGTTAGGGTTAGGGTTAGGGTTAGATTAGGGTTAGGGTTAGGAAAAGGGTAGGGTGAAATTCATGCACCTATGACATGACTTTTTAATCGTTTAATGTCACATGTTTTCAGTCGGGTTAGGCTTAGGGTTGGGGTTAGGGTTAGATTAGGGTTAGGATTAGGAAAAGGGTAGGGGTAAATTCATGCACCTATGACATGACTTTTTAATCGTTTAATGTCACATGTTTTCAGTCGGGTTAGGGTTAGGCTTAGGGTTCTAAGTACCAGTAACTCAGAAATCCAGTCACTCTCCAAAAGTAAAAAATTGTTCTCGTTCATAATTTCCTTTTACATGGTTTTCTCGTTTCATTTTCCTTCCTTTTTCGATGCCACTTTGTATTTGATCCGTCAAATCAAAAGGTGTTAGTCTCCTACTTTTTTTTTATTCCATCTTAACAGATCAGAAGGGATTGCAAATGGCATTGTTATGATGACTGAACTTATGCATTCATGATCTGGAAGTTTGATATCTCTGTTGCCGATATTGGCGGTGTGAAACTACTGCAACCCCACCACCACCTGTCATGGACGTGCGTCAGAAGCAGAAATGCACCATTAAATTCCTGGCAAAATTGCATTGATAACGGTGGTGACTATGTAGAAATATAAATTCTGAAGCTAAAAAAAGTCGCCAGTTTTATTGGTAGCGCTCCCATCTTTGTAGCTCTTCAACTTTTTTAGTTAAAAAAAAAAAAAATAAGAGGTTTTACTTTTAGGACGACCCTTGTACAAATAGGTCTTTACTTTTTAGTTTTGTTAACGACTAATTTACAACTTCAAAACAAACGTGCATTCGTTCATTTTGTGGACCGCTATCCTCATCGTTGCTGTTTCATCACGTTTTGGCCAACTCATCCTTTGGCCTTCTTCAGGTGATTAACTGCGATGGGATAGGAATGCCGAGTCTCTTTAACTGTATCCATAGTTGTCGTCTCACCATGTTTTTGGCCAACTAATCCCCTGGCCTGCTTTAGGTAGGATGGAAAGTGCTATCTTCAGGCACCGTAGAGACTCAAGTGAAGAAGGCCAGAGGATGAGTCGGCCGAAACGTGGTGAAACAACAACTATGAAGACGAGGATAACAGTGCGGAAAAAAAAAAAAAAAAAAAAAAAAATGAATGCACGAATTATGAAGTCTCATCTAAAAGGCAAAAAAAAAAAAAAAAAAAAAAAACAAATGAATGCACGAATTATGAAGTCTCCTCTAAAAGGCAAAAAAAAAAAAAAATGAATGCACGAATTATGAAGTCTCCTCTAAAAGGCAAAAAAAAAAAAAAAAAAAAAAAAAAAATGAATGCACGAATTATGAAGTCTCCTCTAAAAGGAAAAAAAAAAAAAAAAAAAAAAAATGAATGCACGAATTATGAAGTCTCCTATAAAAGGCAAAAAAAAAAAAAAAAAAAAAATGAATGCACGAATTATGAAGTCTCCTATAAAAGGCAAAAAAAAAAAAAAAAAAAAAAAAAATGAATGCACGAATTATGAAGTCTCCTCTAAAAGGCAAAAAAAAAAAAAAAAAAAATGAATGCACGAATTATGAAGTCTCCTCTAAAAGGCAAAAAAAAAAAAAAAAAAAAAAATGAATGCACAAATTATGAAGTCTCCTCTAAAAGGCAAAAAAAAAAAAAAATTAAAACAAGATAAAATAAAATACAAAAAAATTTTAAAATGAGCGTGTGTAATATTTAAATGTTGCATGTGAACGTGATTATGCACTAAGCGCAGGCAGATTTCACACGTACGATTGCTTAACTGCTAAGAATTTGGTAATTACTGTGGACACTTTAAAATGTTGTAATGAGATTGGTAATCCGCGTTATTGAAAAATATGTAGCCTAAACACACACACACTATATATGTGACATGATGTGGACCGAACGATGCCGAGTGACCTTGCTAGTCGACACGAATTCAGAGGAATTCACACGGCTGAATTCTTATGATGATGATGATGATGGTTTTATGTTGTTTTAAACAGAAATGTCTATGGGATTTTGAAAAAAAAAAAACAAATAATTGTTCTTATCTTATTGCTATTGTATATCCATTAACAACGAAAAGGTTGTTTTTAAACCCTCTGTTGAGCGATATGAAGAAATCCAGACATTCTTAAGCTGACAGCTTGGGGTGAGAATCGGGGTGAGGGGTCGCTGCCAGGCATTGTTCGACCTGGAGGTGACTAATTACATGATAAGTGAACACCTCAGTGCAATGAGGGTTAAAAATTGGTATAGATAAAGCCGAGAGAAGGAGTAGAAATTAGGGAAACAGAGAGAGAGAGGGAGGAAATTCAAAAGAGGAAAAAGGAAAGGGAGTACAAATTAATAGGATAAAAGAAGAGAGGGAAAGGAAAGAAAGAAAGAATAACTCCAAAAAGGTGGAAGGAGGAACGACTGATTTGATAAAAACAAGACACTTGGCTAATTGGTGTCTTTTTCACTGATCCCTTTCCGTGGACTGACGGTAGATGAAGAACGGAGAACTTGGTAAAAGAAACAAAACTGCCAGCCCCCCAAGTTGCATGACTAGGCCAGTGTGTAACTATTATATTGTAAAGTCAAAGACAATAATCAATTCTATGTTAAGAAAAACAATCAAGTTTGGACTTTCTTTTCTTTGATTGGAACGCCGTTGTGAATGCAATATTTTTTTTTTTTTTTTTTTTTATTGAATTTTCACCCCAAACAAGGCACAGTGCCACTTTGAAGCAGGGGGCTACTATTAGGGACTTAATTAGCGGGGTCATTATGAAGGGAGAAGAGTAGAAAGATGTTTGTAATATTACACTTGAACTTCTGCATATCATTGCAGTTGGGAAAGCAGAATCCCGGAAGGGAGTTCCAAAGACCCGCAGTTCTGGGGAAGAAACTATTGGAGTAAAAGGCTTTCTTGCACCTAGGGATCTCTACTGTAAAGGGATGAGACTTAGTAGCTTGTCGGGTTTGTCGGGGGTAGTTACGTCGGGGAGGTACAAGTGTTTTCAGTTCGTCAGAGCATTCAGCATTAAAGTATTTGTAGAACAGGCAGAGGGATGCAACATATTTCTCCGATAGCCCAGGTGACGGTTGGAAGCTGATTTGAAAGCGGAACCGAAGAGCGACCGACGACGACGGCGAAGACGAATTCGACCACTAGACAAAACCACGGGTAACGCCACAGGTATCGGCTCCGGGGGCACTTCAATCACGAGCCTATGCACCTGAGCGGCACTGGAGGGGTTACATATACATATATATACATACTAGTATTTCAGCCTGGCGTTGCCAGGGTGTTTGGAGGTGCATGTTGAGAAAAAAAAAAAAAAAAAAGGCGGTTAATTTTTTTTTTTTTTAACTTTGAGCCCTTAACATTTATTGTTTTGGGCTCAAATTAAGTTATTAAGTTAGATCCATGTCCAAAATTTCATGTGTTTACACACAAAATGGATGAGTTTGGTAGAGTTCTCAAAGGTCAAATCGTTGAACTTTGGCCCTTAACAGCCAAATTTCTGGCCGAAAACGGATTACAAAGATTTTCCCAAATCTCAGTACCCTGCATATCAAATTTCGAGTCTGTAGACTGAAAATCAACAGAGTTATTGCGTAGAGAAATGTACACAGACACACACACACACACATATATATATATATAGCTTGATGAGTTAGAAGTAGAGATACCCCCCCTAGTTATATAATAAATTTTCAATATTATATATATATATATAAATAAATAATAATATTACTGTCATTGCTATTATCGTTACTATCATCGTTATTGTTAATATTATTTATTATTCCTTTATTTAGAATTCGACCCCCCCAATCATCTATAATTTAATTTGATCTATTTCGTTCCTAATGAATCCCACGCTAGACGCCACATCCCCACTATGTTACCTAGCATCTTCTTTTCTCTTTTGATGAGAAGCATTAGGCTTCGAAATGCCTTGGTATAAAGAGTCCCTTCTATCCCCCAACTAATCGATTGTATTCCCTTATTGAATAAATGAACCAATCTATATCCACCAATATATAGTTTTTGTGACTTCATTTCCCCACTCCTATTGTCTTAATATATAAGCTCCATTGATACTTGTTGAGCTTTATAATGTCCAGATAAGTCTCCTCTAATAGAATTAAGCCCACCCTTTTCCTCTAATGCACTAAGCTATATATATATATATATATAAAAAAAGGAACTTTGTACTCAAAAACGACTAGAGGGATTTATTAAATTTACAAAAGTACTTTATGTGCCTGCCAGTGTTCTTAGATAGGTTTTGTATCGGAATGTCTTTGATAAGTATCAATAATCAAAAAAATCCAATGAAAGAAGAAACAGGCGATTTTGACCAAAGTTAATACCTTATATAGCCTAACACCACAAGTGGATCTAAGAAGTTTTATCGCCACACAATCTGAAAGGCCTAACACAAAATCAATAGTAGGTTCTTTGGTATAACAGGGGGGATATCCGACATGCAGAAAGAACTAAACCACAAATGAACCATGATACTTGACTTTTGCATGTGAAACTTTAATTGAAGCCATTATATATTAAAAAATTTATTATAAAATCAGCAGTACATTCTCTACAGTGCAATGTAGACTACAATATACTAAGTCACTGCGGGGAGGCATGTGAGCTTACTCCCAGTGCACTGCAATGGGTACCTAGAGCAGTCAATCGATCGATTTAATTGAAAATTGATCGATTTCATGAATTTCAATGACAATAAAAATATGGGAGTGTGAAATATTCGTTGATCAGCATTCAATCCAGGGCGACGTCGGATCTTCCTGCTAGTATATATATTAGTGTTGGGACGATTAATCCGAAAAAAAAAAAAAAAAAAAAAAAAAAAAAGTCAATACTTTTGGAATATCGCAATAGAAAACAAGGTGTATCTAATTTTATTGTTTTCTGTTTGTTTAAAACTTAAATTTCCATGGCTCGTATGCATGGTTAGATGATGAATAGGTATTGATTTTAAACTATTAGTAACACAAAAATCGATAGATCACAGATCACTCCCACAAGAGTATTTTTACATTTCTAAAATTATATGGACATATCATGTCTTTCGGTTATCTTCTCTGCACATAAAATAATACAATAAAACAATTATATTCAGAAATTTTAAATAGAATGGAAATCAGGAAAAATATTGGAATCGTCATTATATATATATATATATATATTATATATATATATATATATATATATATATATAATATAAGAACAAGTAGTTAATAAAACATGTTAAAAAACACTTTGAAAAAGAGTTAAAAAAAAACAAACATTTAATTTTAAAAAGGAAACACTAAATAAGTGGATTTATATATATATATATATATATATATATATATATATATATATAGTCATCCACATACAGTACTGTTTCGCTGTTTCACAGCTCATCAGTGCGGCTAGACAGGCAACCACCTCAAGCCAGGATTGAAACCCGACTGTCTGTATGGCAGTCAGGGCTCCTATACACACACACACACACACACACACACACAGTGTGACCCAATAAAAACGGGCCCCAACTCTAATTAGGCCCCGTTTCTTAGTGTTTTGTCCGAATGAAATGAAACTTTGGTCATAACTAGTTTATTATATTCAAAACATCACATCAAAACACTCGGGTCTTTGGCCTTTTTTTTCTCCGTTCTACAGCATTTAGCTTTTGTTTTTTTTTGTTTTTTTTTGGGGGGGGGTCACCCTGTATAAGCAGGCTGCCGGAAATTGCCCGGTTGTAAAATACGCTTAAATATATTTTGATTAATGCAGATTTTGGATTTATTAAGTTGTATTGGACCCAATATATAGAAATGACTTAAAAAAACTCATGCGCCACCATGGAGAATCGAAACCGAAACGTTTAGCTCACGATTTCCTTTGACTTTAATGCCTGAGCTATGAAGAAATGTTTGCTGCAAGGCTAAAAATTAAGACATGAAATAATAGCTATTATGTTATATATGCATATTCGTAATATCATCATTAGCCATTCACCTGGCAAATTTTATTTTCACTTTTGTACGCACCCCCCTCGGGTAAAACACAAATATAAAGTTATGTATGGGTTCGAATACCCTATATATTAAGTTTCATGTCGGTAAACAAATTTTTATATTGATAGATAGAGATATATAGATAGAGATATATAGATAGAGATAGAGAGAGATAGATAGAGATAGAGATAGAGATAGAGAGAGATAGATAGAGATAGATAGAGATAGAGATAGATAGAGATAGAGATAGATAGAGATAGAGAGAGATAGAGATAGAGATAGAGATAGATAGAGATAGATAGAGATAGAGATAGAGATAGATAGAGATAGATAGAGATAGAGATAGATAGATAGAGATAGATAGAGATAGAGATAGATAGAGATAGAGATAGATAGAGATAGATAGAGATAGAGATAGATAGAGATAGATAGATAGAGATAGATAGATAGATAGAGATAGATAGAGATAGATAGATAGATAGAGATAGATAGATAGATAGAGATAGATAGATAGATAGATAGAGATAGATAGATAGATAGAGATAGATAGATAGATAGATAGAGATAGATAGATAGATAGAGATAGATAGATAGATAGATAGATATAGATAGATAGAGATAGATAGATAGAGATAGATAGATAGAGATAGATAGATAGAGATAGATAGATAGAGATAGATAGATAGAGATAGATAGATAGAGATAGATAGATAGAGATAGATAGATAGAGATAGATAGAGATAGATAGATAGAGATAGATAGATAGAGATAGATAGATAGAGATAGATAGATAGAGATAGATAGATAGAGATAGATAGATAGAGATAGATAGATAGAGATAGATAGATAGAGATAGATAGATAGATAGAGATAGATAGATAGAGATAGATAGATAGAGATAGATAGATAGATAGAGATAGATAGATAGATAGATAGAGATAGATAGATAGAGATAGATAGAGATAGATAGATAGAGATAGATAGATAGAGATAGATAGATAGAGATAGATAGATAGAGATAGATAGATAGAGATA